>NC_089232.1:9903449-10211887 GCF_963924675.1 Phocoena phocoena | reverse complement strand
ACCAACATCAAGTGGGCTCCCATGGCTCCATCCTCCCATCTGTAAGGTGGGAATGAGAGTCACGCATAACTCAGAGGAGTATCATTTCAAATGCTTGGACTAGGGCGTGCATATAGATGGTAAGTGTTCGATAGTAGTAACTGCCATTCACGCCCTGAGTTACCCCATCTCCTCCTTCTCAAGGGCAGGCACTGCGTCAGACCCATTTTTACAGCCCCAGCACCCCTACAAGGCCTGGCCCACGTGAGGCCCCATTCAATGGTGGTTGAACTTAAACGTATTTGGGTCCTCAAGTTTCACGACCAGGTTGTGGAGGCAGTGTCCCCATGGATGCCCCCACAGACATGCTTACTACACATACTGTCCTCATGTTTATTTCCACCCAGAATACAAACTGCATGCATTCAGAGTCCACATCTTAAACTCCTGTGTAGCCCCTGAGGACCAGCAGAGCATCTCACATTTAAACATTTTCCCTAAATACCTGCTGGTCAATTGCCCCAGACCAAACAAGAACCATCTTGACTTTCTCTCTTCCATCCAGTCTGCAGGTAACTGAAAAATCCAAGAGGACCCACTGTGCATTCGGGAAAGTAAAAGATAACCCCCCCTCCAAAAAAAAAAAAAAGCCAAATGGTCACAGAAACTCCCTAACAAAAAAATCTTGAGACAGGACAGGCCCATTCTTACTTTTTTGTTTTTCTGAGTCAGAACCACTGGTGGGGATTTCAGTAGAAACATTACTGCATGCAGTCAGTATTTTCCCTAAGGAGAACAGAAAATTAAAATGCCAATTTCAATAAAATGGGAGACTGGAAAAATCTCCACATTTGAACATACAAGTAAGGCCTGCCCAAAGCATCTGAGTCAAGCAGGCTTTGGCAGGAGGAAATGAAAAGAACCACAGAAAGGGATCTCACAGCACAAGGGCCAAATGGTGACCGATCTCAGGAAACGCTAGTAAAAATTCACTTCCTAAATGGAAGATGTGTACACCGAGACGTAAAACCTATAGCTCTTATCTGGAAAGCGGGATAGGAACGGCAGTGAGCTAGCAGATAGCAGGAGGCCCGCTGGTCTCTGAGCTATAGGTTTAGGGTCAGGGTGACATGAAGAATCACATGCACAGGTCACATTTGAGAGAAGTGGTCTATCTAAGTGGCAGCGGGGAAGGAAAAAGTTTCCATGTGATGAAAAGGACCCACCCTGGATCACTATCCAAGCTTTTCCCAGCTCCCCAACTCTGAAACCCCTTAGAAAATCCAGGCTAGAAGTCATTCAGCTTCACTCACATCATTCAGTTATAAGTAATAAACAGAAATTAGCATAGAATTGAAACAATGACCCTACAAAGAGCAGCAAATCTATTAAAAAACTAAAAACGCTCATCGGGGGAAAAAAGTCATCCTGTAGCAAATAAAAATTGTGACCAAATATTATCTACATATTATATAAAACCAGTGGTGTGGGACTTCCCTGGTGGCACATTGGATAAGAATCTGCCTGCCAATGCAGGGAACACAGGTTCGAGCCCTGGTCTGGGAAGATCCCACATGCCGCAGAGCAACTAAGCCCGTGTGCCACAATTACTGAGCCTACACTCTAGAGCCTGTGAGCCACAACTACTGAGCCTGCGCGCCACAACTACTGAAGCCCACACGCCTAGAGCCCATGCTCCGCAACAAGAGAAGCCACCACAGTGAGAAGCCCATGCACTGCAACTAAGAGTAGCCCCCACTCACCGCAACTAGAGAAAGCCTGCACGCAGCAACAAAGACCCAACACAGCCAAAAATAAATAAATTAAATCTTTAAAATAAATAAAATTAAATAAAATAAATAAATAAAACCAGTGGTGTGTTAGAGCCAGTTTAAATTAGCTCATGAGATACAATTGTTAAATGTTAAAGAATTTTTGTGAACTAGTTTTTAAACACACCCATTATCAAAAATTAATATATAGAAAGATGCACTGAAATAAATTCTATTTTAAAAATAAAAGTAATACTCAAGCTCATCCCTTCCTAATTATGTTATTACATTTTACTATTATCTATGTTCTTTGGGTTGTTTATGTGTATTGGTGGAAATACTATATAATGGAGGACTTCCAGTCCTGCCAAGGTGCAGTAGCCCCATTCCTCCCAGATCCTCCCTCTTACAACTAAAAATCCCTAGACACTGCACAATAAACAAGCATAGGATGACTCTGAAAAGTACAAAAAAGAAGGCAGACCACCTGGGGGAACTCAGAATTTGAGGAATGCCATGCCAGCAAATTCTCTGGGTTTCTTTATTGCCTCCCATGTACATATGCTGGACAAGATGCTACAGAATCTTCCAACCCAGAATCTCCAGCAGACACAGACAAAAAGTACTCCAAGAGAAGCCTGTTCTCCTTAGCCGAAGGATGCAAAAGGGTCTGAAGTTGCTGGGCAAACAATAGGCTTCCTTTGGGAGTGTGGGCAGGGAAGCAGACCATCAGAACTGGCAGTGTGGATGAGCAGCAGGATTCCCAGCATCAGTTGGGACAGGAGGCTTTCAGACTGCATGGGCTGCCAGGGAGCTTGCAGAGACGTGGGCTCAGCTAAAATCTAGCCTCAGAGTGGGGAGCTCTGAAGTATAAGTGGCACCACAGAGTTGTCCCACTCTGTCAGTCAGTAGCTGTGGGCATTCCCAGGGAGAAAGCATAACCTCAGGCATTTCCTGGGAAGGTCGCTCCCATTGGGCAAGGACAATTCCAAGGAGCTTTGCTGTGAGTTGATACCGGTCAACGTTGATAGCAGCTAGGAGATGAGTGTAGAGGCCTGGTAAAGGGATCAGGGTGGGGTATCAACAGCAACTGCTACAGCAGCTGACTACAGAAATCAGGAGAAGAAAATAACAAATTAAACGAAAGGAAAGGAGAAAAAATAAATTATTAAAAGAAAAGCAAAAAGTAATCAGTTAGAAAACAGAAAAGAATAACTAGTAAATCCGAAAGCTGGCTCTTTGAAAACAACCACCATAGAGGTTTTTGTTAAACACTGTACTGGGGGAGTCAGTCAATGCAATTAGACAAGAGAACAAAATTTAGAGAAATCGAAATTGGAAAGAAATGGGTAAAACTCTCACTATTTACCGATGATGCATGTGTTAGGTTGATTGTACTGATGGCCCCTCTGCTTGACCTTTCCTTGATCCCAGTCCTTTGACACTGAAGTTCTCATAAAGAGGCAGAGTCTGCTTCCCCAACCCTTGAGTCTGAGCTTGGCCATGTGACTTGCTTTGGCCATTAAGATATTGGTATCTTTGAGAGACGCAAAGGGCCGAAAAAGTATTTGTGCATTTCCTTGCTCTCTTACTCCTCTGAAATCCCCCCTGAGAATATGCTTGAGATAATCTAAGAACATGCCTGGACTAGCCTATGGGGTGGGGTGGGCTGTATAAAGTAAGAGATAAGTACGAAGAGCTCAGCTGTATCAGCCAAAGCCATCACAGACCAGCCTACCTCCAGGCAACCCCTAAACATGTGGAAGAAGCCAGTCAAGATCAGAAGAGCTGCCTATTCAACCTACAGCTGACTACGGATTCATGAATGAGCCCAGACAAGACTAGAAGAACCCCCCCAGCCACCCACAAACTCATGGTCCATAATATTGATCAATTATTGTTTTGAACTAAGTTTTGCATTATAGGTAACTGATACAATAGTCCTATATACCTGGAAGCCCGCAAGACAACTAAAATTACTACAAACAATAAGAGTTGGCAGGATACACAATTAATAGAAGTTAATGGCTTTCATATAGATACATAAACAATCAGTTAGAAAGTACATGAAAGAAAAGATCCCAGTTGCAAAAGTAATAAAACAAAAGAAAAATATACTTAAGAATAAACTTTTTATATGTACATAACTTACCTGAAGAAAACTTTAAAACACTCCTAAAGTACACAAGCAAAAACCTGAACAAATAGAAACATGGACCATTTGTTTTAATAGGAAGAAAGGCCACAAAGAAACCAATTCTCCCTAAGTTAATTTATGCAGTCAATATGATCTAAATAAAAACACCAATAAGGGATTTTGAAGTTCACATATGAAAGGAAACAAGCAAAAACAACCAGAAAAACTCTAAAAATGAGGAGCTATGATCTGTGTGATAAGGCCTCAGTAATTCAACCGGTGCAAAAATAGGCAGATAGACCAATGGAATAAAACAGAATGCCGAGAAACGGAATTAAATACATATGGAAAGTTAATATATTTCAGAGAAAGCTGGGATATCAAATCCAAAACATTGAGATGTTCTAATTGGGTAGCCAACTGGAAGAAAAAATTAAGTTGAATCCCTATCTCACACCATATACTAGAATAAATTCCAAATTGATCAGGATTTACATGGAGGAAAGCAAAACCACAAGGTATTAAGATAAAACATAAAGAACTCTTTCATGATCTCAATACAAAAGATATTTTCTAATATGATATAATATTTAAAAGCCATAAAGAAAAATTTGATAAATGTGACTATATAATAACAAAAACTTCTGCATGACAAAAACACCTTAAGAATAGTCAAAAGACAAATGACAAACAGGGACAAAATACTTGTTACTGATGTCATTGAAAAGGGATGAAGCTCCCTAATTACAGAGCTCCTATAATTCATTAAAAACATACCAGCAAGCACAACAAAGGAAACCATCAACAAAACGAAAAGACAATGTAGTGAATGGAAGAAAATATTTGCAAATATATGACCAACAAGGGGTTAATATCCAAAATATATAAACAACTCATACAACTCAATATCAAAAAAACAAACGACCCAGTTTAAAAGTGGGCAGAAGAAGACCTTAATAGACATTTTTCCAAAGAAGAAATACAGATGGCCAACAGGCACATGAAAAGATGCTCAACATTGCTGATTATTAGAGAAATGCAAATCTAAACAACGAGATATCACCTCACACATGTCAGAATGGCTATTATCAAAAAGACCACAAATAACAAATGTTGGCAAGGATGTGGAGAAAAGGGAACCCTTGTACACTGTTGGTGGGAATGTAAATTGGTGCAGCCACTATGGAAAACATTATGGAGGTTCCTCAAAAAAACTAAAAATAGAACTACTATATGATCCAGGAATTTCACTCCTGGGTACATATCTGGAAAAAACACTAATTGAAAAGATACATGCATCCTAATGTTCATAGCAGCACTATTTACAATAGCCAAGATATGGAAGCAACCCAAGTGTCCATCAACAGATGAATGGATAAAGAAGATGTGGTATGTATATATATATTATATATATATGTATGTATATATACACAATGAAATATTAGCCATAAAAAAGGATGAAATTCTGCCATTTGCAGCAACATGGTGAGAATATTATGCTTAGGGAAATAAATCAGACAGAGAAAGACAAATACTGTAAGCTACCACTTATTTGCAGAATCTAAAAAATAAAACAAACTAAGGTATCTAGCAAAACAGAAGGAGACTCACAAACATAGAAAACAAACTAGTTGTTACCAGTGGAGAGAGGGTGGGGGAGGAGCAAGACAAGGGCATGGGATTACGAGATACAAACTACTGTGCATAAAAGAGATATGCAACGAGGACATATTGTACAGCACAGGAAATTACAGCCATTACTCTGTAATAATTTTTAATGAAGTACGATCTACATAAATACTGAATCACTATGCTAGACACCTGAAACTAACATAAAATTGTAAATCAACTATACCTCAGTTGAAAAAAAAAAAAAAGACCAAATGGGGGCAAATGATTTGAACACATGGGCCACAGAATAAGAAATACAAGTGATACAAATATATTTTTAAATCTCTGCTCTCATACGAAGTAAGAGAAGCACAAATTAAAACTACACTGAAATACTGATTTTCACCTATTACATGAACAAAATCCAGACAGTCTGATAACACACTACGCTGGCAACGTTTTGAGGAGCTGATGCTCTCACACACTAGCCTGAGGGACGGAGGGTACAAATTGGTACAGTCTGCACGTGCAACAATTAAACAATATCTATCAAAATTACAAAGGAACCTACCTTTTGACCCAGCAATTCCACTTCTAGAAACTTATCCTTTGGACATCCTCACACATGTGAGGAGATATAAGCTACAGAATAATATGAGGTATGGATCCTCTTTTTTAATATAAACTGTAGTATTCATCAATTACAAATTTTGTAATCAAAAAAGAAAAATGTGGATCAAGAGAAACATCAAACTAAAAAGACCAGACAGCAAAGCCTATGGAAATGCCATTTGGTGTGTTTTACAGACAAGATTCTAAAACGTAAGTAACTATTGATAGCTCTCTCTTTACACTTCCATTCCACTAACGTTTTGATTAAATGGTTGTTATTCATCTGTTTTAAAATCCCAAATTCAGAGCGAATTCCCTGGCGGTCCAGTGGTTAAGACTCTGAGCTTCCACTGCAGAAGGCACCGGTTCATCCCTGGTCGGGGAACTAAGATCCCGCATGCTGCGTGGCGCGGCCCAAATTCACATTAATTTCACATTACTTTCACATTAAACTAAGTTTCTTACTCATACAGATACTAAGCATCTCACTGGAGTCAAATTTTAGTAACGGTTTATGTCAGTCTACAAAGAAAAATAGGACACAGGACAAGATCAGGTGAGGACTATTAATGCACAGATAATATATACACTGGCCAGAGGAACTGAGAAATTATTATAACCAGTAAAATAAACATACCTCAAGAAAATTGGGTTACTACTAAACAGCTCTCAACTATTAATACCCAACCTCCTTACATTAAAGAAATTTCTCAATAGGGACAAGTTAGACATTTTAATTATAGGTCTGTCACATTCCCCACCCCGACTCCCAAAATGCACTATTAGGGGTAAGCATAATGTTCCATGGGCATAAGCTACTCACTATAGTGTTGTAACAGCGCAACATTGCAAACATCTAAAACACCATCAGTAGAAAAGTGATTAAGATATGGTACAGCCATACAATGGGATATTACACAAAAAGAAAATTTTCTTTCTATGGCAATATGGAGAAATTGCCAAGATATGTTTTAAATGAAAAAAATCAAGGTGCAAACAAGTGAATATGTTCCTTTTACTGCTGCTCTATATGTTTTTTAAAAATGGGGTGGAGAAGACTGCATGTTTGCTTGGTAGATGTTGTTTTTTTAAAACCAGAAACTAATAACAGTTTTTAACTTTTGTGTGAGTGGGGTGGAGGTGGGGGGAATTGGGCAGAGAGGGGACAGCACTGTACCTTTATATGCTTTCTGACTTTTGAACCGTGTTAAACTAATACCTATTCCAAAAACAGATGTTTTAAAACATGTTAAATTGTACACTTAAACATAACCACTAGATGGCGCTTGATCTTCATTCCAACTGCCACCCCCAAGGAATTCATTCCTATTTAACAAAGTAAAGCTGGATGAAGAAGTTTTAGAAACTGTCTCCCTGAAAGCTTGAACATCTGCTTATCATAATATGAATATTTAAATCCCTAACACTTTTCAAGCAAAAAGGTAACCATCTCTGTGATGGAAAAGTCAGGGTTTCAGGAACATCTCAAGCTCTCCCAACTCCTATGCAACATGCATATTTGTTTGTGCATTTTCTGTCTTTAAATATCAACCTCCACGTTTAGCAATCTTAATGGGACACCTTAAATACTATGTGTATAACGATACGGTATAAATCATAAATAACGATGGTTTGGGGTATTTTATAATAACAGATATAATTTCTCTTTTCTGGTTTCTTGGGTCTGTAAGATATAAAGATTTGGCAAATATTATTATCTCTGTGCCTCAAATGGCAGAGAGAGGCCCTATAGAATTAAGAGACTCGGCAGGTCCTGGGTGGATGGCGTTAGTGTAGAGACTAAGAGACACATCTGCCGGGGTGTGTCTGTATGGGGTACAGAGAGGGCCCTGCTCTACCCTCAGCAGCTCCACCATCATCTGCCTTATCGATGGTCTGTGTAGGATTTAGCTTGAGAAAAAATGGTTCTTTTACTAAGAACAAGGTTGAAAAACTCTGAACCAGGATACGCTACCAGCAAGAACTAAAGCAAAATATACGAATCTCACCTTCCCTCAGAGAGTTGAAGGGTGTGGGCATCCAGCGTGAGTAAGACGAAGCCTTACTGGGAAGTTTCACATGCGGAATTAGGACCAAACCACAAGATACTAAGTTTCAAAATCGGATCATAAATACCTACTAGAGAGGCGAAAATCAAAAATACTGACAATACCAAGTGTTAAGAAGGTGCAGAGCAACTGGATCCCTCATTCACTGCTGGTGGGAAATATTTAAAAAATGGTACAGGCACTCTGGAAGAGTTTGACAATGTCTTATGAAGCTAAATACACACTTATGTTTATAACTCAGCAATTCCACTCCTGGGTACTTACCCAAGAGAAATGAAACCCTTTGTTTACACAAACACTTATACATGAATGTTTATAGCAACTTTATTTGCAATCACCAAAAACTAGAAACAACCCAAATGTTCCTTGAGTGGGGCATAGATTGAACTGTGGTACATCCATACAATAGGGTACCACTCAGCAATAAAAAGGAATGAACCACTGATACACGTGACAACTGGGATGGATCTCCAAGGCATTGTGTTGAGTGGAAAAAAGCCAATCTCAAAAGGTTACAAACGATAGGATTCCAATTTTATAACATTCTCAACACGACTAAATTACAGTAATGAGGTACAGATCAGTGGCTGCCAGGAGTTAGGGTTAGGGGGAGAATCTGACTCTAAAGGGGAAACACAGGAGGTTTCTCTGTGGTGATGGAATAGTTCTGTATTCTGATTGTCGTGGTGGTTGGTTACACAAAACTATACGTGTGAACTACACACACACACACACACACACACACACATAGATGTCCTCCAAAAGATTTGAACAGACACTTCACAAAAGAATGACCAATATAAAAATGACCGATAAGCATGAGAGATTGCTCAACGTCATTAAGTCACCATGGAAAATCAAATTAAAATCACAATGAGATACCATTACACACCCACCTGAATGGCTAAAAAAAAGTTTTTAATGAGAAACCTAAATATTAACAAGGATGTGGAGCAACTAAAACTCTCATGTTTTGTTGTGATAATGTAAAAGAATACAGTCACCTTGGGGAAAGGTTCTGTCAATTTCTCATAACACTAAACATATACCTACTCTATGACCTAACAATGACACTCTTAGTATTTACCTAAGAAAAGCAAACTGTTCATAAAAATTCTTGACGAAGAATGTTCATACCAGCTTTATTAATGATAGCTCCAAACTGGAAACAGCCAAGGCATCCATCACTAACAGAGCAGATAAATAAACCATGGTCTAGTCGTAAAATGGAATACTACTTAGCAATTAAAAGGAATGTACTATTGATACACATAAATGGTATGTATTAATTTAGAAAACATTATACTGGGCTCTCTGGGATCACTTGCTCTGGAGGAAGCCAGCTGCCATGATGTGAGGACACTCAAGCAGCTTCGTGGAGAGGTCCACATGGGAGAAACACTGAGGCTTCCTGCCAACAGCCATGTGAGTACAGCTCCTTGGGGGTGGATCTGCCAGACCCAGTCAAGCCTTTATATGACTTAAGCCCCAACCAACATCTTATGTACAACCTCATGAAAGACCTAGAGCCGCCCAGCTAAGATGCTGTGAAACTCATGACCCACAGAAACCGGTTGTTAAGTTTTGAGGTAATCTGCTACACATCAATAGATAAGGAGTACACATGGCACTGTCATACACACAAACAACTGATGGGCATGAACTAGTATCTTATTTTAAAACACTTTAATAATATGTAACACACCAAGAACAAAGCAAGAATCATAAAAGCATAGCCTAATGAATTATCACGAAGGTTACACACACCTGTATAATCTCTACCCAAGTGCAGGGAAATCACATTACATGACCAGACTCTCCCCTTGGTCTCCCTCTCAATCACTCCCTCCCTCCTGCCCATACTAGCTGCCATCCTGACCTGTAACTCCATAAATTATTTTTGACTGCTTTTAAATATTAAAGAAATGGTATTAGACACTATGTATTCTTTTCAGTCCGGCTTCTCTCACTCAACATGGCTAATAAGATTCATCTTAGTGTCCACTGTAGCTGTGTTTCATGCATTTTCATGGCTGCGTGGGATTAAATTGAATTAATACACCACCAAAAATATGCTGTGTGAACATACTGTGTAATTCCATTTGTATTAAATTCTAAAACAGACAAAACTAAAACACAGTAGGAACAAAAGCAGAATAGTGGTTACCTCTGGGAGGGGAAGGGCAGGGCCTGGGAAGGGCATGAGGGACCTTTCTGGGGTGATAGTAATGTTCTCTATTTTGATAGGGGTTTGGGTTACATAGGTGAATGCCTCTGCCAAAATTCTGAGAGTGTACACTTAATAGTTTTGTATTTCATTGTACTTTACAGCAAAAGAAAAAAATCTGAGCCATGTTGACAGGATGTACGCCATGGAATGATATGATGTGATATGACGTGACAGGACAGGATAGGATAAGATAGGATATATGGTATGATATATGATATGATATGATATGATATGGTGTGATGTGATGTGATAGGATAAATGGGATGGTATGACATGATATGATATGATATAACGTGATGTGATGTGATATGATGTGACGAGAAGGGCATCTCCCCTCATACACTTCCCCAGAACCCATAACCTCAGCCTAAACATGAGAAAAACATCAGACAGACCTGAATTGAGGGTCATTCAACAAAATACCTGACCGATACTTTTCAAAAGTGCCAAGGTCATGAAAAACAGGGAAAGACTAAGGAATTGTCACAGCCCAGAGGAGGCCAAGGAGCTGTGACAATGAAACATGTGGTGTCCTGGATGGGGTCCTGGAAGAGAAAGAAGCCATCTCGGGGAAAACTGAGGAAACCTAAGTAAAGTCTAGAGTTTAATTCATAGCAACGTACCGATGCCGCTGCCTTCGTTTTCACAAATGTACCGTGGTTCTGTAAGATGTTAACAACAGGGGAAACTTGGTGAGAAGGAGATGAGAAAACTCCGTTATCTCTGCAACTTTTCTATAAATTGAAAATTATTCCAAAATTAAAAATCCATTTTAAAAAGAGACAACAAAGCAGAAACTAACACACCATTGTAAAGCAATTATACTCCAATAAAGATGTTAAAAATAAATAAAATAAATAAAATTTAAAAGAGACAACAAGCAAGGCAACAACAAAATCAAAAAGGCCATTGTGTATTAAAACACACACACACACACACACACACACACCACTGGACAGGAATAAAGACGCAGACGTAGAGAATAGACTTGAGGACACGGGGAGGGGGAAGGGTAAGCTGGGACGAAGTGAGAGAGTGGCATGGACATACATACACTACCAAATGTAAGGTAGATAGCTAATGGGAAGCAGCCGTATAGCACAGGGAGATCAGCTCAATGCTTTGTGACCACCCAGAGGGGTGGGATAGGGAGGGTGGGAAGGAGACGCAAGAGGGAGGAGATATGCGGATATATGTATATGTATAGCTGATTCACTTTGTTATAAAGCAGAAACTAATACACCATTGTAAAGCAATTATACTCCAATAAATACCCTAAAAAATAAATTAATTAATTTAAAAAAAAAAAAAAAGCAGCTGTGTGTGGGACTTCCCTGGTGATCCAGTGGTTAAGACTTTGCCTTCCAATGCTAGGGGTGCGGGTTCGATCCCTGGTCGGGGAGCTAAGATCCCACATGCCTTGTGGCAAAAAACTAAAACATAAGACAGAAGCAATACAGTAACAAATTCAATATAGACTTTTAAAAAAAAAAAGCAGTGGCGCGTGTTTTTCTCCAACTCTAAGTCAAAATGAGTTTTGGTCTAGGGGAAAGAACATCTTCAGATACCAATGCGAATGCCCTCATGACAAGGAACATCCTTGGCACCTAAGCTTTTGACCACCATGTGACTCCTGGCAGCACAGACGTTCTGGAATAAAATACCAACAAAAACTTGAAAACCAACCCTGGTTTCCCAGTAGGGCTCTGCTTCAATAACCCGCACCTTGGTCCTGGTCTCTTTGGTAACTTCCTTCTGGAGACACGTCCAGCTCAGCCCAAGATAAACTCCCTCTTCTCTTTGAAATCAGCAAGAATCAAAAATGCTCCAACTCCATTAAAAAGTGAGGTGCACCCCGCTACAAGCATTCATGGCTCCCCAGAGGCAGTGAGCACAGGGCCCATCTGCCTTCTAGCAAACACTGCGATCACAACTCGACCTCCGATGCCCCAAACCTTGACACCACCCTGAGAACACCACGCACAACCTGGATGAGTAGACGGTGAATGAAAGAGAAACTGTTGAGTCATCTTGCGGTAACTGTCAAAGGCTGCAGGCCCTGAGCCAGCGGGCGCCTGAGAAGATGCGAAGGGGGTCGTTTCTAAGCGCTGAGGTTTAATTCTAGCTGTGACGTTCCCTCAACTGGCGAGAGGTATCTTGGCTGATGGGCAAAGTCTACAAAGTTCTCAGGAAGAAAGGCTCTGAAGACGGAGAGAAAAGGAAAGAAGGGGAAGGAAAGATCCCTCCCCAGAGACAAAAACCTCACAGGAATCCCTGAAGGAGGTAGTTCCAGACCCCACCCCTGCATCCTGGGCCTCCACTGAGTGACCGAGTGACCATGGGAAGGGAGTTTCCCTCTCCATCCTTTTTCTCCCCTTCCTTCCTTGAGCTTTCATTAAGCGCCTACACCAGCTAAACACTGGGAATTCAAAACAAGCCGGGCTTGCTCCTACCTTCAAAGGGCTTGGAGTCCAGCCTGGAAGACAGAGCAGGAGGAAGAGGGGTCCCGTACAAAGTGCACATGTCATCATTAGGCCTCAAGTGGCTGGATGGGTGCCGCCTCCCAGGGGTGGCCTGGTTGTTTTCTGGAATGCAGAGCCTTTGGTCTAGCAATTACCTTTGCCTGACTCCGTCAGGAGGACCCGAGAGAAGGCAGAGCAGTGAGAACCTAGTCGCTCTGCAGGATCCGCTGAGGAGTGGGGTGCCTGTGGGCAGAGAGAGGAAGTCCCAGGAGGGAGGGAGGGAGGCAGTGGGGCGGGGAGGGCAGGAGGAAAGGGGTGGAAGGGTGAGCAGGAAGGAAGCAAAGGGGGAAATGGGGCCAAGTGAGCGGGCGATAGGAGCCGATACAATCTCCCGAGACAAAAACACGAACTGTCACCAAACGCAGGCATGTCTCTCACTAGGTAAAGGCACATGCGGCAGCTACTGCTGGGGCTCTTCCTCCCCCGCCCAGGATCCTGGGGATGCTGCACCAGCTCAGCCCGAGGGGGCAGCTCCTGATTGGTCCAGGTCCCCACGGGGATCTCAGCCTCCAGGACAGTGACTGGTTTAGAAATGAGACTTGAAGCTTCAAACAAGGGGGGTTACTTTTTAGGGTGCATGTGGGAGGTGCTGAGATGGGAGTGGCACCTGAGGGCTTAGCTAAGAAAGCAGTACTGGGTTTGCGGCTGACAGCTCAGGGTCTTGGAGGATGCCCAGCCCTGTAGTCTACAGGTACAATCAGGCTTTAACTGGCTCCTCAGACCATGCTCCGACCACGGGATGGTGGAGTCTGCTGGCTTATTGGGGCTCCTTGTTTCCAATTGTAGTGACACCTTTGGTAACCCAAAGGATGTCTTTGGTGGAACATTATGGTACACAAATTCTGCAGGAGAAGATCTAGAGGGCAAATCCATCATCTTCAACAACAAATCCTTTCACTGGGTGTGTAGGAGGCACCCTCGGTGAGCCTACCATGCACAGGAGCCAGGGTTCCCTCCTAGACCTTGACAGCCACCTGTCCATTTATAGGTAAATGGGAAGATGGCCATGGAGATTCCCTCAGGGGCCCATGATGACCTGGACTTCAAGGCCTGGGGTCCCTGAAGGGCAAAGAGGAGGTCAACACTCTCCCACGGCTGCCAGGAGGGCATGGGGAGAGACCCTGGGGGTCTGAGGGGTCTCCCGTAATGTCTGAGTTCCCACAATAAGTCCATAAATAGTGTCAAAAGAAACAGAGGTTTGCACATGGTCCATAGAGCCGTCCCTGTGAGGAGAAGGGCAAGTAATCAGGGGCCCTGCAGTCACTTTTTGTCACGGTCATAACCACGTAAGAACCAATCTCAGCTCCTGGAATCAACCCACCTGCAAAGCCTTATTCACGGAGGGAGAACAGGGTATAAATGTTGTAGCCTGGATGTGATTGTAAGGTAGATGATGGACAGAAGGGAACTTAGAAAGAAAAGAGATGCTATCGAAGCTCGGCGCAGCGAAGTAAATAAAAACATATCCACACTAACCGGAGGTCACAGGAGAACCTCAGCTCCCTGGCAGGGAGAGAAGGGGGCAGAGGACTGCGGGACGGCACCCCAAAAACAGCGCCGGTTCTGAGATCTCATGACACAGAATGGCTTCCGTTAGAAAGTAGGCCTGGGCTTCCCTGGTGGCGCAGTGGTTGGGAGTCCGCCTGCTGATGCAGGGGACACGGGTTCGTGCCCCGGTCCAGGAAGATCCCACATGCCGCGGAGCGGCTGGGCCCGTGAGCCATGGCCGCTGAGCCTGCGCGTCCGGAGCCTGTGCTCCGCAACGGGAGAGAGGCCGCGGTGATGAAAGGCCCGTGTACCGCAAGGGAAAAGGAAAAAAAAAAAAAAAAAGATTAAAAAAAAAAAAAAGAAAGTAGGCCTGACTTCCCCCGAAACCGCAGTCCCTCTGAGGCCGAGACGAATGAGCACCCATGACCCCTGGTCTCTCCGCACAGACACTGGTCCCTTGCATGCATAACATTGCCTTTTGGAATCAATCAGCAAGTCTCTGCCCCAAAAGCCAAGCTATTGCCCAGCTTCAGATCAAAGTCACGGCCAGAGGAAGGAGGAGGGAACTTAACAGGCAGTGTTTAAGTGCCCCCATTCAAGGCAGAAATGCCTGACCTGGCTTCCCAGGTGCTCTTCTGAGACATCCTTCACTCACTGCAGTGACCCAGAGACTCAGGAAGAAGCCAATGATGGGTGCCCAGTGCTCTGTCAGTCTGGCACGCATTTCCCCTTTTCTGGGCCACATCACCTCCTTTTGTCTTTAGCAGCCTCCCACTCCCTCCCCCACCCACGTGGTTCTGGTTGGTGACCCGCCCCAGGGGCCACTTCAAGGAAAGGCAATGGCAATGGCCCGCTGGGCCAATGAGGGTGACCTGGGCCAGGCTGGAAGCCAAGAAGAGGCTCTCTCTTCCAGCCTGGCTGCTGAGCTGTGAGACATGCACCCAAAGCTCCAAAGGCCACGAGGTGGCCAGGGTCTGTCTGGACGTGAGGAGAGCAGAGCTGAGGACTCCTGGCTGTGTCACCCTAGCAACCTGAACTCCAGCCTCTGTGCCTGAAGCCAAGGTGAGCTGTGCTTCTGTCTCTGCAAGTGAAACAAAAGTGAAAAAAAAGCAAACTAATTGGGGTGCTTCTGGTTGAAAACCAAAAGTTTGGTTGAAACCCAACTCACAGTGGCCTGAACAGTAAAGGGAACTTGCTACTTCACGGAACTGCAGAGACAGGACAAGGGGCAAGGTTCAGGGCACGTCTGACTCCCTGGCTCAGTCATGCCCTGCCTCTGTGAGTCACTTCCTCCTAGGGCTGGCTTCCCTCTTGGTGACAAAATGGCTGCATGCCTAGCTGGCCTCACATCCAGACTCCACCACACCCAAAATGAGAAGGCGTGCCCATCCAGCAGATCTCTCAGATAAGCAAGGAAGCATCTTTCTCAGGAGCCCTCAGAAACCTCCCTTCCTATTTCATTGGCCAAAACTGGATCACGGGACTATTCCTGTACCAACTGGAGTAGCACTGGCTTCCTCAGGGTTACGGGTCAATCCCTTTGTCAAGGTGGGGGGTCGATGAGGTGACTGGGCTACTTTCTCTGAATTATACAACCTACGGGAGAGGGTCACGTGCCCAAAGAAAAACCTAGGAAGTTCTGGGAAGAGGCATCATGTGAAGACAAACGCTTACTTCATTAACACTGTGGCAAACAAGGAAGAAAAGAAATTACTATTCAGTTGGCCAACAAGTTCGCTTGGGTTTTTCCGTAAGATGTTACAGAAAAACCCGAACAAACATTTTGGCCAGCCGATAAATGTTAGGTGTTATTATTGTTGTTTTCATTGACCTGTAATTACCCAAACATTTTGCCTTAAGTAGTACTACTATATTAGGTTTGTATCTTCCTTATGGTTTTTTTCCCTTTGCCCTAATTTTTTATTATTTATTTATTTCCCAATCATTTTTTTAAATTGACGTATAGCTGGTTTACAATATTGTATTAGCTTCAGGTATACAACATAGTGATTCAAAAATTGTATAGATTAGGGGCTTCCCTGGGGGCGCAGTGGTTGAGAGTCCACCTGCCGATGCAGGGGACAGGGGTTCGTGCCCCGGTCCGGGAAGATCCCACATGCTGCGGAGCGGCTGGGCCCGTGAGCCATGGCCGCTGAGCCTGCGCATCCGGAGCCTGTGTTCTGCAACGGGAGAGGCCACAACAGTGAGAGGCCCACACACCTCAGAAAAAAAAAAAAGGCCTTGTCTTTAGCAAGTTTGATGTTTATAATTCAATATTATTTTCTGTACTCACTATACTATGCCTTGGCTCTCCAGGCCTTTTTTATCTACTGGTTGCAAGTTTGTACCTTTAAACAACATCTGTCTTATTCTTCCTACCACCCAGCCCCTGGTAACCACGATTCCACTCTGTTTTTATGAGTTCACAGCTTTTTTAGATTTCACGCATAAGAGGAGCATCATTTTCTAATGAGCCTAAAGTCATACATGGAGATCCCTGCTCACCATCCTTTCAGGCGCCTGGGCTTATGACCTGTCATTCATTCTCCACGCACCCATCCCTCAGGGACTAAAAGATTCATCTCTGGAGAAATTAACCCTGACCGAAACAAAACACTAATACTGGTCTGCCACTGAAAGGTTGGTTCTCTCTGATCAAGAAAGCCTGTGGCCAAGGACCCTGCCTGATTACAATCAGCATTTTGCTCGTATTACTCACTTCACTCCTATTCTGAACAAACACCCAAGACTGACTAGACATTTAACAAAAGTCTCCGACATGAAAGCCAGAGGTCAAAAGTACAAACAGGAAAAGAAAAAGGAACTCAAAGGAAATAGAGACAAAGCATAGAAGGAAACATCTCAAAAATTACCATCAACTATTCCCAAGAAATAAGAGACTTTGCAACCAGAAAACAAGAACAGGTGCTATAAAAAAGGAATAAAGAACTCAAAGAACTTTTGAAAATTAAAAATACAATAGTAGATATTTAAAATCACTCAACAACAGTTGGAAGATAAAGTTCAGAAAATCTCCCAGGAATTAGAATGAAAAGGTAAAGAGATGAAAAGGATTAGGAAACTAGAAGACAAGCCCAGGAGGTCCAACATGTGAACAAAAGGAGTCCAGATAAGAGAGCAGTGCAAATAGTTGAAGAACATGAGTTTCCAAAGAGCCCATCGTATGCCCTCCATAATGAAAGAAAAAGAGTCCCACATCAAGCCACAACATGGTGAAATTCCATAAAACCAGTGCTAAAAAGAAAGTCCTAGAAACTTCTGGGAGGGAGGAAGAAAAACAAGTCATATATTTATATATTAAAATGCCAGGGTGCAGAAGTGATCAGATTCATTAATAACAATGTTGGATACTTGAAAGCAATGGCATAATGTCTTTAAAATTCTGGGGGAAATTTTACTTCCAGCCTAGAATTCTACACCTGTACAAATATTCAGCCGATTTTGATAGTAAATATTTTCAGACATGAAGATCTCAAAAATCTCAAAAAGTTAACTCTCTGGTATCCTTTCTCAAGAAGCTATTAGATGACAGACTGTCCTGGTTATCTATGGCTATGGTAACAATGTACCCCAAAACTCAGTGGTTTAAAACAACAATTCATTATCATTATATCTCACTACTCTTTCTAACAGGAATTTGGACACACAGGATCAAGTAGAGATGGCGTGTCTCTGCTTCTCAGTGTCTGGGGCCCCAGCTTAGATGACTTAGATGGCTGGAGGCTGGAGCGGTCGGGAATGGTCAGCATCTCTCTATGGGGCATCTCTACATGGACCAGCTCGGGCTTCCTCATAGCGTGGCAGCCTTAGGCTGGTAGAACTTTTCACACGGAAGCTTGGGGCCTCAAGAGACAGGAAGTGGAAGGTACCGGTCACTTTAGGCCTGAGCCTGGACACTGTCACTTCAGCCATATCCTGTGGGTCAAAGCAGTCATAAGCCACCCAGATTCAAGGGGAGGGTTCACAAACCACACCTCTCAACAGGAGCAGTGTTAAAGAACTCGTGGCCATCTCTAATCCTCCACAAAGGGTAACCAAAAAAGAGAAGGCCTGGGGAAACAGTGACTTGACTATAGAGGAAATGCAAAGGAAATTCCCAAGATAATGGTGAAGACGATGGTAAAGCCAGTCCAGACTAAAGCCCCAGAAGGAGGCCTCCTGGATGGATGTGTCCGTGGCGGGCCAGGAGGAACAGAACTGCCAGTTAATTGACAGGTTTGACCAAATTGAGAGGAGTGCAACTGTTGTATCCAAAAGTGTGGAGGCCAGTGAGTGATGAGTTTATACAAAACTAAGCAAATGAATAAAAGGGGCAATTGTTAGCCCAAGAGAACACCAGACGTTGTGAAAGAAAGGAAATGAAATATGGTACACTAAGGGGCATGGCTGAGAATAATACTTATGTAGTCACAGCGATGTGAACACTGGATAGTGATATAAGTAAAAATGGGGATGCACGGATTTGGGGGAATAAGGAAAGAAAGTGGGCATTAGTGGGAATCTTCATTTTTTATATGAGTAAGTCATTATATAATCAAGAAGTAGCTGCTTACGCATGCTTTTAAGGAAATAGAGGTAAATAACATAAGAATCCAATGAAAGACTTGGAAGTGTTTGGCAGTGAGGAAAGGGGATGAGGGATGAAGGGGGTGGAACAGGGGTGGATGCTTCTCACTCCAAACCACTAGTATTTTTTGTATTAAGTAGGTTCATACATTATATCATGAACATAAAAATTAAACTGTAAAAGAGCAAGCTATAGGACAAAACACATAGCATGATCTTGTTTATATAAGAAAATGTTCGCATGTATATGTGAACTCATAGGAAAATAGAAAAAGTAGGAAAAAACCCTACAACACACTGAAGTATTCAAAGTGGTCGGAGGACCAAAAGTCCATCAACAAGTGAACGAGTAAACAAAATGTGGTCTATCCATGCAGTGGAGTGTTATCCAGCCTTAAAAAGGAAGGAGATTCTGTCATGTGTCACAATATGGACGAACCTTCAGGACACTCTGCTAAGTGCAAAAGCCAGACTCCAAAGGACAAATATTGGATGATTCCACTTATGTGAAGTAACTACAGTAGTCAAATTCGTAGAGACAGAAAGTAGAATGGTGCTTGCCAGGGGCTGTGGGGAGGAAGGAAGGGGGAGTTGGTGTTTAATGAGCAGAGTGTCCAACTGTGAGGATGCTGAAGTTCGTGGGTGATGGTCGCACAACACTGTAATGGGCTTAATGCCACTGCACACTTAAAAATGGTTAAAATGGTAAATTTTATTTTCTGTGTCTTTCACCACAATCAAAAAAGAAAAAATGGTTGGGGGAGGGGACAGTTTAAGAAACTTTCACGTTTTCCATATTATTTGACTCTGTGCAATGACATGTTTTTCATGAAATACTTGCATGTATATAGAAGACTGAGGGGAAAAATTAAACCTTTGCAAAAGTTAAGGAAGAGAAATGTGCACTGCTCCAGGGAAGGAAAGAAAAGGCAGTGAAGAGAAACAAGGGGGAGGGGGCAACAGGCAGGCCCAGCACAGCCAGGTCAGGGAGGGGAGCCCTGAGGAAGCGTGGTGAGGGGGTCTTGGGGGCCCAGAAATGTCTAGTGGGGCCTATAAGCCTTGCATTGTGCACACCCACTCGCCCACCAGGCCCTCAAGAGAGAGCTCCGGTTTGCCAAGATACAAACTCAAAAACATTTAAAAATCTTATCTCATTTCAGATGTTGCTTTTAAATATTCCCTGCAAACCCCAGGGAGGAGCCTCAAGTGGCCCAGAATCCTCTGGGGTCCCAGTCAAGGACATGCTGTCCTATGCACCACAGGGCAGGTGTGACCCTCAGCAGCCGGGGCATGCGCGGAGCCTGGGGGACCCTCCACCAGAGTAGGGACAGGAAGGACTCGGCCTGGCAAGCTGGTCTTGGGGAGAGATGGGGGAACTTGGCTGTGCCCACACCACACCTGGGGAGGCGGACTAGTGGATGAATCCCTGCACTGAGGGCAGCTATGATGTGCACAGAAAACCGCACAACCAGGTTTTTGTTATTTTGGAAGCAAACAGTCTCCTGGGCTCTTATGTCCTGGGAGTGCCGGACCCTGTACAAGCTTCCCACTATACACACAGCACTCTCACTAATGAACCCCACCCCCTCCCATACCTACTTGAACTTCAAAGGCCTGGGGAGGGGAGACCGGCCACAGAAGGCCTCACCTTGCCTCAGTGAATCTGTAGCTAGAGAAGCTTTATTTCTGGCCTCCCATGGAGCATTTTACTGCAGCAGAATGTTAAAAAAAAAACATCGAGAAATCAGGATCACTGTCTTCTAAGCCCCCGTAAGATCAAATCTGATACAATGTGAACTTTCAAGCAGATAGCACAATCTTTAATCACTGGGAAAAAACAATATGAAATTTAGGCTCTTATTTCAACTGTGAAATTATGAAGTCAATAAGCAAGAACTGGAGAGAATGGAAAAGTGTTTGTTAGGGTAATTTGTACCTTTTTCTTTTTCTCCTTTTTTTTTTTTCCTTTTTGGTGTCACACCACAGCCAGCAATACTAAATAGCTACTCAACAGTTTATAAGTGTCCCAACAATCCAGCAGCACAGATATTATCCCCATTCTTTTGAATCAGCAAATGTAAGCTCAGGAAGGTAAAATCACACTTGATGACAATCACACAGGCAATAAGCTGCCGGCTGGCTTTCCAGCCCCGGCCTGCCTTTCCCTCTGTCCCTAAGTAGACCGTTTAATTCACAGCAAAGACAAGACCCAAATCAGTAGTTTGGATATTAGCATTCTTTCCCATCATTTAAACTGCAGTTACCTAAACTGAAAAGACAGAGATGACAGCCCATGAACGAAACTGAAAAGATGGAGGAAGATAGGAAAAGGGATGTGACAGAACTAAATACGACTTAAAGCAGTAGGACCTCCTTGCCCTCTGAAAAATTATTGAGGCCTCCACACAAAAACCTGCACATAGATGTTTATAGCAGTTTTATTCATAATTGCCAAAACTTGGAATCAACCGAGATGGCCTTCAGTAGATGAATGGATAAATAAACTGTGGTTCATCCAGACAATGGAATACTATTCAGCAAGAAAAAGAAATGAGCTATCAGGCCATGAAAAGATATGGATGAAGCTTAAATACATATCACTAAGTGAAGTAAGGCAATCTGAAAAGGCTACATACTATATGATTCCAACTGTATGACTGTAGAAAAGGCAAAACTATGGAAACAGTGAAAAGATCAGTGGTTGCCAGGGGTGGGTGGTAGGGAGAGAAAAATAGAGCACAGAGAATTTTTAAGGCCGTGAAAATACTCTGTATGATACCAAACGATGGGTACATGTCATTATACTTTTGTCCAAACCCACAGAAAGTACAACACCAAGAGTGAACTGTAATGTAAACTGTGGACTCAGTGATTATGATAAATCAATAGATTCATTTCTGGTTAAAAAAATACACACACACACAAACAAAAAAACACACAAAAAAACAAAAAACAAGTACCATTCTGGTGAGTGATGTTAATAATGGAGGGGGGGCTATGTCTGTGTGGGGACAGCAGGTATATGGGATATCTCTGTACCTCCCTCTCAATTTTGTTGTAAACCTAAAACTGCTCTTTAAAATTGTCTTTAAAAAAATTATTGGGGGCCCCAAATATCTATTGGTATTTATCATCTTAGAAATTATAACAGAAAAATTGTTCAAGTATTTATTAAATCATTTGAAAATAACAGTATTAAAATTTAATTAGAAAAGTGGCATTGTTCTGCATTTTTACAAATCTCTTTCATATCTGCCTTAAAACTGCTGGATTCTCATATCTGCTTCTGCAGACATGTTGGAAAATTATACATCATGTAGTCTCTGGGAACTACCACTACACTTGTGAGAAAATGAGAATGAAAAGGCCAATAACTGCTTCATATTATCACTAAAATAATTCCTAAGTTGTGAAGCTCCTGGGACAGAGTCCCTGGACCATGCTTTGAGAATCATGACATAAAGAACTAGGTGTGAGAGAGAAGGAAAAAGAAAGTAGGGAGACACTCAAGGGCACACCCACCATCTCACACCTGTCAGCTTTCACCTTCCCTAAGCTCCCCTCTCCCCACTGGGTACCACCAGGGCAGAAACCGCAGCTTCCTGGCCAAGGACAGGCTGCTTTTACTCCAAGCATCTCCTTCCCTCTCAGCCCAGCTCAACCTTGAGACATAAACTAAACGTGGGCTAAGTGGTTAATCTTCCTTCAGAACATACTGGTGTTCTTAACTGGAGTTTTCTTAAACTAAAACTCCAAAGCCTGATTCTAAAAGTGGGCTTATCAGTCGGCCTGAGATGGGGTCAGCCGCCCAACATAGCACAGGAGAAACAGTCCCCATTGAGACACAAGGGTTGAGTTCTGGTCCTGACTGGCCGGTCCCTGGGTTATTTTCTCCCTCTGCAAACTTAGGCTGCACCAAGCCCTCTGCCCCTTCTCAGGGCTGTCCTGGCAACAAATGACCTCGTGGACCTGAGCCCACCTTACAACCCAAGCACCCCAGCTGCTCTTAGGCTGCCCCTCTGCACACCTGGACTCCGCGGGGTCCCTGGGAGCCTGCCCCACGCCGACGACCAGATAATACCCTGGGCAGAGCCAGTCCACTCCTGTGCCGGGAAAATGCCCTCACTTCCCGGCAGGCACGACCCGAGATGACGCTGTTCTGCCCCCGTTTCCGCGCTCCTGGTGCGGACAGGGTTGCACAGTGGCCCTGGGTGCGCTCCACTCCCGCCTCATCCTGGGTTTTCTGCTCCTTATTCCCTACAGGGGTGGGACACGCGGAGGCGGGGAGTCAAGAAACAGGTTTAGAAGCAAGGCCGATCCTTCCAGCCACCACTCTCGGCCTAGCACCCCGCCCGCCGCTGCGGGGGCCCACCCGTGCACCCCGACTCCCAGTGTAGGAGGGAGCTCGGCAGGCGGAGGACACCTCCGGGGGCAGATGAAGTCGCCGGCTCTGCTGCGCCCACAGGGCTGGGGAGGGCAGTCCCTCATCTGCCAAGTCGGGAGGGACCTGCTTCTCGGGCACAGCACCCACACCCCCAGCTCGCCCTCGCCCGGGGCGCATCAGGAGGGCGCTGCCCGCAGGGACGCGCGGGGACCGAGGGGATGCGGCCGGCAGCGGGACGCACGGGGTGCGGTGGCGACGAGGCCGGTACCTGTGCCGGAAGAGCGGGCAGCCGCCCAGAAGCCAGCGCAGCTCGTTCTTGAGGCTCCAGAACTCGCAGTCCAGATAGCGGTGCAAGGACAAGTCCTCTAGCCCCAGGTCCGGCGCCGGTTCCATCACGCTGCCCGTCCTCTGGCGCGTCCGCGGGGCCACTTCCCTGCACGCCTCCTCCAGCTGCTGGCACTTGGGGCCGAGAAGCGCACGCCCTCTTATCCGCACGCCACCGCCAGCCAGTCTCCTCCCTCTTCAACTGCTCGTGCTCTCCCTCCCCCGCGCTGGCCCTGCCCCGACCAGCTCCCTGGGCACCAAGTGAAGAAAGAACAGTCCAGGGAGTCTGGGCTCTTACAATGGTCTCCCCTGGTACAAACTCTACTGCCTGGCCCTGGGGCTTTAGTTTCTGCCGCCCGGGCCCACGGCTCAGTTGTCCCTCCAGTCGCTGGCCCACAAGAAGTATTAGAACCCTAGAGGGGGAGTTGGTGAGGTAGACACAGAGTACGCTGTGGGCACGGGGGTCCTGGTTGCTCAGAGCTGTCCTTACTCAGAGGACCTCCCGTGCCAGCCTCTCTGCCACCGAGATCCAAGATGCCCCAGGCCATGCTCTGGTTTTATGGAGTCCAAGCTCGCTCTGCTCTCTGGGGTCAGGCCAATGAATGGAAGATGAGGTGCTGAGGCAAGGAATATGACTTTATTATGAAAGCGAGCAGGCCAAAAAGATGGCAAAGCCTCAAAACAACCATCTTTCCAACACGCAGTCTAATTTGGCTCTTCCTTGTTACAGTCCCAACTCAGCTGCAGCTCAGCTCAAATCCTTGCCACCCCCAAACTGGGCATTCCAATGAACTTTAATATTACTGTAATCTGGGGGTGGCCCGGGCCTGCAGAGTAGCTGGGAGATGCAAACAGAACAAGGCAATGAACGAACACTAACTCATCTCCCAGCACCCTCCTTCTGCTGTTTTAACAAGTGACTAATGTTCATTCCTTTCCTCTCTCTAAGTCTCATATACTTTATTGATTCTCCTTTTAAGTATAAAGGAAATGTTAGCTTCCAAAGACCACCCTGCTGGGGAGATGACTCTTGGGGGTGTAGTGTAGCTGGCAGTTGGGTCGCTGTCTGCTGTCACTGGGTTAATGGACATCACTTGTATCAGTTTCCTATGGCTTGCGTAACAAACATTTATTGTTAAAGTTCTGGAGGTCAGAAGTCTAAAATGGATCTTACAGGACTAAAAATCAAGGTGTTGGCAGAGCTGGACCCCTCCTGGAGGCTCCAGGAGAAAAATCCCTTTCCTCATCTTTTGCAGCTTCTAGAGGTTGCCTGCATTTGTAGGGTCCCAGCCCCTTTGTCCATCTTCAAAGTGCATCTCAACAACCTCTGCTTCCTTGCTGGTCTCCTGACTTTGACCTTCTTGTCTCCCTCTTAGAAGGACTCTGGTGATTACATTGGGCCCACCCAGATAATTCAGGATAATCTCCTTGTTTCCATATCTGTAATTTAATCACACCAGCAACATCCCCTTCCCCAGGTGAGATAACATAACAGGTTCTGGGGATTAGGCTATGAACGTCTTTGGTGGGCCATTGTTCTGTCCACCATACCACCTGTGCAGCTGCAAGTAACAATACCTACCGGAGGCCATGAATAAGGACTTTGGCTTCTCATATAACAGGGAGGCTGGGGGTAGGAAAGCCCAAGGGCTAATTCAGTGGCTGTACCCCAGGGACCCAGGTTCCCTTTCCATCTTTCTTCTCCAGCATCCTTTCTCAGTGTATTATCTTTATCTCTCAGTCATCAGATGGATGCTGCAACTGCAAGCACCACTTGGCGCCAAGCAGAAGAGGGGCATTTCCTTCCATATCAGTCAGGATAATATAGTAGTAAGAAACAACCTCAAAACGACACACACTGTGGTCACAAATACCCCAAACCTTAGCGCTTAAAAATATAAGACTTTAATTCTCACCACGCCACCTGGGGACTCTGCCCCATGTCCTCTTTCTCCAGGTCCCAGCTGAGAGAACAGCCACTGTGTGGCCACACAGGCTCTTCAAGCTTCCAGCTGGAAAGGACCTGTGTAACTTCCACACACAATCCATTGTCCAAAGCAGTTCACTCCTGACCCTATGCGGGAAGGGAAGTACCATCCAGGACATGCCCAGAAGGCCAACACCCCAAATAATCTGGGAGCAGCACTTGTGGCTACGAAATCTTGCCAAACATCTGGCTCACTGTCTGTCCCATAGGCAATATGCACTCTCCACTCCCCAAAGGAGACAACCAAAGTCCCAGACTATCACAATGTCAAGTCCAAGGCCCCTGGGGGGTGCACAGTAGTCCCTGCATCAAGTCAGGATGCCGTACCTTTCGATTCAGAGACCTAAAAGCTAAAAAGATAAGTTACTAAGTAAGCTTCCAAGTCTATGTAACTTTACTGAGAAAAAAATCCTTTGTAGTTATAAGTCACTAAGATTTTGTTGGAGCTTTGTTTGCTACCCAACCACAACCTAACCTATCCTAGAAGATCCTGGAAGAATTTTGATGCTGAAATAAAACACCAAAGTATGTGCAACTGGCTTAGAGACAGTGAAGGGAGAGGGCAGTGAAGACGATATTAAACAAAGCTGGATGGAAGGAGGTTCATGTTATGAAGTGGCAAACATTTGACAGCACTGTCACCAACAGATGACACAGCCTAATGAACTTACCACTTCAGAAGAAGATGCCAAAAACAATGTTAGCACTGCATGTTGGCTGCTATGGGTTGTGTTGGACAAGTTATTATAAGAGATGAACTTAGAAAAGAAGGGGTTTCTACACTGGCTGCACATTAGATTAATTTAGGGTGGTTTGTTTGTCTTTTACTGCTCAGTGGCGCACTCAGTGATCACTTAGCCCTTGGATAAGCCCCATCCTTCCCATCTTGCCACCGCTGCTAGGCGCCCTGAGAGGTTTCTCCCGTGTGATCACGAGCAGCTCCGCTGCCTCTCCCACTGGACACAGTCTGACTCCATGTGGAGCCCTGGGCTGCGACCAGAAGGTGAATGTGGGGAAGGGAGCCTGGAGACACAGCTCCCTTTATTATCATGTCACTTTGTGAACAGGGCCCTCCAGCAGAGTTTGCAATGAGAAAACTCAGCAGCCTTTGCTGACTGCCTCTCTTATCCCAGGAGCTAGACAGGTGTCCAGGGATAGGGAAGGGGAAGATTCCAGAAACAGCCACCACGCTGTCCTCAGGAATACCCACCCCTCCAAACAGCCACAGCTTCATTACAGGATCACCCCCGATGTGCCTGCCTCCTTTTCTCCCCAGGATGGAGTCTTTGACAAATGGACTCCAACGGGCACACTCCAGCCCCACCAGGCACAAGTGGCACATGCTGGGAATGCCCAGTGTGAACATGGACCAACGACACACTAAGGATTATCTCTCTATGTTGCATGCAGGGATCTCCATGACGAACTGTTTAAAAAGCAAGGGAAGAATGGTGTGTAAAATCTGCTACCTCTTGTGTAACAGGAGGAGTATGTGTGTGTGCACATTTACTTATGTTTTCAAAAAGAAACAAGGATAAACCAAAAGCTAATGAACTGTATGAGCTGTTTGTATATTTTGGAGATTAATCCTTTGCCAGTTGCTTCATTTGCAAATATTTTCTCCCATTCTGAGGGTTATCTTTTCGTTCTGTTTATGGTTTCCTTTGCTGTGCAAAAGCTTTTAAGTTTAATTAGGTCCCATTTGTTTATTTTTGTTTTCATCTTCATTACTCTAGGAATTACGAGGAATTGAAAAAGATCTTGCTGCAATTTATGTCAAAGAGTGTTTTGCCTATGCTTTCCTCTGAGAGTTTTATAGTATCCGGCCTTACATATAGGTCTTTAGTCCATTTATTTTTGTGTATGGTGTTAGGGAGTGTTATAATTTCATTCTTTTACATGTAGCTGTCCATGCTGAACAGCAGAAACTAACCCAACAATGTAAAGCAACTATACTCCAATAAAAATTAATTTTAAAAAAAGCCAATGAAAATTATTACCTATAAGAGGAGAGAGGGAATGAGGATGGAAGGTAAACTCTCTGAATACAACTTGTTTTATTTTTACTTTGGAGCTAGGTAAATGTTTTACATAACTTTAAAAAATTAAACCTAATGGGAAAATAAAGTGGCCCCTAAAAATGCAAACTGAAACAAATTTTCTCAATTCTATTTCAAGTTGACATGATCACAAGAGAAAAACTATTCAACTAACTTTAAATTCATTACTTTGAACAGCCCACTAGGAATATAGCCCAAGAAGGGTAAAAAGAAATATAGAGAAATTTTATACTACATTTAATAGTCCTAGTAGTAGTAGTAATATTGGTGTTAGTTTGAAACTGTTTTGTGTATGCTGTAATATAAAACAAATAATTAATGGCATTGGAATCCAAGATCATTAACATAAAAAAGTGACAAATACAAAATCAAAGAAATTAAGGCAAAATCCTTAAGTTAAATCCTTACCTTAAATTTGAATTGGAGGGACTTCCCTGGTGGCGCAGTGGTTAAGAATCCGCCTGCCAATGCAGGGGACACGGGTTCAAGCCCTGGTCTGGGAAGATCCCACATGCCACAGAGCAACTAAGCCCATGTGCCACAACTACTGAGGCTGTGCTCTAGAGCCCACGAGCCACAACTACTGAGCCCGTGTGCCACAACTACTGAAGCCCGTGCACCTAGAGCCCGTGCTCCACAAGAGAAGCCACTGCAATGAGAAGTAAGTGCACGGCAACGAAGAGTAGCCCCCGCTCGCCACAACTAGAGAAAAGCCCACACGCAGCAATGAAGACACAACGCAGACAAAAATTAATTAATTAATTTTTAAAAATAATGATCTCAACAACAGAAAAAATTTGAATTGGAAACAGTATGACCTTACAATTTGTTTAACTTCTATTTCTGGGGTGTTTTGTCCTATATGGAGTAGCAGCCAGTCTGTATATGAATGCATGAGGGTTGAACCCCCAATCCCAACTTGGGGACACTGATACATGAAAGCTAAGAACTTAACCAAACAAAAAGTGGGCAAGAGAACGTTCCCAGCAGTGGGACAGCAGAATCAAAGACCAGAAGGAAACAGGGCAAGGCTACCACATACAGTTGCTTAGGTTGTACACTGTACAAGGGCGCCGCATCCAGGAATTACACATACTTAAGTAACTTATGAGGAAGTACATAGGTGGGTTATGAGACCTAATTCCTCCCACCTAACACCTCCCAACACATAAATCCAAACTGTCAAATATGGCATGCACACACTAGGAGAGCACGCACATACACACATATGATCAATGAGACACACAGGCACTCAGCTGCAGCCTGTCCTGACTGGGCTTGGGCTTCCTGAACTCACCTTTCTCCCTCACTTGCCACAATTAGAGACCAATTTTCACACCCTGTTATACAAACCTGACACAGTCATCTCCTCTGGGAGGGGGCAGGGGACAGGTGGAGTGTGCTTCCCTGCGTTAAGAAGCAGAGGTGTGTGTGTGTGTGTGTGTGTGTGTGTGTGTGTGTGTTAGACCTTAGGGACTGAGAATTGGAGAGCGGTCGCTCTCTCTGCTAAAGTACTTGAAGATTATTGCCAGAATATAGAGAATGGAAACTAGAGGGGCAAATAGCAAATGTCACTGTGTCACATAACAGGGTTTGGCACAGTGCCTAGTGCATGGCACTCACTCAACTAATGGACATCGCCGCTCTAGCCAGAGCAATTAAACAATAAAAAGAAATAAAAGGCATCCAAATTGGAAAGAGAAAAGTAAAACTATCACTTTTTGCAGTCTGCACTTTTGAAGACATTATCTTACGTATGGGAAATATAAAAGAATCCACCACAAAACCACTAGAACTGATAAAATAATTTAGCAAATTTGCAAGATACAAGATCAATATACAAAAAGCAGTGGTATTTCTACACAGTAGCAATAACCAATCAAGAAATGAAATTAAGGGCTTCCCTGGTGGTGCAGTGGTTAAGAATCTACCTGCTAATGCAGGGGACATGGGTTTGAGCTCTGGTCCGGGAAGATCCCACATGCTGCGGAGCAACTAAGCCTTTCCGCCACAACTATTAAACCTGCATTCTAGAGCCTGAGAGCCACACTACTGAACCTATGTGCCACAAGTACTGAAGCCCACACACCTAGAGCCTGTGCTCCGCAACAAGAGAAGCCACCACAATGAGAAGCGCAGGCACTGCAATGAAGAGTAGCCCCTGCTCGCCACAACTAGAGAAAGCCTGCACACAGCAATGAAGACCCTACGCAGCCAAAAATAAATAAATGAAATAAATAATTTTTTAAAAAAAGAAGCAATGAAATTAAGAAACTATTTTTCATTTACAATAGCATCAAAAATAATAAAACACTTAGGAATAAATTTAATCAAGGTGGTGCAAGACTTGTACACTGAAAACTACAAAACATGGTTGAAAGAAATTAAAGACCTAAATAAATGAAAAGAGAACCAACGTTGCTGAGTGGAAGGCTATCACCACTGTGCCTCTAGCTGCCTAGGGTTAGTTAGAAATTTTTGTCATTCCCTGGGGAAAAGAAATCGTCTACACATGAAGCATGCCCATGTAATATATATGATAATTAACTATTGTTGAAATCTTTATTTAACCTAACAATGATCTTTCCTCAGCAAACCAATTAATATTGATTCACGATCACATCAGCAAGCCAAAACCTAATATTTAAAGTTTCATGTTCTTGTAAGGATTCCATCTGCCCAGAAGTTACACCATCCATGAGACTAATCCCCGATCACCAAATAACTCGAATGTTTTCCTTGTCTTTTGTTCATTTTTTATTTTTCTCTACCTTGTTCATTTTCTACAAAAATTTGCCACTTTCTCCCCTGCTTCACAATTCTCTCGACTCTTGAGAACAGAGACCACCCGCTTCATGACGTATTAAATGAAGTTTGTTTGTATCACCTCAACTGTCTTCATTTTTTTTTTTTAACACCATATATATGCCTAGACTAAGCATCTGGTAAACTAGGCTCCAGGTAACTCATGGTACCCTCACATCACTCCTTTGTTTCCTAAAAGACAAACAAAAGGACCTCATTCAGACTTTGATACACAGACAAGAATTATATTAGTGCTCAGCTACACAGACATTGGTCAGGACTATCCCGGAAGTTGATGTTTTTAAATAAACAAGTTTGAAACTTGATTTTAGCTCTTTTCTCTAGATTGGGAAGTGTCCAGCTCTTTGAAGGGACAGAAGCAATCCAATCTGATCAAGAATACTAAAGACTTAGCAACTTGACGAGAGGAAAGGACTGCTATCCTGAAAGCATAGATAATGTTATAAGGTAGAGAGGCTATTAATGCTGATGAAATCTCGAGCTTATGCTCAGAGATGCAGATCACCTCCATGGTATAATAAAAAGAAATGTGTCTGGTCTTTGACCAGGGTTCCTGGCACAGAGCTTCAAACACACTGGGAATTTCTTAAGTGATCAAGTGTCTTTGTTATACTAATGAGATGACACCTGGTGGGTCCCTATATAGCCTCAGGATGGGAACTGGTCAGCAGAAAGGTTGGGGCTTTGAGTCCTAACGTCAGTCAGACCTCCTGACATCAAGAGGGAGGGAGGGTCGGAGACTGAGTTCACTCATGTGCCCAATGATTTAATCAGTCATTTTTACATAATGAAACACCAGTAAAAACTCTGGACACTGAAGCTCAGTGGAGATTCCTGACTGATGAACACACTGACTTGCCAGGGAAATAACACACGCTGACTCCACAGAGAGAGGGTCCACATTGAGGACACTCCCACACCTTGCCCTATGCGTATCCTTTATAATAAAGCTGTAATCATCCACATAGCACTTTCCTGAGTTCTGTGAGTCATTACAGTAAATTGTCAAACCTGGACGGGATTGTGGGAACCCCTGAAATTGTAGCCAGTGGATCGGAAGGGTGGCTAGCTGGGAACCCCTGGAACTTGTGGCTGGTGTCTGAACTAAGGATGATCTTGTTGGGGACCGTGCCCTTAAACCTGTCGATTCTGACTAACTCCCAGGTGGCTAGTGTCAAAGTTGAACTGCAGCACACCCAGTTGAGGTGGAAACAAAACACCTTCTATGAGAACCAGGAGAAGGGTTGGTCCATCATCACTCAACAGAGGTGTGGTCAGCTGTCACTGCCTATATGGCCAAACTGCTACCTTTAAGATAAAGCTGGCCAGGGCCTGATGATGGTGTAGTTTTTCCTAAAAGCCTGACACTTTTTTGAGCAGTGATTTTCCCCAAGAAGCCAGAACTACTACATTCTTCTAATTAAACTCAGGGTGGTATTTTAGCAACAAAACTTTTCTGTAGGCTATACCTACTCTACTTATAACCCTAATTCCTACAAGGCAATTCAAGTCCCCTTCACTCCAATCCTTGAAATGAAGACATCTTTTCAAATACACAACAGTTTTGCCCAACATTCTATTTTTCAATGTAAAACTTTCCAACTATTCATTTTTTCCAGTAAGGGTGATTTATTATACTTAGAACTAAATGTGAGTTAATCATTGTAAGCACTTTTTTTTAAATTAATTAATTTATTTTCGGCTGCATTGGGTCTTCATTGCTGCGCACAGGCTTTCTCTAATTGTGGTGAGCAGGGGTTATTCTTTGTTGCAGTGCGTGGGCGTCTCATTGCAGTGGCTTCTCTTGTTGCGGAGCATAGGCTCTAGGCGCATGGGTTTCAGTAGTTGTGGTTCGCAGGCTCTAGAGCACAGGCTCAGTAGTTGTGGCACACGGGCTTAGTTGCTCCGCGGCATGTGGGATCTTCCTGGACCAGGGCTCGAACCCGTGTCCCCTGCATTGGCAGGTGGATTCTTAACCACTGTGCCACCAGGGAAGTCCCTGTAAGCACTTCTGAAATAAATTCTCAAATAAGAAAACAATATGTCTGGTCTAAGAATCTTTTGGTTCTGGGGCCTGTTATGTGATCTAATAGTTGTCCATCCTAACAGGTCATCTCTCTATTGAAAGTGAGATGGAAGAAATTCCCTGGCAGTCCAGGGGTTAGGACTCCACGCTTCCTCTCCAGGGAGCACAGGTTCAATCCCTGGTCAGGGAACTAAGATCCTGCAAGCCACGCGGTGCAGCCAAAAATAAAATAAATTAAATTCAGAAAAAAAATTTTTTAAAAAGAGAGATGAAAAGATTCTTTTGTGGAGGAAATGAATGAGGTTTGATTCACCATCAGTCAGCAAAAAGGAAAGAAAAGACTTATGAGAGCATGTAAAGGAAAAGGCAGAAAATACAGATCAGGCAACATCTCTGAACTCTACAAAATGTTTTTTAACATATCCATTTGGGTAAACTTTAAAATAAACAAAAGCCTCCATTTCTCAGGGATCCAAAGGAAAAATGGTGGGATCTGAAGTGACTGTTCTCATCCATCTTATTTTGTAAGTCATGAAAGACGGAATGGGTGACAGCAGCTGTGAAGAGAAAAGGAAGACAAGTTCTATCTTAGATGCTGGGGGACAGAGGGAAACTGGAGAACAGCCCTAAGTCCCTGACATTGATCACAGAAGTCATCCCACTCAGTTAGGGATGGAGAAGCCTACATCAAGGGGAGTGAGTCCTACAAATTTAGGAAAGTGCCTTTGATGAAGGGAAGTAATATGTTTCATATATGCTTTTGATTCCAAGACTAAAGTTTGCTGTATCTGGTTTCCTAAGTCTTAGGAGAACAACTTGCCCCAGAATTCAAGACAGCACAATTTACACAGCAATGGAAGGATACAACCAATGTTCGCATACAGAAGCTGAAGAAAGAACTCTGTAGCTGACAAGAGGGATGAATTCCGAAGAGATGCACAGAGCTAAGGTAGGCCAGTTTGGAGAGAATACAAGCAGTCATTTATCAGGATGCAAGACTAAGCTTATGAAGACCTGAGAGGCCTCTAATAAGGGAAGAATAGGATAGAGAAAGGAACAGGGTCTCTGGTCTCTAGAACCAGGCTCAAAATGTAAATAACATCTGGGTTTCACTTAGGTCCTTTAAACAAATACCAGCCTAGTACATAGGACTGAACATTCTATTAAAGATTCTTGGGGAGGCTGATGGGAGTGGGAAGCTGGGATTCCCATTCTTTCTCCTAGGCTGCAATGATACAAGAGTATATTCTGGGTTTTGACCACACAGGCATCTTCTGAAGTCACCAAACACTCTCAGATGAAAAACATTTCAGATGGGCTTTATTTTTTCCTTTCTTCATATCAACTTTATTCTTAATGTCAATACTTTATAACCCCTTAAATCACTTGTCAGCTTTCTGTAACTATTTTAATTATAAATCCCTAATCTTTTTTTTTTTTTTTTTTTTTGCGGTACGCGGGCCTCTCACTGTTGCAGCCTTTCCTGTTGCAGAGCACAGGCTCTGGATGCGCAGGCTCAGCGGCCATGGCTCACAGGCCCAGCCGCTCCGCGACATGTGGGATCTTCCCGGACCAGGGCACGAACCCATGTCTCCTGCATTAGCAAGCGGACTCTCAACCACTGCACCACCAGGGAAGCCCATAAATCTCTAATCTTACATGATGTTTCAGCAACATATCTAATACTGCTATTCTAAATTCTTTTAAATTTCCCAGTGGAAGGAAGATATATGTGTATCTGTGATTGTTTGCATCTGTCAAACAGGCAGTACCTAGAGAAAAATAATCACTTTTCTAAACAGAGCTCTAACTTTGATATCATGTGACAACCCAAGAAATTGAGTGGAGAACCTTCTGAGGCTACAGGAGAGTGGAATTCAGAGAAACATTATGAAGACAAGGAGGCAAATTTCCTTTTTCATTTTACAGATCAGGAAACTGACACCCAGATTAAGAGTTTAAGTCATTTGCCCATTATCTGCTTCTTGGGAAAGTCAAGGTTGGAGCTCATGTCCCCTGACGTGGCCTGGTTTTCCTTCTCCAATAAGTCTGGAAATTATGATTCTGGAATAACAAGTCACTGAAAGCCCAAATATGAATAAAAATACTCACTGGCCTTCCTATAACTTAGAGAATCTATTAGTCATTTGACAGAAATGGACATTTAATATTAAAATTAGCAAGCAGGTAAAGTAAATTAGAGTTTTAAAAGAAGAGAGACTTGTAACTGCACATTTCTGCCTCAGAAGCAGGAAAGGCAAACTTAGACACAGGTGGACCATTTACTCCCACCCAGATCAAAACAAGCCTCCCCCCTCACATTCTGGGGTGGGTTTGGGAAGATAACAGATTCACCAAGGCAACAGCAATGCCAAAAATTAAAGGGAGGGCTAGATCATTGAAGCAAGGATTATTATTTAACAGATTTTCAGATATTCCATGGCAATCACTACACTCTCAACACAAATCTGAGAAAAAAGGGTAGAGGGAGAAGATTAAAGAAGATAAGAGTCACAGCAGATGAAATGTGAAATGCTGTTGGTGGCACAAGCTTCCAATTAGTGATTTTTTTTTTTAATGGGCAACATATTTGCGAGCCTTTGGGTATTTTCTGCTTCGATTGATTTATGTAAACTGCCAGCATCGGGGGGTTTATAGATTTGCTTCATCAAAGTATCAAACTATTTCTTCAACAAACTATTTGGAAGTTCTTCCTTTATTCCTGACATGTAGAGGTAATGTGAAGCTCTTAGAAGAAAACAATCATTCTAGGCTTAGGAAACAGCACATGAAACTTCCCTCAGTAAGAAGCTCCTGAAGCCTTTCAACCTGACCTGTCTCTGCCTTCCTTCCCCGGTGCCCAGGAGGAAGGTCCAACACCTGGTTACCTCTCCAACTCAACACATCTGAAAACAAGCATCAGCCTTGCCAGCTTCAATGGCTGTTTCTGTCAATTCTTCTAGGCCACGAAATCATCTTTCTTTTCCTTACATACTGAAGACATCACTGTGTTCTGAGAACTCTCCCTCCTTGAGATCTGATTCCCTACTTTACCTTCTTCCATTCCCTCTGCCTCCAATACCAGTTTAAAGTCTGCAAATTACTGTTCTCTGCCTCTGCTACCCACCCCTCCCTTCCCCTGTGCCCAGTAAATCCCGATTTATTGGGAACAGAGTCCATTAACCTAATAGGGACATTACGAAGAACCCATTGTGTGGGAGGGTCATTGTAATTGCCCCTCAGAATAAGAATAATGGCAGAGAGGGGCGTCCATAATTAAGGACAAAGGGAAGGCATTGAGTAAGCCAGGAAATTATTCCTAGAAACACATCAGATTCTAATAACTGCTGACAACCCTAGTACTTACTTCTGTTACTCCTACATATACCCACAGTGATTGGCATCAGGGCTTTATAGGGGATCATTGTGACCTTTTCAAGGGGCAGTGTGGAAGAGGCATCCACAATACTTTACCCTACTCTACAAACAAGCCTGGTGGGAAAGAAGCTCCTAGCAGTAGAAAGGAAGGAGGGCAGACAATCTCTGCAGCTTCTGGAAAACAGGGTAGAGGTAAGTATAATTAATGTAAGGTCCTATAACCACGGTGCTATTTGTTCCCAAAAGGCCCATTTTATTATCAAGATCAAATACAAACTCCTTAATCTAACATTTAAGATTAGATATCAAACTATTAAACCAGTCTTTCAAAAAGAATCTCCACTGCTCATTAGCAGGAGTCCTCAAGGGTGAGTTTCTTCAGTAACCCTGATTTACATCAGGAATGTCCTCCCCAGGCTCTCCCCAATCCAGATCCACCAGCACCCCTGCACCCCCTGTTAAGGCCCAAGTCAAAAGTTAAGCCCCCCTTGCCCCATGAAGCTTTCTCTGACAGACAGCAGACAGGCCTCACATCCCCTCCCTCCTATGGACTCCCCTAACAGATAGGCTAAATCATGTGTATTAATTTAGCACTTAATACACATTAATTTAGCAATTAATATTTTCTATGTCTGTATCTCCATCTCCCAGATAATACCACTAGTTTCTTAAGGACAGGATCTGTTTCAGTAAGATAAGGTTGTAATTAGGTATAAATCCAATAGCAGTGGATGCCCAATCAACGTTTCCTGATTGTTGACTGATTGAGGTGCTATCAGACAAGCTGAAGACCTAAAAATGTGTTAATTCCTACAATGGTTAGCAGAACCTAAACTTGCCTCAAGACCCCAGAGTGAGCACCCTCTGAGTTAACAACCCCACAAACTGGATACTTGTGTAGATCCAAATTAATTAATCAATGCCCTGAAAGAAATTCTGGACTCAGAGGGCATCAGGATTTCCAAAAGCAGCTAATTTTTTTTTTAGAAGGTATTTAACTTAAGGCCCCTAAGGGAGCAAAATATCCACACAGCTTCTCTAAAAGGAAGGTAATCACATGAATAGCTCTTTATATTTTACTTGCATTGTCAAGTGGCTCTTGAAAGAACCTTGAGAAGTAGAATGGGAAGTTACTAAAAGACCAAGGGGCAGAGAAGGTTAGGCTGACTGTTTTCCAACTCACTCTCAGGTAGGAAGCATCAGCGTATTACATATGTCTTCTTAGACATCTGGACTCCGTGACAAAGAGGTCTCTTCATTTTTGGTTTTCGAATCCGTAAGTCCTCGGTCTCCAGAGCTTCTAGTTCCGTGGAAGATGATGAAAACTTTCCGGCCGCCATTCTATACGCTATCCAAACTTCCGTTCTTTAATTACCAGTTGGATGCAGGAACAACTCCCAGTCCCTTGAGCCCTCATTTACTCTGTCCACACAGCCTTTCAGATCAGTTAAATCAAGTCTGGAGGTCTCCAAGGGTACCAACCCATCGCTTTCATTTGCCATGTATCAATATAATTTACATAACTAACCCTGAAGTGCCTACCGACGTGCCCTCACGCTATAGGCACTAAGCTAAAACCCACTTAGGCTCTTCCCTGGGCTTTTGATGACTCACTCCCTAGCTCTCTGCCACAGCATTTTAGGGTCTGGAACCAAAATTTCACGGGTTTCAGCATCTAGGTTCTTTCCTTACAGCAAGGACGCGGAACAGAAAACTGCGGGAAACCGGGAAGTGTGCCACTCGGCGGGGTTCCGTTTTCACCCCACCTGCCTACCTCTTAAGCCAGAAACAGGCATTTCCCCCAGGACTCTGCGACCTCAAACAAGTCTCGGCTCTACAAACGGGATTAACTTTCTTTTTTCCATAAACCAGACATAACGATTCTGGTTTAGTTATTTAAGTAAAGGATGGAAGAGGCACGACTCTCCGGACCCAAGGGCCGAGGCACAATTTTTTCCACCTCAGGAACCTCAAGTTAGTTTTTTTTCTCCTACGATACCTTCCCTGGGATGATGCTTTAACCGTGAAACCATGTAAGCCAGTTGCAGCTTGGACAGCTAAGGAAAAAAAACCCATTCCCTACTCCTGAGCCAACCTAGGGCGCCCTCACCACGCCGTGCCCGGAATCCCAACCCCCGCTCAAGACCCCGCGAGCTTTCGGTTCAACATGGCTGCGGGAAGTGAAAGGAGAGGCCGGCGCGCGGGATGGAGGCGGGGCTTGGTCTCCTGGCAACGGCCCCGGCGATTGGCCAGCCGATCTGCAGCTGAGGCCAATGGTCAGGCGCCTTGCAAACGCTCGGCGTGGTGACTGCGGCTGCGCGGGAGATTCGAATCGGCGGCGGCTCCTCGCTGGCGGCGCAGGTGGGGCTGCTGCTGGCTCGCGTCCTCTAGCCATGGATAACCCGGAAAATGTTTTTCAGTAAGTGTGGGTCTGTGGGTGGGGAGGGGCGGGGGCGTGATCCCCAGCTGCCGGCAGCCAGGGGGCTTGGGTATCTGGGTTCGGGCCTAGTGGTCTGCAGGTCCCCGGCCCGCCATCCCAGACCTGCCTCCCTTTGCCCTTCCCAACCCCTTTCCTTGGCTCCGGAGTTTGTCCCCTCCCACCGTCACGCCACCCACCCCTACTCCATCCCAGCTGGGCTGTGGGCCACTAGGGAGGCGTGGAAAGGACCGCGCACCGTGCAGCCGGGACTCTCTGCCGAGACCCGGGCCCTGAGGCCGAGCTGCGGCCGGAGTGGCAGTTTGGGGGGATTTGGACGGTTCCTGAGGCCCTCAGCGCTCCTTGATTCTTTGTAAGGAATCCGCTCTGGGCAGATTGCCGCTGTGGAAGTAAAACGTCTAACCCAACAAAAAACTAAAACTTACCTTTAGGTTTCATGAGAAACTTTCAAAGCCACTCATTTTAAAATCCTGCGAAAGAGAGAGAACTTAAAATTGCTTTAACCCCTAATCCCACAGTCAGTTTTTAAAAGTCTTTGAATAACGCTCACTTTAAGGGGAAAAATGTTCCCTTATGTTTATCATCATTTATGTCAACCTGCTAACAATTTTTAAAACTCCTACGCCTTTGCTTTTTATTTGTATGACTTAGGTGATTTATCCAGACTGTTTCAAAAGTATTTAAAACACTTAAACCATATGCGACAGGAAGTAAAACTGGTTAGTTTTATCAGCACCAAGGTAATCTTAACTCTCTGGGGATCCGAAGACTCAGGTGGTTAAGTGCTGTCAAAACAAAAATTTGTTTGCCTTAGGACTTTTTCTTTAGCCCAGCCTGCAAAGGATTTCGATATTAGAGGCTCGTTTTCCCCCATTTTAAAAAAGAAATCAGGTATTTCCGACCTGATTTTGACTTTTTAGCTTTTAAAAATAAGTACTACATTTACATGGTTAAAAAAAGATTTAGAAAACTGTTCACTGCGCTCTATACTTGACTCCTCTCCCACTCCCTCATATGTAACCATGTTTCTAGTTTATTTTTATATTTATTTTGCAAATATAAATATTTATATTATAATAACATATGAACATATCTATATTCATATATGTACACGTGTGTACAATTCCTGCCTTTATTGCACATAAAATGTAACAGAGTGTACACACTGCTTTTTTTGGTTAACACTATCCTTGGAGATTTCACTCTATCAATCCAGAGATTCTTTTCTCCTTCTTTTTTTACAACTACATGATATTTCATGTACCACAATTGATCTAAAAAGTCCCCCGTGGATGGAGACTTGGGTTGTGGACAATATTTTGCTATTACAAATAGTGCCGCAGTGAAAAATCTTGTACACGTGACATTTTGCATATATCTGTCCTCTAGATTCCCAGAAGTGGGTTTGCTAGATCAAAAGTAAATCCATGTGGAATTTTGGTAGATCTTATTACCAATTGTGGTGGCAGGGACTGTGTACACTCCCACCTGCAAGCAAATTGTAAGAGTGCCTGTTTCCTTTGCTTCTCCTCTACACCTGTCACATTGTTGCAATCTGGTGGGTGAGAAGTTGTATCTCAATGAGGTGAATTTCTCTTATGAGAGAGGTTGAGTATTTTTCTGTGGAATACCTTTTGTTCATTTCTTAAATTGGGTTGGGTTTGGTTTTTCCCCCCAACTTCTAGAAGCTCTGTTTGGTTATCCCAGTTTATCATTTCTCTTTTGACTCTGCTTCGTGTTTTGTTTTATTTGACATATAGAAGCTTTTAATTTATATATAGTTGACTTCATCTAGCTTTTCTTTTGTGGCTTATGGATTTTGAGTCATAAGAAACATTGATTTCATCTGTATCTTGAGGTACAAGAGCTAGAAGAAAGTTTTACTTTCAACCCTTTTTTCCCTACCCCCGAAAAAAGTCATGTAACAAATGTCATGTAGCGTCTCTGATAGAAACCTAGGAGTGTTCCTTAGCTTGACTGTCCCTTACCCAGTGTGCAATCCCATCAGCAAGTCTCATTGTTTCTTTCTCCAAAACACCCAAATTCCACACTGTTCCCACCATGGTCCACCCTGTCACTGGGGCTCTGCAGTAGCTTCCTAACTGGTTTCTGGCTTCTGTTCTCATCCCCCACCCGCTTCTTCACTTGGAGAGACAGATGCACATTTTAAAATGCAAATTAGATCTTGTCATCCCCACCCTTCTCCTAGCTCCGCGTACTTACATAGCTGCTTGGATCCCTGGCACCGATCAAGTGTCACCCCCTCAGAGAGGCAGGCTTTCTTTCCCTGACCACTCTACCTAAAAACAGTAAGTCCCGTCACATTCTTACCCCTTCTCCCATCTTTTGAGGGTTTTTTCCTATGTGCTTCACGTCACCTGACAATACTTTACAGTTTTGGTTTGTTTGTTTACCGCACTAGCACCTGGGGGCCCCTGGAGAACTTTGCTGTGCTTGGTTGTGTTTTTTTTAAGCTGTGGTTGGGTACACGGAGATCGGGCCAAGCAGAGTTCTCAGGGAGCCATAGCCACTGACTTCTGAGCATTGCCATTGTGTGTTCTTCCTCAGGGACGTTGTGTTCCACTGAGGCCCAGAAAGCAAACTGGATCTGGAAGCCCTGATCGGTGGGACCCTGGGCTGTCGCACACCCTTCCCAAGCCCTCTTCATGTCTTCCAGCCAAGCTCCTGAGCAGCAAGGGGAGGGGTCTGAGGCAGTGCCATGCCTGGGTCCCAACATTAGGAGGAGGGGCAGCAAACTTCTGGGTGCTGCCCCTCATGGTGGTGGTAGTGACATCGGGAATCAGTGAGAGGAGAAGGAGACTCCTGGGGATAGACCTGGGGACCTTCTTTTAGCTGCTTCTTTATAAGGCTACCTCAGGGGCCTTGCATCTTACTTTCTTCTGAAGAAACACTGACTGCTTCTGAGTGTTCTGACTTCTGAGGGAATGCTGTTTTCGTTTTTATTATAGCATTTGAATTGATATTTAAGATTTCTATTTTAAGGTGTATAAGTGATAAATATAAAATATATCTTTTAGGAGGTATTCCTAATAATCCCATTTACATGTTTTTCTCTGCTCTAGAATGTTTGAAGCCCATATGCAGAGCTACAAGGGCGATGACCCACTTGGTGAATGGGAAAGGTTAGCATTTCGTTTATTTATTTTTTCTGTAAACAAACTATATGTGCTGCCCTGAAAAATTAATGTTATCCGTATTTTTTCTAGTTACATGCGATGGGTAGAAGAGAATTTTCCTGAGAATAAAGAATATTTGACAACTTTATTAGAGCATCTAATGAAGGAATTTTTAGATAAGAAGAGATACCACAATGACCCAAGGTTCATCAATTATTGTTTAAAATTTGTAAGTATACTTTCAGATGTATAATCACATCTCTAGTCGTGTTGTCCTTTTGTTTTTTACCCCAGATTTGAAGATCATTTTAGACTGTCTTTTATTCTGATACCTTATGTTTCATAAATTTTTTTTAAGTTGTATGGCCAGAGACATGTATTTTACAACCTTTTGGCTTCTGTACTGTGGAATCAGTGATTTAATTTTAAAATCCTTCTTCTCCGTGTATCAAGTCTGAAATGTGACAACACGAGGTAGAAACCATTAGATTAAAAGAAGGTTCATTGGATGAGAAGCATGCTTGGGGAAGGGGAGATAAGCAGGAACTCCCAGTGGGTTCCTGGGAGTAAATTAAATTCATTGTGAATAATTAAGAAAATATTAACTCTCAGAAATGAAATTTAGTACTAAAAGGAGAAGGCCGCCTCAGGTTAGGCTGGGTCTCTTCAATCTTGAAATAAAGGCTTGGGGGCGTGATTTCTAGTAATAAAATCATGAATGGAATAGATAAAGTAAACAGGGATTTGTTCACTAAGTTTCAAAATATGAGGATTAGAGGAAGCCTGTGGAGCTTGAGCAAGTATAACTTTATATGCTACGTTACAGAACCTGCTGTCTTGTGAAATAATGTGGGTTATCTGGGGACATTGAATGTCAAGGAAAGGAACGAGCTTAACTTTGAGGCTTGCCATCAGAGGACCACACAAGCCTTCCCCTGCACAGTACATCCTGAAGCCTCCAGGAAGACGAACGGTGAGGGCTGGCTGGACTCGGCCACACTGAGACTGGCAGTGCCTTCGTTCTCATGTCTGTCTGCTTTGGATTTCTGCAGGCTGAGTACAACAGTGACCTTCCTCAGTTTTTTGAGTTTCTGTACAACCATGGGATTGGGACCCTGTCAGCTCCTCTATACGTAGCCTGGGCTGGGCATCTGGAAGGCCAGGGGGAGCGGCAGCACGCCAGTGCCGTTTTTCGGAGAGGAATTCAGAACGAGGCCGAACCTAGAGAGCTGCTGCAGCAACAGTACAGGTAGTTTGAAAATAAAACTCCACGCAGTGTCTCCTACCTTGAAATGCAATGTTTGCTCTTAAAAGATTTTTATTGTTATCTGTTTGTACAGGGAAATCCTTCTCATTGGGGAAAATGTGGATGTATAGAATAGTAGAAAAGCTGCCCAGAAATATTACTGTTAACATTTTTGTGCACTTCCTTCCAATATCTTTTCCGATGCCTATGTGTGTGCCTTAGTGTCTGTGTATTTTTACAGTAGACCGTACTGTATGTCTGATTGTATGTACTGAGCTTTATACTGCTCTTAAGAAATTATGCACTTTTATACTACTTATAAAGTGGTTGTGAAGTCTGTCGCAGAGCTATGTCATAATTTAATTGTTCTCCAATGGAACATTAAAGTTGTTTCCAACATTTTGATTTTTATAAATAACAACATAATGAATAGTTTAATGAATAACTTTGTTTTTCACAGTTTTTGACTTTTTCAGTGATTAAATATACCTCATTTAGGGTGTTATTTATATATACCCTAATACAGAAAACTAAAGAAGCAGAGGAAACCCATCAATTTTAATTCGCATTTTTTTCTCCACTTGTAATAGGATTGCAGGTGTTTTTTATGTACATATGCAGCCCTGTGTCAAGGTCTTTTTTCTTCATCATAAAAGTATTTCCTAATGTATTTCCTATTATTATCTAGTTCCTTCTGATAGATTCTCAGAATTGAAACTGTGGAGTCAAAGGGTGTATGAAGAGTGTTCAGGCTTGTGGTACATGTAACCAAATTCCCTTCTCAAAAGGTGGTACAGGTTTCTGCTGTCTCTGTCTAGCAGCATAGAGACAGCTTGTCTCTCTGCACCCCTTGCTGGCTCTTAATACACTCATTGTTTTCAACTTTGCTCCAGTGCGCATGCTCTTTTTAAACTTTATCATGAGAATTTTCAAGTATGCGTTAAAAAAAGAAAAGTTAATATAATGAACCTGCATTTACGTATCACTTGCTTTTAATTATTACTAATATTTGATCACACTGTGCGGAAGGATTTTTTTTAATTAATTTATTTATTTATATACTTTTTGCTGCGTTGGGTCTTTGTTGCTGCACGCCAGCTTTCTATTTGTTGCGGTGTGCAGGCTTCTCATTGCGGTAGCTTCTCTTGTTGCGGAACACAGGCTCTAGGCACGCAGGCTCTAGAGCGCAGGCTCAGTAGTTGTGGCGCATGGGCTTAGTTGCTCCGTGGCATGTGGAATCTTCCCGGACCAGGGCTCGAACCTGCATCACCTGCTAACCACTGCGCCACCAGAGAAGTCCCTGTGCTGAAGGATTTAAAGCAGATCCAAAACAGCAAAATTTTTTACCCTAAACACTTCCATAAACATCTCAAAAAGGTGATTTCTTACAGAACCTTACATCATTTTCATACCTAACAAAATGAATAGTAATTCCTTAATATCATCTAATTTTCAGGTATTCTTCATTATGTAAAATGTTTTTGTTTTTTGCCTTTTTTTTAAACCATTGGTTTGTTTGATTGAGTCAAACAACATTAGCATTTGTCTGCATTTGGTTGTACATCTCTCAGTCTCTTCATACTATACACCCCTCCTCATATCACCCAAAAATGTCGAGCTTGGAGGTTGCATATTACTTGATAGGTTGATTAACATGCAAAGATGCATGAAATGACATGTTTAAGAAGTCCTCACAGCATGAACAGTAATATATCTGCTTTTTAAAATAGTTTTGTACTTTAACATCTTTCTTCAAACCATTATACTTTTCATATGTTCCAGATGTAGAGAATGCCTAAAATAGAGAGTTCAAACACCCCATGTTGTAACATGTACATACTTGATACCCTCAGAAGGAGGGTATGTTTGTTATATGAATTTAAGAAATACTAATATAAACAAGGCAAAAAGAGGAATTTTTCTAATATTAAGTGTATTGGGTATGAAGACAATCCCAGAATTTTTTTTTTTAATTTTGAAGCAACTCTAAAATTGAGCTTTACATTCTCTCTTAACCTCAGTCTTTACTAGCTTATAGTAAGCTGTCTATCATGTTTAGTTTTCACTTTTTTTTTTTAATTAATTATTTTTTTTCGGCTGCTTTGGGTCTTCATTGCTGTGCGCAGGCTTTCTCTAGTTGCGGCGAGCAGGGGCTACTCTTCGTTGCGGTGGCTTCTCTTGTTGTGGAGCACAGGCTCTAGGCGCACGAGCTTCGTAGTTGTGGCACGTGGGCTCAGTAGTTGTGGCGCACGGGCTTAGTTGCTCCATGGCATGTGGGATCTTCCCGGACCAGGGCTCGAACCCATGTCCCCTGCATTGGTAGGCAGATTCTTAACCACTGTACCACCAGGGAAGTCCCTAGTTTTCACTTTAATATAATATATATTGAACTGTAATTTATAATCTATACTGATGCCTTTATTGTTGTCTTTTAGGTTGTTTCAGACACGCCTCACCGAAACCCATTTGCCAACTCAAGGTAAATAATGCTTTCTAAAATGTCCAAGACGTTGGTAATTTAGTCTGATTTTCACTACCTTTTTTTTGTTTTCCTTAAAAAACAAATCCATCCACTATTTCTTGATTGTATTATCTTAGATAACAGGGGTGGTGCTATGATAATAATAATGCCTGATAAATAGCAGAGCAGGGGCTCTGTCATAGCACTTTAAAAGAAACCCCCCTCCAACACACACACACACACACACACACACACACAAAGCTTGGTGATTTCATTGTATTTTTAGGATTTTTAAAAAATAAAAATAAAAATTGCCCCACATAGAGGACAATACCTACTCTGAAGTGAATCTGTCCTGAATTGAATCAAATGTGTTTAATGCAACTTTTAAAGAAATGTAGTTTGTTTTTTTTTTTTAGAAATAATAGATTACGTTCTAGCATTAAGCATTGACTATCCTATTGTTTAAAATAACTAGAGTTTACATGTCTCTCAGGGACTTTCTTGGGCATTTTGAATTGATTAGAAAGCTATCTCTACCATATTTCTCTTATTTATAAAGTATTTTAGTTGCATTTTCTGAGACAGTGTAAATGAGTTTATTTTTTAATGCTACTTATTGAAAGATCAAGGGAATGTATTTGTAATAATTTTATTTAATATGGTTTTACCCTTATTTCTTTTTCATCTTTTTCCCCTCATAGCAAGAACCTCAGAACCTCTGAATAATGCTCAGATTTTAAACCAACTGGTAACATTAAAATCCAATCCAGGATATAACTCAGCCTGCATTTCTAAGAATCAGGTAATAATAATGATTGTAGTTCGTGTGGGAACTGGGAAGGGTACGGAACGGTCATCCAGCTGCCTTCCTTGGGCATCTCATTTCTTTGACCTTGTCTCCCAAGACTCTAACCTCCATGTCAGCCACCTGTGCCTGTGGCACATTTCCGGGCCTGTCATCATCCACCACGGCTCACCTCAAATATTAAATGTAAAATAACTCACTGATCATAACTTCCTGCATTGTCTGACCTAGGAAACTGGGCTCCACGACCTCCTGTCTTCGCCTCCTCCCAGCAGCCTCTCCTCCTTTTTTCTGCGGGGCTCCCTTGCATAGGCCCAGGATTCCCTACCGTGGGTCACACCCACGTGGAGGCACCTGAGTCCACCTAAAACACTCCTGGCTTCGAACTATAACCTCAGCCAGGGCTTTACTACTCCCCAGCAATTATGCTTCCAATTTCCCAGTTCACTTTTTATGTTTTACATATCACTTATGTTTCCCATTTTACTCTCTAATGCCAAATTATAATGATTTTACACTTCTTTTTACTCTCCTCAAACTTGGGACCTGACTACCTCCAACCCCTTCCTCAGGAACTGGCAAAAATACTATTTCAGTGAAACAACAGACGCCATCAGATGATGTCTGTCCATTTCTGCCACCAACCAATAAATAACTTCACCTTTCCCTGCCATTGCAGTGGGGCGAGGTGGCTCTTCTGCCCTGATGGCTTATTAGCATGTGAAAACGCTCTTTCCTTGCTTCCCAGCATCTTTCCTCTTCATAGTACTGTTGCTCTTTCAAAGTTTGCTAAGGACCTCCTTTAAGCTAAATCCCATGGAAATGCCTCTGTTCATAGTACACATGTGCAGGTTTTATTAATGTAGCACATTCCTGATGTAGAATATGAATTTCCAACTTCGACAGATACTCAGATGATCCCAATTTACATCCTACTCACGTTTGCCAGTCTCATTGCTTCCTGTTGTCCCGACTGTAAGTTTCTAGGCAGCAGAGTTGGGTCTTGCTTACAGTCACTTCCCAGGACCTAGCTCAGGACATGTCACGTATGAGATGTTCAGTAAATACTTGTCTAGTGAATGAATGCTAGCATTGGAGACTCCTCAACATAGAATAGTACCAGAAGAAAATTTTAATGATTTTTTTTTTTTAATGTAGCTATTTGGAATGTTAAACTCATTACACGTAGGTGATGTAGCTCAGCTCCTGGACTATGTATCAAAGGGAAGTAAGTGCCCTTCTCGACTACCAAGCAGATATTTTAAAATCACTTTCTTATCGGACTCTAGTTGCAAAAGTTATCATAAAAGTAATAATGCAAACCTAGGCTTCAGATATTAATTGTAACTTGAAAGAACATATACAAATCTACTCGATGATTCAGAGACCCCCCCCCTCAAGTGTTTTCATATTGTTTTGTGAAGTAATTGGGATGATAGATTCTTTCCAGATAAGTGAGTGCTTGTGTTTCTTTTCTGTCTTTCTAGGGTTCAGAACTTTCTGGAGTAACATCTTCAGCTTGTGATAAAGAGTCGAATATGCAAGTACAATCAGTGCATTCATCTATTACTTAGTTTCCTTCAAGAGCTGCTTCAGTACACTGTTGTAAATAATGTATTTTCCCCATTTTAGGGAACAAAGGGTGATCATGATTTCTAAATCAGGATATTCTGCACACCCACCTGTGGCAGCCAAAGCTGATGTGCAGCAGGTTGTCATGTATTGCAAGGAGAAGCTTATTCGTGGAGAGTCAGAGTTTTCCTTTGAAGAGCTGAGAGCCCAGAAATACAATCAACGGAGAAAGCATGAACAATGGGGTACTTGCAGTCTTACAGTCTGAGCTATCTTAGGTCACTTAATATAATTCTCATCTCTGAGTAATTACATTTTAGCAGATAATTGACTATACTGAAAGAATCTGCAAGAAAAATGTCTCTAGGTCATTCTGTCAGGAGCCTAAAAATCTTTAATACTAGTGTAGCAACCACATTTGTCCAAAGGCTAAATTGGTGTCTTTTGACAGCAAAACTCAGGGTTGAAACAGCAATAAAGGAGATAGATATCCACACCAGTGTTGCCTTAGCTTTTAGTGAAGTAGATTTTTTTTTTTTTTTTTGCGGTATGCGGGCCTCTCACCGTTGTGGCCTATCCCGTTGCGGAGCACAGGCTCCGGATGCGCAGGCTCAGCGGCCATGGCTCACGGGCCCAGCTGCTCCGCGGCATGTGGGATCCTCCCGGACCTGGGCACGAACCCGTGTCCCCTGCATCGGCAGGCGGACTCTCAACCACTGCGCCACCAGGGAAGCCCCGAAGTAGATATTTTTAACCTTTCAAATAATATCTGTACGGATTTGAACTTCTTTATCTAGCTATTCTAAACCTCTGGGTCTGTTATTTGGACTGTGAAAGGATTAGGTTAGGAACTGGAGTTGAGATTTTTCAAGATCTGCAACTACTGTAAATAAGACATTCAGGAGTCCTCTGATGAAAGTGCCATGTTATTCATGGCTGTGCTGTACAGTGGATCAAGCTTTGCTCCCCAGGGAGAACTGAATGTTAACACCAGTGTTGGCACTTGGCTTTGCTGTAACAATGTGGACCTCAGAGGAAAATGAACCTCTGTCCTACTCAGGGCTTTTACCCCATCTAAGTATTTGTGCTGTGCCCACTCTGTAGGCCACTTTTTGTTCATTCATTATTTCTCTTTTGGTTGACAACTGAGAGGACAGTCGACGCTCGTGGAGGACTCTTTTGTGCCTTGCACAGATGCTAAAGTCTGAGCTGGACGGTTAGATTTGTACGTGATGTGGTTATGTTAACCAGTTACTGGAAATGGGACCAAGAGCAGTGTACTTGAGACACTGACCATTCGGTGCACTTTACTCTTATTCCTTCTTAGAAAGGACCTAGAGGTTTAAATCTTTTAAAAACTGTTCCATTTTCAATTGATTTGCACAGTTGTGATGGTTCTACAAGTGGTGCTTAGTATCATACCGTGCTATTACCAAGTATTTTTGTTGCTCATCATGTAAATTTTTATAACTTACATGCCCTGAACTTAAAAATAACTGTGCTACAGAAAGGTAAAAATTATGACTGAAAAGTAATACATATTTCAGTTCTCATAATCTAATACACATGGAAAAGACTAGTAAAAACTTTGCTGTCTTAAAAATAACCTTTTACTGATTTTGCATGGATTCCTCTGATGACCTGAATTTAAATTTCACATGCAAACCATATTTTCTCTTTCCTAAAGTTAATGAAGACAGGAATTATATGAAAAGGAAAGAAGCAAATGCTTTTGAAGAACAACTATTAAAACAGAAAATGGATGAGCTTCATAAGAAGTTGCACCAAGTGGTGGAGACATCACATGAGAACCTGCCCTCTTCCCAGGGGAGGTCTGAGGTGTGTGTGCTCCTTGCTGATGCTTCCCACGCCCAGTACAGGGATTTCTGTTTCTATTTGTCCTCTGTGTGCTCTATTTTTAGAGTTAATTCTGATGTTAATTTAGTTACTAGCTTTCTGAATTATTTTCCCCCCAACAATGGGGGAAAAGGCAATCCAACACACTTCCAGTGACGAAGAGGTCACACTTAAAGAGCCAAGAATCAGAATAACGCTGGGCTTCTCAGCACCAACCCGGAAAGATCTTCAAAATGTAGAATGAGAAAGGAAGTTACAGGACAGAACGTGTAGTGTGTGTGTGTGTGTCTGTGCGCGCGCGTGCGTGTGTGTGTGCGTGTGTGTGTGTGTGTGTGTGTAGGCACATACTTATATACTTAATTATTAGCGTATATAATCCTTTTTCTGATTTTGGGGGGGTGTACAATGACTATTATTTAATGAAAATTCAAATATAATGATTTCTTTAGTTTGTGTTGAGAAGCCAGCGCGCACCTGCAAGAATGGGTCTCAGGACCTGTTTTTTCTACAGACTTACTGTGGCCACATTCCTGTTTTCAGCTCCACCTTCACGTCCATCCTGAGATGTGTTCAAATTTCTGAACAACTCTGGAGATCAGCCTCCTCCAGCTGCTGTTTTAGGGGTTAGGATTCCTTTACTGTCATTTTGGTGAGGTTTCGGGAGGACGTGGATGATAAAGCACATGTTTAAGCTACTGTCTTTAACCAGAAGCCTCTGTTTATGAACTTATTTCTGTATATGAGTGGTATAAGGATATATTTGCCAAATGGATCTCCATTTGTCCCTAAATCGTTTATTTACCAGCTCAGCCTTTCCCTATTGGTTTAAAATATCTTACCATATACTAAATTTTTAAGGTATAAGATCCATTTCTAAAATAGCTGTCTCTTTGTTTTAGTCAATAGGTTTCTTCTTGATCATTCCATATTGTGTGTTTACTATAGCATTGTTGTATGTTTTGATATCTGGTGGAGAAAGTCTGATTATTATTTTTTTAATGTATTTCTTCAGAAATGAATATTATGTTTATTTTTAATCTTTACTAATTTGGTAGGTGAGAAAATGTTATAGGTCATTTTTAATTATCTTTTTTGATGACTAGTGAGAATAAACTTTTTATATTTTGTCCATTTGTCTGTGAAATAACTATTCTTGCCCTAGATATTTGGTGCTTTTCTTTTCTTTTTTTTTTTTTTTTTTTTTTTTTGCGGTACGCAGGCCTCTCACTGTTGTGGCCTCTCTCGTTGCGGAGCACAGGCTCCGGACGCGCAGGCTCAGCGGCCATGGCTCACGGGCCCAGCTGCTCCGCAGCACGTGGGATCTTACCGGACTGGGGCACGTCCCCTGCATCAGCAGGTGGACTCTCAACCACTGCGCCACCAGGGAAGCCCTTGGTGCTTTTCTTAACAATTTGTGAGAATACTTTTCTATGGTGGGAAATTAACTGTCTTTTTTTTTAAGATTTATTTATTATTTATTTTATTTATTTTGGGCTGCGTTGGGTCTTAGTCGCGGCACGCGGGATCTTTCCTTGTGGCACATGGGCTTCTCCCTAGTTGTGGTGTGCTGGTTTTTCTCCTCTCTAGTTGCGGCTCGCAAGCTCCAGGGCACCTGGGCTCTAGTTTGTGGCACACAGGCTCTAGTTGAGGTGTGCAAGCTCAGTAGTTGTGGCGCACGGGCTTAGTTGCCCCGCAGCATGTGGGATCTTAGTTCCCTGACCAGGGATCGAACCCACATCCCCTGCTTGCAAGGTAGATTCTTTACCACTGGACCCCCAGGGAAATCCCGCTCTTTGTCTTTTAACTTGGTAACATAGGAGTGTACATGTACAGTCTAAGTACGTGTGAGTAGAAAAGCAAAGACTTTAAGTTAAGGGCCCGTGTCCTTCCCACTGTGAGCCGTGCTTTTGTGGCAGTCAGTGCAGTTTATATTCGTGTTTCCTACTCATTAAAGAGAAGATGGTTGCTAAGGGTATTTTAATAGAAGGAACACCATTATGAGCATTTGGTAACATTGACTGTTAGTCTTTTCCCAAAATTAAGTAAGCAGGAATGTGCCAGTTCTTAAATACTAATGAATGGTCAGGGCTGGTATTTTATTTTATTTTATTTTATTTTATTTTATTTTAAAAATTTTTTTTTAATTTTTTAAAATTTTATTTATTTATTTTTGGCTGCACTGGGTCTTTGGTGTCGCGCCCGTGCTTTCTCTAGTTGCGGCAAGCGGGGGCTACTCTTCGCTGCAGTGCGAGGGCTTCGTGGGCTTCTCGTTGCGGTGGCTTCTCTTGTTGCAGAGCACAGGCTCTAGTTGCGCAGGCTTCAGTAGTTGTGGCACACGGGCTTTGTTGCTCCGTGGCATGTGGGATCCTCCCGGACCACGGCTCAAACCCGCATCCCCTGCACTGGCAGGTGGATTCTTAACCACTGTGCCACCAAGGAAGCCCCAGGGCTGGTATTCTAGTGGTTAGAAGTATGAGCTGCCAGTTGAGTGTGTGGTTAAGAAGCTACGGAAGCATCCACCGCGTAGAGTGGCCTTTGTTGTTGACTGTTCATTTCAGAATACCTGGAGGGGTAAGGAGCTGGCTCAGGAGGAAAGGAATCTACTGAAGAAGACAGGTGCCATTCTTTGAAAAGCTGTAATATCTAATTAGCAGTCTGGACCTCATGGCTTTATTTTTGTTTGCTTACCATGAAAGGTCAGCCCAGCATGTATGGGGCCACACACAGGCTCCCCGCAGGAACTGAGAGCTCCGAGTCTTCCAGCTGTCCATCAGCAGACCTCAAAGAATGCAGGAGAGACACCCGAAGAGGCATCTGTTGTTCCACTTATGGCAAATACTGTCACCGCTGCTTTGGTGTCCCCAGCCGTCACCCAGAGTATAACTCCCCAGCTTCCTTTGGCAGCCCAGCCAGTGACAGATGCCATGTTTACGGTGGCCAGCAAAGATGCCAGGTAAGCCAAAGGTAGCCCTAGAGATGATAGTGATGTGAATGGTGTCTGACGGCTTCTTTACGTGACCTGCAATATCAAGAGCAATGTGTAAATATGATGGATGAGTCTTGTTTTTCAAAATAATTTTTAGATGGGCATGTAGTGGAAGAAACAAGTTACCAAAACATTAGCCCCAAATCTTCAGCCTCACTTATTGTTTCTTTTAGAGTATTTGTTTTACTTCATACTTCCCTCTTGAATTATAATTTTTCGATACACTCAAACTTAACAATCTTTTTGTAACTGAAGAATATACAGCTGTTAAACTGAAATTGCCTTTGCTTACTGGCTTTGACTGAACATATGTAGGCGTTCATTACAATCCAGATATGTAGGCGTTCATTACAATCCAGATAGTTCCTTGACATATATTCTTCTCATATTCCTTCTATCTTTGCACCGGGAGCAGTTTGGGATTAATGTCTGTTACACAATATGCCAAAATATGTCTATACACTGCTGTGGAGGTTTTTTTCTCCAATTTTGAGGGATTTTCCTAGATTACAGAAATTACAATTATTGTCGCATCGCTTGTTTATATTTTCCTCTTCAGTCACTTTGGTGCTCTCTCTTTTTTAAACATAAAAATTTTATTGATCTATTGGAAAAGATAAAAGCTACAATGTAACTCACACCCTCCCCTTGGGCTAAACCCCTTGGCACAGATTATGGTTCTCAAGTACTGGTTCTCCTCAATGTCCAAGGTTAACTTTTACCAATGATTTCTCCTGGAAATAAGATTTAAAGTGATCATGCTTTTTCAGCCACATTAGGACAATAATTCAGACCTGTGTCCTGTATCAAACCATGTATGTAAAAAGAGGACTGTTGTGTGGGGCTGTGACTTCATTAGTTCTTAGTAGTTAATTTACACAACAATAAGATGGTCACAACAGCAGCAATGACAGGCCCCCGGAGACACAGTTCAGCGTGTCCAGCTGAACCTTATAAAATTATGAAACTCTCTAACCTAATGAACATTCAGATCATTCAGAAGCCTTTCAAACTGACCCTGACCTTAGCCTAGGCAAGGGACTGAAAGTACCCCCCTCACGCTCTCAGTGGCCTAGACGGCTGACCATGACAGAGAAAGGGCACCTTTCTCTGGTATCTCTATAAAACTCATGTTTTTATGACAGTTTAATGGGGATTTGTAAGATTAAAAGTGCTTTGCACTTTTTACTTTATACCCTCACAGGGTCCATTAAGGGAAGCAGTGTTAAATAGACAGATGAGGTCCACTATCACAACTGTACTTAAAATAAACTGTGATGTAAGTGTCTCACGTACCATTTTTTCCCCTCTTGATAACTGCTGAAGTCTAAAGGACAATGCACTGTGGCTACCTGCCCATCACGAGAGAGGTGGCCCCTGTGGTGAAGGCGCCAGCGCTTCCCCACGTCACAAGAGCAGGAGAGTGGTGCCGGACAGCAGGCCCGGAGCTGGGGGTTAGCCCTTTAGCCTGTGTAATAAATGGGATCGTTCGAACCTCGTGTATGAATGATTATCGGGTGTTAAAGTACAGAATCACTATGTCAAGCAAACGTGAATACCTGGCCTTTATCTGTAAGAATTATTGTCCTCAAAAGGAAATGAAAGAAAACATAAAACATCTTATTCACTTACACTGTAGACCTAGGCAGTCCCATCTGTGTTTTAACAACAGGCTCGTAATTGCTGACATTTTTTACTGTTCTTTCTTGAGAGTGATTGTGTCTCAAGAGTTTTCTCTTCCAGGTGTATGAATAAAAGTACTCATGAATTCAAGCCACAGAGTGGAGCAGAGATAAAAGAAGGTAATGTTTAACTATTGATATAATACATTGCTGTCTAAGCTGTTTGCCCAGACTCGTCCAGGTCGCTCAAGGGTCTGTTTGGTGGCTGCAGTTCATGAAGGCTTCAGGCCTTAATGAACCTGGGTGTCAGCTTTCCCGTTCTTAGAAGGCAGGGGTTAGTTAAACCCCAGACCATTTCAAATAAAGGTAGAAATTCACTTGACAGTCACATCTTAGTTGGAATCCTTTGGAAACTTGATTTGTGAAAACTTTCCTATTAAATTTCTCAGCAGATTTAATCTAAAACCAGAGTCATCTTTAATATGTTGTGAAGACGGAAAGGTGATTAAAAGTTTAATTAGGAGTGTTATACTTCCGTTTGGTACTACTTTGTTAGAGGTGTTTGCATAAAAGTAAGTTTTATAAATAAAATAAGACACCTGGATTGGGTCTTCATTCCCCCCACTCCTTCATGTACTGTGCCATCCTTTCCAATGACAGTTTAGTGGGAGCAGAGCTACTTGAAAAAAGCAGTGACACCTACATTTGACCAGCACCTAACTGAGCACTAGTAGAAGCCAGGCACTGTCCTAGGTAGTGAGAGATGCAGTCGCGAACAGAAAGGACAGAAATCCCCACCCACGAAGAGGGGGAAAGGAAGTGTGGCTGGGGCGTGGGGGGTGGGCAGGGGTTGAAATCTCAGGGGCAACTGGGAAAGACCCTCATAAAGAAGGTGATATCTGGGTAGAGACCTGACGGGGGAAGCATCCCACGCAGCCCTTGGAAACCTGGTTCAGGTGGAGGGAGCAGCAAGGGCAGAGCCCTCAGGCAGGAATATCCCTGAACTGTTTGGAGCACAGCAGAGCGGCCAGTGGCCACAGGCAGCAGGGGAGGAGGAGGAAGGTGAGGTGGGAGCCGAGAGGCTCAGGCTGTGCAGGGCCGTGTTCGCCATGGTTTGGGCCCGGCTGAGGGAGATGGAAAGTCAATCCTAAGATATACAATGTCACTATTAACTACTTCTGGGGTATAGTGGAGCAAAGAGGGCTATTTATGACCAGTCTGCTAATTTGATATGATCTTAGATCAAGCCACTTAATCTCTTTGAGCTTTTATTTCCTTTTCTGTAAACGGATACTTCTTGCCTTACCTACCTCGTGGGACTATTATAAAGAGAAAAATGAAAGATATGGAAGCATTATAGTAATGGAAGTCCTTAGTGAGGATTATCAAGAATAATAAAAATGTACAATAAGTATAATAAGTTTCTTAAATTGTGCCTTCTAAACTATTCTGGTTTCTCTACTGATGCTGCATTTTGTCCCCATTTCTTTAATAGGGTGTGAAACACAGAAGGTTGTTAACACAAATTCTTTTCACACAACTCCTAACACATCACTGGGACTGGTTCAGGCAACGCCATCCAAAGTGCAGCCGTCACCCACCGTGCACACAAAAGAAGCATTAGGTATGTAAGGCCTTTTGTTTGAATGTGTAGCATCTGACGACAAATTAATGAAAGCTCTTTTGCAGCCATGTTTACCATTATTCTTTCTATTCTTTTAAGGTTTCATCATGAATATGTTTCAGGCTCCTACACTTCCTGATGTTTCTGATGACAAAGATGAATGGCCATCTCTAGGTCAAAATGAAGATGCATTTGAAGCCCAGTTTCAGAGTAATAACAGATTGTTTAATAGCTACTAAGTGGATAGCGTTGTGGGTGGTTGCCCACAGAAATAGCAGGGATTATACAAGAAGTAGTCCTGGCCCTGGTTAGCTTGTCACATAAGGGCATGGAGTTTGTGAAATAAAAAAATACAATGTTGTTTGGCAAGGTATTCAGTATGTGCCCTAGACTTGGTTTGTTTCTTAAAAAATAATAAATAGTGCTAAAGAAGGACAAAATCTGCATGGGTAGGAATGGCCAGGAAGGGCTGAGTAGTTGACGGATACTTGAGCTTTGCCCAGTAGAGGAATGTTCGGGCTGGAGTGTTGGGAGCCAGGACTAGCCCACCTTTGTCTAGAGTCAGGATTTATGCTGGAAGCCAGAGAGAGATCACGATGAAGATAAATATAGAGCTAAGAGCTTAGTTCCTCATTGTAGGAAAGCAAAGACATGGAGAGCTTTATTCAGTGTCAGTGACCATAGCAGTGTGTTAGGAGAACGGCGAACGCTGCTTTATGCGTGGCAGAAACTCGAGATCGGAGGCTCGCGTGCTAACCCTTGTGACCATAGTTAGTCCCTTCATGTCACTGCAGAGTGACTTACCTCATTGCTTAGTATTTCAAAAACTGACATCAGTTGTTTTCTGTAGCTCTTATTCCATTTTCTTATTTGTAGTTGAAGCTGCACCTAAAGGATAGTGTTTTGGGCCTATTTTAATAATTAACTCCAATTGTTTACCCTTGCAGAAAATGCAACGTCTTCTGGGGCGTGGGGAGTCAATAAGATTATCTCTTCTCTGTCCTCTGCTTTTCCTGTGTTCGAAGATGGAAACAAAGAAAATTATGGGTAAAGAAATATCTGGTTAAGACAACACTGGGGGAGATGCATGTTGCCATAGTGACAGGGACAGTGCCGAGAACCCCTCAGGAGTCCAGGTGGTGAGCTGGTGAGAGAACAGGACCTGCCGATCAAATGGCCTGGGCCCCAGCCCCAGCTCTGCCACAGATGAGCCTTTTGACCACATGGCTTGGAGATTGTTGCTGAAGTTCTTTTCCAGATCTGCAGAGTTCCGGGGGGTTACAAGAAAGTAGTCCTTCCATAACAAAAGTATTTGTTACAAAAGGAAACCGTATGGTGATAAATCATCAGAGAACCAAGGAATCCTATAGGTTTGAAATTGTATTCGCTGTAAATGAATTCACCAGTACAGGTATCCATACGTGCTCTGTATATATTTGCAGGATTGATAAAGTAGAAAAGGAAGTGGCTTATATTGGGTCACACTGCAGAGAACATTTGTTTTAAGGCTGAGCCCCATCAGGGTAGAGTAGGGTAGCACGAGGAAGTTTCACCATTAATAATTTAAACCGTGAAAGAGAGGTGTGAACTAAAGGTATCATGGTGTAGAAGAGGTTCATGTTCTGTAGCTAGACCAAGCACTAGGAATAAGAAATAAAACGTATGGCATCCATGCCATTCTGTTGGCCACGGCCCTAACTATTTTTTTGTCCTTAAAACTTAAAACTCAAAAAAAATAAAAATAAAATAATAATAAAAAAAAAAACTTAAAAGTGCAATAGAAAGTTCTGTATTTTCCACCCTCGCTTAAGTAACTGTAGATCTACTTTTATACACATCGTCAAGTTAATTCAACCTGCACTCAGTTTTGCTGTAAAAGTAAGAAATATGTGTATAAATATTAACTAAATAGGAAAAGGGGAGAATGTTTTTAACACTAACTTAAGTGGTAGAATTTATTTCCTTAGCATATTTTGCTGTTTGTAATTTTGCAAATCTTTCCTTAGATTACCACAGCCTAAAAATAAGCCCACGGGAGCCAGGACCTTTGGAGAACGCTCAACGTGGAGGTGCACTTCAAAACCAAATGTAAGTAAATCTCTGCTTCATCCATGAAATGGGTCCCGCAACCCTTTTCTTTTAATTTTACCAAATGCTTGTGCCAGTCAAATGAGGTGGTGTATTTAAAAAACTGTGCTGAAAAAATAAAGTATTATGTGAAAATTAAGTTTTATAGAACATTATTCTAGAATTATTTGCAAATCTATTATGCACCACACATTAAGAGAGATATAGAAACTGAAAAATAAGTTTGATAATGATCCTTACTCTCTGAGAGCCTCCCCTTTAGACAGGAGGAACCACTGGGGGCATATATATTTTTCCTAGACCTAAGAAGTTTAATACAGGCTATATGGGAACTCTGTATTATCTTTGTAATTCCTCTGTAAATCTAGACTTTTCAAATTAAAAAAAAAAAGAAGTAGAGACTTGCCTGGTGGTCCGTGGTAAAGAATCCACCTTACAAGGCAGGGGACACGGGTTCGATCCCTGGTCAGGGAACTAAGATCCCACATGCCACAGGGCAACTGAGCTCGCAGGCCTCAACTAGACAGCCTGCGTGCCGCAAACTACAGAGCGCACGTGCCCTGGAGCCTGCGCGCCACAACTAGAGAAGAGAAAACCCTTGTGCCACAACTAGAGAGAAGCCTGTGTGCCGCAATGAAGATCCCGTGTGCCGCAGCTAAGACCTGATGCAACCAAAAATAAATAATAAAATGAATGATAAATCTTTTTAAAAAAAAAAAGTAAAAATTGGTAAACGAAACGTGACTCTTGCATGTGATATAACTCTGCTGGAGTGTGTTAAAGATGAAGTGTCCCAGTTCTGGGGAAAAGAACAGACCCACGATGTCCTTGGCTCTGTGTTAGCCAGGGGTTACATCCATTTCTTCGAAAAAATTAAAATTCCTCATTTTTTTGAATCTTAAAAAGTATTAATGTGTTAAATTTCATCTATGAAACAAGGAGATTGCTACTTTTTTTCCGTTCTTCTTTCGTTGTAGGAAGTACCTCACACTGACGAGTTTTTGGATGATTCAACCGTGTGGGGTGTCCGCTGCAACAAAACCCTGGCTCCCAGTCCCAAGAGCCCGGGAGACTTTACGTCTGCTGCACAGCTGGCATCTACGCCCTTCCACAGGCTTCCAGTGGATTCAGTGCACCCTCTAGAAGATAAAGGTGTGCCTTACACTATCTTAGTGTCTTCTGCCAACTTCAGTTCTTTTACTATTGTAGTTTTCTTCTGGAAGATTTGAAAATCATAAAGAGGAAACTTAAAATCCATTCACTGTATTATTACATATACGGTTTTTGGTTTTGGCATAATGTCTTTCTAAAGTGTATGTGCATTTTAAAAGTTTGATAACTTAGATTTTAGGTAGAACGGGAGAAAAATCTATAGAAGCATTTAAAGGCAAAGATACAAAGTCCAACCCATTTGTATGGGATTATAGCTTTATTTCATGTTTTACAACAAACAAAATAGCCCCTACAGACAGACTTGAATGTTAAAAATATGAACATTTTATTTTCTAATTTGGTAAGAGTAACAAACAGCAAATTTTAATCCTTGATATGTATCTACAAATTTTATTACTTTAGAGATGTAGCCAAGTACTATACTCGGAAAATCATATTTAAAAATTTTTTAGTGATCTGATAAAACTCACAGATGGTCCTTATTTTCCCCAAACATAACATTCTCATATCAAAGATCTTTATACATATGAACTGAAGCTTAACAAATGACACAGTTATTGAATACAGATAATTATTACCTATTAAATACGATCCTGCAAAATAAATACAGGCATACCTTGTTTACTGCACTTCATTGCACTTTGCAGATACTGGATTTTTTTTTAACAAATTGAAGGTGTGTGGCAGCCCTGTGTCAAGCGGCCCACTGGCACCATTTTCCAGCAGCATTTACTCACTTTGTGTCTGAGTCACATTTTGGTAATTCTCGCAATATTTCAAACTTTTCCTTATTGTTATATTTGTTATGGTGATCTGTTGTCAGTGGTTTTTGATGTTACTATTGTGACTGTTTTGGGGTGCCACGAACCTCACCCACGGCAGATGGTGAACTTAGTGAATGGCTGTTGTGTGTGTTCCCTGATTGCTCCCCCCGCTGGTCATTCCCTGTCTTCCTCACTCTCCTCGGGCCTCTCCCCTGAGACACAAAAATAGTGAAATTTAGGCCAGTTAATAACCCTACAGTGGCCTCTAAGTGTTCAAGTGAAAGGAAGAGTTGCACGTCTCTCACTTCCAATCCAAAGCTAGAGATGATTAAGCTTAGTGAGGAAGGCGTGTCGAAAGCCCAGGTAGGCCTCTTTCACCATGTGGATGCAAAGGAAAAGTTCTTGAAGGAAATTAAATGTGCCACTCCAGTGAACATATAAATGATAAGAAAGCAAAACAGCCATATTGCTGATATGGAGAAAGTTTGAGTGACCTGGATAGAAGATCAAAGCAGCCACAACATCCCCTGAAGCCAGAGCCTAATCCAGAGCAAGGCCCTAACTCTCTTCAGTTCTCTGAAGGCTGAGAGGTGAGGAAGCTGCGGAAGAAAAGTGTGAAGGTAGCAGAGGTTGGTTCGTGAGGTTTAAGGAAAGAAGGCATCTCCTTATCAAAAGCGCGAGGTGAAGCGGCAAGTGCTGACGCAGAAACTGCAGCAAGTTGTCCAGAAGAGCTAGCTAAGATCATTAATGAAGGTGGCTACACTAGACAGCAGGTTTTCAATGTAGATGAAACAGCCTTATATTGGAAGAAGATGTCATCTAGGACTTCCAGAGCCAGAGAGGAGAAGTCAAGGTCTGGCTTTAAAGCTCCAAAGGACAGGCTGACTCTCCTGTTGGGGCTAATGCAGCTGATGATTTTAAGTTGAAGCCAATGCTGTTTACCATTCCAGAAGTCCTAGGGCCTTTAAGAGCTATGCTTCATCTATTCTGGCTATTCTCTATAAATGGAGCAGCAAAACCAGATGGCAGCAAATCTGTTTACAACATGCTTTACTGAATATGTTAAGTCCACTGTTAAGGCATACTGCTCAGAAGATTCCTTCCAAAATAGTACTGCTCATTGACAATGGACCTGGTCATCCAAGAGCTCCGATGGTGATGTACAATGAGATTATTTTCATGCCTGCTAACACAACATCCATTCTGCAGCCCATGGATCAAGGAGTAATTTAGACTTTCAAGTCTTATTATTTAAGAAATACATTTCAGGGACTTTCCTGGTGGTCCAGTGGTAGAGAATCTGCCTTCCAACGCAGGGGACGCAGGTTCGATCCCTGGTCAGGGAACTAAGATACCACGTGCTGTGGGGCAACCAAGCCCACGCGCCTCAACTAGAGAGACGCCCATATGCCACGGCAAAGATCCTGCCTGCCACAACGAAGACCTGATGCAGCCTAAATAAAAAAAAAAAAAGGAAACACATTTCATAAGGCTATAGCTGCCATAGACAGTTCCTCTGATGAATCTGGGCAGTCAATTGAAAACCTTCTGGAAAGGATTCACCATTCTAGATGCCATTAAAAACATTTCTGATTCATAGGAAGAGGTCAAAACATTATCAGGAGTTTGGAAGAAGTTGATGCCAACCCTCATGGATGACTTTGAGGGGTTCAAGACTTCAGTGGAGGAAGTAACTGCAGATGTGGTGGAAATAGCAAGAGAACTAGAATTAGAAGTGGAGAGAAGGTGTGACTGAATTGCTGCAATTTCATGATAAGATTAATGGACGAGGAGTTGCTTCTCATGGATGAGCAAAGAAAGTGGTTTCCTGAGATGGAATCTACTCCTAGTGCAGATGCTGTGAAGATTATTTTGTTTTGTTTTTTATTTTTTTTTATTTTTTATTAGTTTTTGTTGGAGTATAGTTGCTTTACGTGAAAATTGTCGAAATGACAACAAAGGATATAAAATACTACATAAACTGAGTTGATAAAGCAGCGGCAGAGTTTGAGAGGATTAACTCCAATTTTGAAAGAAGTTCTACCGTGGGTAAAATGCTATCAAACAGCATTGCATGCTACAGAGAAATCGTTCATGAAAGGAAGAGTCAATCGATGTGGCAAACTTCACTGTTGTCTTATTTTAAGAAACTGCCACGATGACCCCAGCCTTCAGCAGCCACCAGCCTGATTAGTCAGCAGCCACCAACATCGAGGCAAGACCCTCCACCAGTCGTAAAAGATTACAACTCCCTAAAGGCTCAGATGATGGTTCGCATTTTTTAGCAATTAACTGTTTTTTAATTGAGGTATGCACACTGTTTTTTTTTAGACATAATGCTATTGCACACTTAAGACTTCAGTACAGTGTAAACATAACTTCTGGGCTTCCTCGGTGGCGCAGTGGTTGAGAGTCCGCCTGCTGATGCAAGGGACTTGGGTTCGTGCCCCTGTCCGGGAGGATCCCACATGCTGCGGAGCGGCTGGACCCGTGAGCCATGGCCGCTGAGCCTGCGCGTCCGGAGCCTGTGCTCCGCAACAGGAGAGGCCACAACAGTGAGAGGCCCGCGTACCGCAAAAAAAAAAACAAAAACAAAAAACATCTATATGTACTGGGAAACCAAAAAATTTGTGTGACTCGCTTTATTGTGATGTCCTCTTTATTGCAGTGGTCTGGATACAAACCCACAATATCTCTAAGTATGCCTGTGCTATGAGATCTGGGACCGCTTTACCTTTTTCTGCTAATTTACTAGCCAAGCACTATCACTGCTGGCATTTTTTTTTTTTTTTTAATAGCAGTTGTTCACTGAAGGAATAGTGAAAGAACTGCAAAAGAATTTCATTCCCCTGGATGAAAGCTTATTGTAATGTGAAGTCTGAGCCTATAGGCCTAAAAGTTTTTAACTAAGGAGTAAACATTTTTTCTTACTGTACTAACCAAATATATTTCTTTCCTGAATTTTAAAGGAGGATTTAGTTGAAACTTGGACAATTGCCAAGTGCTATCACAGACTTGCTACATTAATTCTAAAAATTTAAAGCTATTTCAATTTGGAAAACCTAATCTGTTTAACAGTCAAGAGTCTTTCATAAAGTCAATATTGACCTTTCTTAGTGTATTTGCCACTTTGATTGTATAAATAGAAGCTAATGTTCTAGTACTAAAAAGTGGTAGCACCTGTTCAGTGAAGCAGTATCTGATAAAATTTCATCTAGTGTAATAGTTGGCTCTATATTATATTAGCATCACTTGGTAGAAGTATGCTCTGTATTTCTGCCCTATCTAGTTTGTCTCTCCATAGATAGATTTCTTTTTTTAATTAAAGGGAGTGATAGTAAGTATTGCCAGGTTGCTTTCTGGTGTGAACCTCTGAGTCAGTTCAGTCAACTAAACGCTGACTAAATAAGGCAAGTTAGACTGAAAGACACCAAAATCTCCGCCCTCCACAAGCATTTCAGCCTTTTATTCTCCATGGCCTTGGCATCGGCTTCTCCTCAAACAGGGTGTGCACACTGCCACCCGTAACTTCCCGTGGTCTGGTCATCCTCCCACGGTGAACCTGCTGCCCTCTGGACTCTTCTCTTGAAGGATTGTATGGATTAGATGTATAAGGTTGAAACGCTCACATATAACGGTAGAATTTTTTAAGTGATTTTTTTCCCCATTTTTTAAACATAGTACATTTTACCATGGAATACTATTTTGAAATTATAATGAAAGTCAGTGTAAAAAGGAATCCTGGACTTTATAACCATATAAAATCATATGTGTGTGTATAATGCCCATCTCTACTTTTCTGTATATTTCAGAAAATGTGGTAGCAGAACAGTACACCCATGTGACTTTGAATTCTTGTGAAAGAAACAAGATGGAACCCTTGAAAGAGAGAAAGTTCAGGTATTGTGTGGGTGCATGTGGTCCTGTCTGTCTCCCTTTTCATTCTAGCTTGCTTCTTAAGCTGTAATAGAATACCTCATTCCAGCCCTTCTTTAAGGGCTGCCAGAGTTTTTATCAACTCAGAGCTTTAAGTCAGAAGGTACTGTCTGTACATATAAATACAATGACACTTGGTACGTCAGGGCAGTGAGAGAAGCAGCTGGGGTATCAGAGAATCCCTGGGGAGACTGTTCCTGTGACTGACTTCCACTGATTTGGGGAGCAGAACTGCAGATGCTCTTGCCAGCCAAAGACTGTGACATATAAAGACTATTGCAGAACTGAGCAAACACCTAACTGCTTCTGTATACCCATTATAATTGAGAAAATCAATAACTTTCTTTTTTTTTTCTTCTTTTTGGCTGTGTTGGGTCTTCATTGCTGCGCACAGGCTTTCTCTAGTTGTGACGAGCAGGGGCTACTCTTCGTTGTGGTGCGTGGGCTTCTCATTGCGGTGGCTTCTCTTATTGCAGAGCACGGGCTATAGGTGCGTCAGTAGTTGGAGCACACGGGCTCCAGTAGTTGCAGCACGTGGGCTCAGTAGTTGTGGTGCTCAGGCTTAGTTGCTCCGCGGCATGTGAGATCTTCCCAGACCAGGGATCAAACGCATGTCCCCTGAATTGGCAGGCGGATTCTTAACCACTGCACCACCAGGGAAGTCCTATAACTTTCCTTTAAGAGGAAGAAGATAGAATGTTTAAGCCTCTTAGGTTCTGATGCAAAATGCAGACTTCCCATACATACACTAATGCTTTGCAGAAGTAAAATTCTGCCACATTTGAATAGTCTGGTGAATGTCATAGACGCTAAAAGTAGCTACAGTCTTCTGAGTATTTATTATACTCCTGCACAGCACTTAATGCTTTTCATGTACTGCACCTTTAACTAACCCTTATAATAACTTTAATTGTAGGAACTTTTCTTTTCCAGCATTATAGATGAGGAAACCAGATCCAGAGGGCTAAATAAACGACCCAAAGACTACCGTAAACCACACTTGGCACAAGATTAATTTAGATGCATATAGGACAAAAATCACTGTTGCCAGCAGGGTAATACTGTCCAAGAAACTATTGTCTTTGACTGCATGTGACAGTTAAGCTGCAAGGAAACAAGACTCATGTGGGGAGACACCCAGGGACAGAGGCTTCCTTAGCTTCGAAACCTTATTCCCAGGGAGTCAGTGGCTCTTGCAACTCCATAGATTTAGTTTCCAGAGTCCCCGCCAGGGACAGGCCCATTACGAGAATCATTATACCTGAAGCCTGAATCTATGGATTCCCAGCACATGTTCATAATTCTCCCAGTCTAGATACAGCCATTTTTTATCATAAGCATTGATGACAGTGATACCTTACCTTTTCAGTTTTCAGTGGAGAAGGGGGAGAGCTAGAAAGTTAAACAAAATTCACAGTTTTGTGGAGAAGGGAAAGGGATTTTATTCATCGTTTATGCACCCACAGTAATTTGGGCACTCATGTTGCTAGTAGCAATGTACATGGGTTTGGAAACACATCTGTTTCGTTGTAATATAAAATATTGGAAATATGTTCAATATCTAAGAACAAGGGGATTGTTACACTTCATCACACATCCACTGGATTAAATGGTGTACAGCATTAAAACCCACAGTAGAACTGTGGAGAAACCCAGCAGACACCACCTTTCCCAAATAATCAGGCTAACGTCACCCGTGATGACACATGGTGATGTCATGGGAAGAGAAGGGCGCATCACCTCTGTGATATTCTCCCCAAACCAATACTCATAGTCTAGCCAGGAGGAAAACAAGAGAAACCCAAATTGAGGGACGGTCTACAAAATAGCTGGCCAGTACTCCTCAAAACCGACAAGGTCTTAGGAAACTAGGAAAGACTAAGAAAGTGTCACAGAGGAGAAGAGAGTAAGGAAGGAGGCTGACAACTAATGCAGCATGGTGTCCCCGATTGGATCTTGGAGCAAACACGGGGCCTTGTGAAAAACCTGGCGAAATCCAAACAAGGTCTGGAGGTTAGTCAATAGTAATATGACAAAGGTTGGTTTATTGGTTTTGACAAGAGAGCCACTTTAATGTGACCTGGTAACACTAGAGGAAATTGGTGAGGAACATATGGGAATTCTCTTTTATTTCTGTGACATTTCTTTAAATCTAAATTCCAAAATTAGTTTATTATTTTAAAAATTCATGGTAGGAAAAATGCCTGTGTCAAGCAGTAAAAAATGCAACATGAAGTTGCATGAATTCATTTGTATAAAAATACATACTCGTGCATCTGTTTGTAGATATGTGAATCTAAAGGTGCAGAGAGAATATGTGTGTGGAGACGTATGTACAGTCCAAACTTGTTATTTGCATTGGTTCTTTTCTATAAAATCACTGCAAACACTGAATTAGCAAATACTGACCCATTGCTTCTAGGGGAAATACACAGTTAGGATCCTACAGGCCTGTGGTCACAGCACTTTGTTTAAAGACATTTATTTAGGGCTTCCCTGGTGGCTCAGTGGTTAAGAATCTGCCTGCCAATGCAGGGGACACGGGTTCGAGCCCTGGTCTGGGAAGATCACACATGCCAGGGAGCAACTAAGCCTGTGCCCCACAACTACTGAGCCTGCAATCTAGAGCCCGTGAGCCACAACTACTGAGCCCGTGAGCCACAACTACTGAGCCCGCGTGCCACAACTACTGAAGTCCACACGCCTAGAGCCCGTGCTCCGCAACAAGAGAAGCCACCGCAGTGAGAAGCCCGTGCACCGAAACGAAGAGTAGCCCCCGCTCACCACAACTGGAGAAAGCCCATGTGCAGCAACGAGACCCAACACAGCCAAAAAGAAATAAATAAAATAAATTTATATTTTAAAAAGACACTTATTTAATATATTACTATTGATTCATTAACATTGAACTTGTGGCCAACAGCACTGTAACCCATGCCTGAACGAAACTTATCCAACACATAATTTCTCCACAAGACACGTCACAGCCTTCTTGCACTTAGGAACGCTAGACAGCACTTGAGCACTGCACTTGGGGAACAGTTAAACAGCTAAATCACCAACTAAAAGCACAAAAATGCAAGAAAAAGAAACACCCCACATCGCTAACTATACTGTGAAAGGACACTGTTTACAGTATGAACCGAAATGAGAAGGCAGAGCGTCACCTTGCTCGACCTCACCTGGGAACATAAATGTTGAGTGACTCAAATTTTTCATTGTTCTGCACGTCTTGAGATGACAGCAAAAGCCCCATGAGTGTTGTTTGGGGTAACAAATTTTTCATGTAGGTGAATTCACAGGTATGGAATCCTTGAGGAATGAGGATCGATTGTGTGTGCGTGTGTGTGTAGAAATATACTGATGTTAGGCTGTTGGACTATGGCTGACGTTTTCTGTTTGTTTCAGTGTTATAAAAGAAGCCATTTTTGGAATAAAATATTCAGTCCCTATTACAGTAGTGATGCCTAGAAGACAACTTAAGAAAATAAACCCTTTCCTACCAACATCTCCTACTAAAGAATATCCAATGTGTCACCTCACCTATTTAATATATTACCACGTTGTTTATTTTATTTCTATTCATATTGTATGAGCTGTGTATCTGCATATATTTGTTTGTATGAAGAAAATGCCTTAATAAGCTCTTTGTAAAGCAGTTTTGAAATCTCATTCCTAGAATGAAAAGGAAACTGTTTTGTGGGATTTTTATGTGTTCAAACCCAATAAAGCTTGTAATCATATGTGTTTATCTTGTCCCTTTAACACATCCAGTCCGATTGAAGAGAAAAGCCCAGAACCAGCGTTCCCCACAGATGTCTCTTCAGCATCCTTGCTCCGTCTGAGCCAACCTGCTGCAGCTGTGCTGACCAGCGAGGCGGAGTGGGGCCTCAAGGCCTGTAAACTCACAGACCCTGACTTTGCCCCTGCAGAGGATCCAGCAGACGCCAATGCCAGGTTCCAGGCAGAACCCATGCAGACAGGCTTGCTTGGAAATATCGATGCTCCAGGTGTGAACAGATGCTCCTTCTTAATTGTTCCCTGAATAAGGACAATAACCTGTTAAAAGCTGTTCCATGAAAGAAGCTCAAAGAGCAGGGCCTTGAATGCCATTGAGAAGAACGCAAGTTCAGACAAACTTGCATGCTGTTTCACCGTGCACACAACAGTAACACACTTGAAGGACTAATTAATTTGTTTTAATTTTAAAAGGTATCAAAATAACTACTGTTGGAAAAGAGAACTGGAATTGGAGGGCCCATTATGCCAGGCGTTTAATTTAATACTGTTATCCCCATTTTACAGAAAAGTAAACAGGCTCAGGGTTAGAGGACCCCACCCCTACCCCAAGGTTACACAGAAACAATCTTAACAGTGGACAAGAGCACAGACTCTGGAGATAGACTAGCTAGATTCTAATCCTAGCTCCCCCTCTTAGGCTGTCTTGTGATCTTGGCGAAGATTATTTCAATTCTCCGTGGCCCTGTTTTCTATAAAGTGGAGGGGTTGGCAGTACCTACTTTAGGGTCTTACTGTTAGGACCAAGTGAGTTAGTAAACATCAAGGGCTCAGAAAAGTGTCCCGCATCTGCTTAGCACTAGTGAATATCAGTCATGTTGGGTTAGTCTTTGATAACTGCCACTAATAGAATTTTTTATAACATTCTAAATTGGGCAGAAACTTTTTTCTTCCCTTTAGAAACGGTTTCTCTTTGTGTCTTTGTGGACCCAAAGTATATCTCATACAGACAAATTGCACGTAGGTAGTATGCGTTAAAAGGCAGCCGTGTTTTATAAATAAAGCAATTTAAAGAATACATATATGATCATGTTAGAAGTAACTAATCTCCAAGTTTGCCTTTAAGACATGTACCCATAATTGTGTTAAAGGCAAAATCTAGAATAGATGCCCTTGGTGTTAATTTCCTTTGTCCCAACTGAATATTGATTTAAATTTGTAGCTCTAAAATGACAGATAATGAACTGTGCAGAAGTACCCATTTTGACTTTTGAAAATGGTTCTTTATTATTTGAATCAGTGCTCTTTAAAGATAAGGCTTTTGAAAGCTTATTTAATGAATGTCTCCACTTGCTTTGTCTATGATTTATTTGGTAAAAGTCTTGGATACTGAATTCCTTTTCTTTTTTGTTCCTGTTCCTTTAAGACTTCACTGTTGAGAATCCCTGGGATGATGAGTTGATTGTCAAACTTTTATCCGGGCTTTCTAAACCAGTGAGTTCCTATCCAAATACTTATGAATGGCAATGTAAACTTCCAGCCATCAAACCGAAGACTGAATTTCAACTGGGTAAGAACCATATGGGTAATAAAACTTTAAACTCTTCTTTTCTCTGTGGGAAGTTGATGTTTTTTCCTCCTGGCACCACCCTCACACCTAGCCCTCCACCCCCTCTCCCACTTCCAGTAAAAAGTTTTATCTGTAGTATTAAGATGATAACATTTTGTTAAGCCATGACTGTAGGATTTCGATTGCTGTTGGGACTATAACTTATAAAGGCAATTTGGCAATAGCTATCAAAATTTTAAATGCATATACTTTTAGACCCAGACATCACTTTTAAGAATTTCCTGCAGATACACTTGGATATATTTAAAGTGAGGTGTGTGTAAAAGCAACAGATTGGAAACAACGTAGGCATCTAAGGGGACTGCTTAAATAAATTATGGGACATCTCTACAGTAAACTACAGCTCACTCTGTACAGCTAGGGACTGATCTCCAAAACATGCTTCTACGTGAAAGGGCAGGCTAGTGTTATATGCTGCTCTTTATTTCTTAAAAAGGGGCAAGATAATATATCTTCGTACTCGATAGTATTTCCAGAGAATACTTGAAGGGTACTCAAAACTAATAAAAATGGTTAATTGTTAGTGGGAGGGGAAACAGGGTAGATGTGGATAACAATGGGAGCAAGACTTCTCATAATGTACTTTCCACACACATGCACACACAACACAGATTCCCCTATTATTAACATCTTGCATCGGTGTGGTACATTTGTTAAAGTTGATGAGCCAATATTGATACATTATTATTAACAACAGTTCATAGTTTACATTAGGATTCATTCTTTGTGTTGTACATTCTGTGGGGTTTGACAGATGTGTAATGACATGCATCTGTCATTACAGTAGATGTGTAATGACATGCATCTGTCATTACAGTATCATACAGAACAGTTTCAGTGCCCTAAACCCCTGCGCTTCATCTATTCATCCCTTCCTCCCTCTACCTGAAACCCTAGCAACCACTAATCTCCTACTGCCGTCCCCACATAGTTGTAATCATTACAGTATATAGACTTTTCAGATTGGCTTCTTTTGCTTAGCAATATGCATTTAAGTTTCCTCCATGTCTTTTCACGACTTGATAGCTCTTTCTTTTTCATCTCTGAGGAGTATTCCATTGTGGGAAGGTACTATAGTTTATTTATCCATTCACCTATTGAAGGATATCTTGGTTGCTTCCAAGTTTTGGCAATGATGAATAAAGCTGCTGTAAACATTCCTGTACAGTTTTTGTGTGGATGTAAGTTTTCAGTTCATTTGGGTAAGTACTAAGGAGTGTGATTGCTGGATCATATAGTTAAGGCTATGTTTACTTTTGTAAGAAACTGCCAAACTGTCTTCCAACGGGGTTTGTACCATTCTGAATTCCCACAGCAATGAATGAGAATTCTGTTGCTCCACATTCTTGTCAACATGTGGTATTGTCAGTGTTTGGGGTTTTAGCCATTCTAGTAGATGTGCAGTGGTATTTCACTATTGTCTTTAATTTGCAATTCTTTAATTATGTATGATGTTGAACATTTTTTCATGTGTTTATTTGCCATCTGAATACCTTCTTTCCTGAGATTTATGTTCAGATCGTTTGCCCATTTTTCAATCAGGTTGTTTGTTTTCTTATTAAGAGTTCATTGTATATTTTGACTATACAGTGGTCCTTTATCAGTTGTTTTACAAAGATTTTCCCCCAGCCTCTGGCTTGTCTTTTCATTCTATTAGCTGTGTTTTTTGCAGAGTAGTTTTCAATTTTAATCAAGTCCAGTTTATCACTTTTTTCCTTTCACGGATCATGCTTTGGGTGTTGTATCCAAGAGGTCATCAGCAAACCCAAGGTCACCTAGATATTCTCCTATGTTATCTGCTAGGAATTTTGTAGATTTGTGTTATATATTCAGATCTATGAACCATTTTGAATTAACTTCTGTCAAAGGTGTAAGATCTGTGTCTAGATTCATTTTGCATGTTGATGTTCAGTTGTTCCATCACCATTTGTTGAAAAGACTATCTTTCCTGCATTGAATAGCCTTTACTCTTTTGTCAGTGATCAATTGACTATATTTGTTTGGGTCTATTGCTGGGCTCTCTCCTCTGTTTCATTAATGTATTCGCCTATTCACCAATACCACACTGTCCTGATTTTGGTAGCTTTTATAGTAAGTCTTGATGTTGGGTAGTGTCGGTCCTCCAATTTGTTCTCCTTCAATACTGTGTTGGCTGTCTGATTCTTTTGCCTTTCCATATAAACTTTAGAATTAGTTTGTCATTATCCACAAAAATGACTTGGTGGAATTTTGCTTGGTATTGCATTGAGTCTATAGATCAAGTTTGGAAGAACTTCACAATGCTGTGTCTTCCTATCTGTGTATATAGAATATCTCTCCATATATTTAGATTTTTAAATTTGCTTCATCAGAGTTTTATAGTTTTCCTCATGTAGACCTTGTACATTTTTTGTTACATTTATACTTAAATATTTCATTGGGGGGGAGTTGCTAATGTAAATTGTATTGTGTTTTTAATTTCAAATTCCACTTATTCATTTTTGGTACATGTGGCATAGAACTAACTGTTCATAGTATTCCTTTATTATCCTTTTAATGTCCATAGGATCTGTAGTGATGCCCCCTCTTTCATTTCTGGTATTAGTAATATGTGTCCTCCCTAATTTTTCTTAGTTGGCCTGGCAGAGGCTTATCAATTTCATTGATGTTTTCAAAGAACCATCTTTTTTTCCCACAGAACCAACTTTTGTTTTCATTGATTTCCTCTACTGATTTTCAGTTTTAAATTTTGTTGATTTCTACTCTGATTCTTCCTTTTCGTCTGCTTACTTTGGATTTAATTTGCTCTTCTTTTTCCAGTTTTCTAAGGTAGAAACTAAGATTATTGATTTTAGATCTTCTTTTCTAACATATGCATTGAATGCTATAAATTTCTAATACTGCATTTTCCACATCTCATAATTTCAATAAATTATGTTTTCAAAGTGTGTTATTTAATCTCCAAGTTTTGGGGGACTTACCAGCTATCCTTCTGTTATTGATTACCAGCTTAATTCCACTGTGATCTGAGTGCATACTTCATATGATTTCTTTCTTTTTTTTTTTTTTTAATTTGGTGAAGTTGTGTTTTATGGCCTAGAATGTGGTCTTTCTTGGTTACTGTTCCACGTAAGCTTGAAAAGAATGTATATTCCACTGTTGTTAAATTAAGTACTTCATGAATGTCTATTAGATCCAGTTGATTGGTGGTGGTGCTGTTCGGTTCAACCATGCCCTTAAGGATTTTCTGCCTGTTGGATCTGTCAATTGCTGATAGAGGGATGTAGAAATCTCCAACTGTAATAGTGAATTGATTTATTCTCCTTGCAAGTCTGTCAATTTTTGCCTATTTTGATGCTCTGTTCTTAGGCTCATACACATTAAGGATTGTTATGTCTTGGAGAACTGAGCCCTATATCATTATGTAATGCCTTTCTTTATCCTTGATAACTTTCCTTACTCTTAAGTCTGTTCTGTGTAAAATTAATATAGCTACACCAGCTTTCTGTTGATTAATGTTAGCGTGACATATCTTTCTCCATGCCTTTACTTTTATTATTTCTGTGTCTTTATATTTAGGGTGTGTTTCTTATAGACAACATATAGTTGGGTCTTGTATTTTTATCTATTGTGATATAGTTGAATTAATATCTACTATATTTGTTACTGTTTTCTATTTATTGCCCTTGTTCTTCATTTCCTTTTTGTCTTTCACTCTCTTTCTGCCTTCTCTGGTTTTAATTATTTATGTGATTCTATTTTCTCTCTTCTCTTAGCATATCAATTATACTTTTTTCTTTACTTTTTTTAGTGGTTGCCCTGGAGTTTGCAATGTACATTTACAAGTAATCCATGTCCACCTTCCAATAACACTATACTGCTTCACAAATAGCACAAGTCCCTTATAACAATGTTACCAATTCCTCCCTCCTCCCCCTTATGGCATTACTCTCACTCATTTCACTTATCCACAGGCTGTGCTTACTGAACACATTGTTGCTATTATTATTTTGAACAGCTATCTGTTAGATGAATTAAGAATAAAAAATAAATAAATAAAAGATTTTACTTTATCTTCATTTATTCCTTTTCCTATACTTTTCTGATCTGAGTTTCTGACCTGTACCATCTTCCTTCCCTCTGAAGAACTTCTTTTTTTCTCTTTTATTATTTTTATTGGAGTATAGTTGCTTTACAATGTTGTGTTAGTTTCTGCTGTACAGCAAAGTGAATCAGCTATACGTATACATATTGGATTGGCCAAAAAGTTCGTTCGGGATTTTCCATACGATGTTACAGAATGAATGAACTTTTGGGCCAACCCAATATATCCCCTCTCTTTTGGATTTCCTTCCCATTTAGGTCACCACAGAGCATTGAGTAGAATTCCCTGTGCTATATGTTAAGTTCTCATTAGTTATCTATTTTATGCATAGTATCAATAGTGTATATATGTCAATCCCAATCTCCCAATTCATCCCACCCCCCAGAACTTCTTTTAACATTTCTTTCAAGGCAGGTTTACTGGTGACAGATTGCCTTAATTTTTGTTTGTCTAATGAAGTCTTTATTTCTTCTTCACTTTTGAAAGGGAAGAATTCTTGGTTTGTGGCTTTTTGGCTTTTTTTTTTTTTTTTTTTTTTCTTTCAACACTTACTCCACTCTCTTCTTGCTTGTATGGTTTCTGAAGGGAAGTCAGTGTGATTCTTATGCTTGCTCCTCTATAGGTAAGGTGCTTTATTCCTCTGGTTTCTTTCAATATTTTCTCCTTGTCTGATTTTCTGCAGTTTGAACATGACATGCCTAGATGTAGCTTTTTGGTATTCTTCCTGCTTGGCGTTCTCTGAAATTCCCGGATCTGTGATTTGGTTTCTGTCATTGATTTTGGAAATTTCTCAGCCATCATTACCCCAGCTATGTCTTCTGTTCTCTTTTTCTTCTTCATCCTAGTGTCCCATTACACATTTGTTACCCCTTTTGTAGCTGTCCCATAGTTCTTGAACATTCTATCTTTTTCATTTTATTTTTCTCTTTGCATTTCAGTGTTGGAAGTTTCTGTTGGCATATTTGTCAAGCTCACAGTTTCTTTTTCCAGCCACATACAGCCTATTGATGAGCCCATCAAAGATATTCTTCATTTTGTCACAGTCCTTTTTTATTTCTAGCGTTTCCTTTTGATTCTTTCTCGGGGTTTGTATTTGTCTCCTTACATTACTCTTGTATTCTTGCATTTCGTTTACCTTTTTCATTACAGCTCTTAGCATATTAATCATAATTTTTTTATTCCTGGTCTTATAATTCCAAAATCTTTTCTATATCTGTATCTGGTTCTGATACTTGCTCTGTCTTTTCAAGCTGTGTTTTTTGTCTTTTATTATGCCTTGTAATTTTTGTTAGAAGCCAGTTCTGATATCCTGCTGAAAGGAACTGAGATAAATAGCCCTTTAGTGTAAGGTTTATGCTTATCTGGCTTGGACTTAGGCTGTGTTTACTATTTTCTGTGGCTGTAGGTATCAAAGGCTGAAATTCCCCTTTGTGTCCTTATTTGTCTCCCCTGTTGTCTTTGGGCTTCCCTAGAGACTTGTTCCTAAATAAGGTCTGAGACATCAGTTCTTTCTGTGGTGCCTCCTCTCCCCACCCCCGCTTCGGTACTGGCTTCAGTGGTAGTTTCTGCTTCTGGGCTCTGCTATTCTCTGTATTCACCTGTCTGTCTCCTCAGTTTGGGGGGCAGCAGTTTTCCCTGTGACCTCAGTTCTCTAACAGATCTAAGAGTTGTTGATTTTCAATTTGTTCAGCTTTTTCTTACTGTGACGGTAGATTGACAACTTCCAAACTCCTTACATGCCAGCTAGAAACCAGAAAGCTACTTTTTTATATTTGATTTTAAACACATGAATTCTTTTTTTAAAAAATTAAATATCTGTTACAACCTTACCTCTGTCATCTTTCTACCAAAACAAATAACCCCAGTGTAACTGAAAAATATCAAGACAAATCCAGCTGAGGGGCATTCTACAACTTACCAGAATAGTGCTCCTTGGAGCTGTCATGGTCATCAGAACAAAAAGTTAGAAACTGTCACAGCCTAGCAGAGTCTGAGGAGACTTGATGAATGTGTCCTAGAACATTAGGGGAAAACTAGTGAAATCTGAATCAAGTGTGGAGTTTAGTTAACAGTAACATACCAGTTTTGGTTCTTGTTTGTTGCCAGTGTAACTTGGTTATGTAAACGTTAGCAGTAGGGGAAACAGGATGCAGAACATACAGAAACTACTATCTTCTCAACTTTTCTATAAATCAAAAACTGTTCTAAAATAGAAAGTTTACTGCAATAAAAATTTTTTAATTATCTGTTAGAAATATCGGTACAGTTATGCTCTGCCCTTTTTATTCTGATATAAAACGCTTGCATTTTTCAAAGGCATGTTCGAGCTTTGTTTAGCACTTTGTAGAGGATGTCCGCTTGTTCTTTCTGTCATCACAACAGTCTTGCCAAGTAGGCAGCACACGTACTCCCCCTTTAAATATGACAGCACTGGTAAAGAGAGGATGGCTGCCCGAGGCCCTGCTGCTCAGTGACAGGCCTGGGTCCCGGCAGTGCTGCCCTGGCTCCTCCATCACCTCGTTATAAAGGGGGTATTTTGTGGCAGGTATTTGTTTAACTTTCATGTAAGACTGGAAAAACATTTCCTAAGGGAGCTATATCCATTTTTATTTATTAAAGCAATTCAAGCACCAAGAAAAATTTACAAATACTTCATTTTGATAGCCTTTAATGTTTTGAGCCTTTTTTTCATTTTGACTTAACTATCTCCTCAGGTTCTTTGCTGGTCTATGTTGATCACCTTCTTGGAGAAGGGGCTTTTGCCCACGTCTATGAAGTTACCCACGGAGATGTGAACGATAGCAAAAATAAGCAGAAATTTGTTTTGAAGGTAAATGATCTGTACAATATAGAAAATGAATTTTAGGGCTAGAGTTTGCCAGCCTCCTTTTTTTTTTTTTTTTTTTTTAAAGATAGTGGTGGTGGGGCTTCCCTGGTGGCGCAGTGGTTGAGAGTCCGCCTGCCGATGCAGGGGACACGGGTTCGTGCCCCGGTCCGGGAAGATCCCACATGCCGTGGAGCGGCTGGGCCCATGAGCCATGGCTGCTGAGCCTGCGCTCCGCGATGGGAGAGGCCACAACAGTGAGAGGCCTGCGTACTGCAAAAAAAAAAAAAAAAAAGATAGTGGTGGTTTCACTTAGGTCTATTGTCAGCACTTAAGAAACAAAACTATCCCACAAGGGTTCAGAATTGCCTCGCCACTAAAATGACCTTGCAGCAGTTCCCACACTGCAGCAACAATTCATAGCTTGTCATCACTTTCTACCCCACATCCTACATTTGGATGAAGTGGCTTTCTTGCTATCATTTTCCAGAATGTGAGCTGGATATGAATGTCACATACCTGATTTGCAGGTCCAGAAGCCCGCCAACCCCTGGGAATTCTACATCGGGACCCAGCTGATGGAGAGACTAAAGCCAAGCATGCAACACATGTTTATCAAATTCTATTCTGCCCACCTGTTCCAGAATGGCAGTGTGTTAGTAGGAGATCTCTACAGCTATGGGACATTACTAGTAAGTGTATGGCTTTTATGACAAACAGGAACTGAAGTACATTTTTGGCTTATGCCTTGCACATACCTTTTGCACTTGGCGCTTTTATTGGAGAGATGGGTGGGGGCAAAGCTCCTGACTTGAAATTTCATTAATCCTGTGCAACCAACTCAGGATTCCACTTTCCATTGTTTCTAGAATGCCATTAACCTCTATAAAAATACCCCTGAAAAAGTGATGCCTCAAGCTCTAGTCCTGGCTTTTGCTATCAGAGTGCTGTGCATGATTGAACAAGTCCATGACTGCGAGATCATCCACGGAGACATCAAGCCAGACAATTTCATACTCGGAAACAGGCAGGTTGCCCTCTTAACAGGTCCTTCTCTTACCGTTTCCCCAGCAGCCTTTTATTATCTGTGCTCACGCAGCCTGACGCTTGTTTGTGTTTAATATAGATTTTTGGAACAGGACAGTGAAGAAGATGATTTATCTGCTGGCTTGGCACTGATCGACCTGGGTCAGAGTATAGACATGAAACTTTTTCCAAAAGGAACCGTATTTACGGCAAAGTGTGAAACATCTGGTTTCCAGTGTACTGAGATGCTCAGTAACAAGCCCTGGAACTACCAGGTAGAGAACTAGATTGAGAGATTTGAAAACATTTCCCTGTATGACACTCACTATAATTTCAAAATGAATTTGGGAATCTAGATAGTTCGAGCTGATCTGGTCTTCTTCTAGCCCTGGATTCAGACGATGCTCCAGGGTTGTTTCCAGTTGTGGACACGTCACACCTCGGGAGGTTTGGAGCACAGTTCAAAGACCACAGCCAGTCCTGGGGGGAGGAGCTGGGAGGACTTGCAACCGGCTTAGTGTTGTGTTTGCCTCTGTGTGACAAAACAAAGGACGCGGTAGCTCAGGAACAGCAGAGCTTCCCAAGATGCTTCCTAGGGAGGTGGCGGGTGATCTGCTGTCCATGGAAGCCTCCAGCAAAGCCTAGATGGGCATTCATAGGACGTGTCAGTGTGGGGTTAACGCACACTTCCAGAATTCTTTAAAAGTGAAATCCTGTGACTATTTATTTCCTGTGATTTATCATATTTGCTGCATAACTTAGACATGGGAATATACTCAAGTGTAAAATACTGTATTAGTCATGTATACCCATATTTTCTTTATAGATTGATTACTTTGGAGTTGCTGCAACAGTGTACTGCATGCTTTTTGGCACTTACATGAAAGTGAAAAATGAAGGGGGAGTCTGGAAGCCTGAAGGTCTTTTTAGAAGGTGTGTATTAGCATTGGTGCTACAGTGAAAAGAATAAATACAGTAGAATGTTGGGTTCCATCTGGTGGAAAATGGATCTTTGCCACAGAAGACGCATGCCTTGAGAAGTAGGGTAAAATAGCATAACCCTGGGCCCTGGGTGCAGTGAGCAAGTTATTTAAGTGCTTCTGTCTCCATTTGTAACTTTTGTGTAACAAGTTGTGTGGAGACATTTCATTGGATCTTCAGTTTCTCCTATGTATAAAAGATTCAACATATCCATTTTTTTTTTGAATTTTTAAAATTTTATTATTATTTTTTAATAGGTCTTCACTGGAGTATAATTGCTTCACAATACCGTGTTAGCTTCTGTTGTACAACAAAGCGAATCAGCCATATGCATACATATGTCCCCATATCCCATCCCTCTTGAGCCTCCCTCCTACCCTCCCTATCCCACCCCTCTAGGTCATCGCAAAGCACCGAGCCGATCTCCCTGTGCTATGCGGCTGCTTCCCACTAGCTAACTATCTTACATTTAGTAGTGTATATATGTTGTTGCTACTCTCACTTCGCCCCAGCTTCCCCCTCCCACCCCATGTCCTCAAGTCCATTCTCTATGTCTATATCTTTATTCCTGCCCTGCAACTATGTTCATCAGTACCTTTTTTTTTAGATTCCGTATATATACGTTAGCATCTGGTATTTGTTTTTCTCTTTCTGATTTGCTTCACTCTGTACGACAGACTCTAGGTCCATCCACCTCACTACAAATAACTCAATTTTGTTTCTTTTTATGGCTGAGTAATATTCCATTGTATATATGTGCCACATCTTCTTTATCCATTCATCTGTCGATGGACATTTAGGTTGGTTCCATGTCCTGGCTATTGTAAATAGAGCTGTAATGAAAATTTTGGTACATGAGTCTTTTTGAATGATGGTTTTCTCAGGGTATATGCCCAGTAGTGGGATTGCTGGGTCATATGGTAGTTCTATTTTTAGTTTTTTAAGGAACTTCCATACTGTTCTCCATAGTGGTTGTATCAATTTACATTCCCACCAGCATATCCATTCTTGATGCATTAGGTTGGGTTGAGGTTAGAGTTAAGTCAGATGCAAGAGTGGGATTGCCCTGCACGCTAAAGGCTACTTTTTAAAAAAAAAAAAAAAAAAAAAATTTATAATAAATTTATTTATTGGCTGCATCGGGTCTTCGTTGCTGCGCACAGGCTTTCTCTAGTTTCAGCAAGCAGGGGCTATTCCTGTGATTTGTGGTGCACGGGCTTCTTATTGAGGTAGCTTCTCTTTTTGCGGAGCATGGGCTCTAGGCCCACGGGCTTCAGTAGTTGTGGCATGCGGGCTCAGTAGCTGTGGCTCACAGGCTCCAGAGCGCAGGCTCAGTAGTTGTGGTGCATGGGCTGAGTTGCTCCTCGGCATGTGGGATCTTCCCAGACCAGGGCTTGAACCCGTGTCCTCTGCATTGGCAGGTGGATTCTTAACCACTGATCCACCAGGGAAGCCCTGAAGGCTACATTTTATCCTTCATTTATGCTTTGTCTCTCCAGGCTTCCTCATCTGGATATGTGGAATGAATTTTTTCACGTAATGTTGAATATACCAGATTGTCATCATCTTCCATCTTTGGATTTGTTAAGGCAGAAGCTAAAGAAAGTATTTCAAGAACACTATACAAACAAGATTAAGACCCTTCGTAATAGGCTAATTGTACTGCTCTTAGAATATAAGCGTTCTCGAAAATAAAACATGGACACTCCCTAAAAATCGCTTTGTAAATGCTGGCCTGCTCACTTTGAACCTTGATGTTTCCACATTTATTGTTTATATAAATGTTTCTTAAAAATAAAGCCCACAAAGTATATCCCTGGGACATAGTTGTTACAAATACTTCAACAAAATACACAACACGGTAACATCCCTGCGTAGCAGGCTGACTGGGCAGCTCTTGGGATGCGAGCATTCATGAGAGTAATCGGCAAGTGAACGTTCTCTAAAAGCACTTTTTAAGCACCGACCTGTTCACTTTAAGCCAAAGAGCCAAGTCAGGTTTGTTTGTTTTTTTCTAAATTTGGGGGTTTATATTTGTGTAAAATAAAAATTCCCCAAATATATCTAGCAGACTTAATGTTTTTATGAATTGAATGTGCCTGTCCTTTATTGTACTTGTTCTTCATTGCTATCCATGGGAAATATTGCAGGTATAAATCTTAAGCTTTGTTTTTTAAAAGCATGATTCAAAAGAATATCTCAGGTCTTGAAAATAATCATGTAAGCTCCATGCATCATTAATTAGCTCTGAAATTATAGCAGCCAACTTAGCGTTCATTGACTTAAAGCTGGAAGGGTCCTATAACCTGAATTGACCTTCCCTCCTCTATCCCTCCCTCTTCCCTTAGCACGTGATGAAGACAAATGTGAGGGGACACCCAGTTCAAGAAGACACAGTGACTGGCTTCCGCTTCCATCCTCACTCCCAGCCAACAGGTTCCCCATTCCAGAGACAACCTCAGCCCACGTTTTCTGACCTTTCCAAAAATTATTCCATGAATATATATATATATATATAATGTTTTTTGACAAAGCTAGCATAATTCTGCTTTTTTTCACCTAATGTATGGTGGAGAATGTAAGTACGTATAGAATGGTCTCATTCTTGTGATGGCTGTGTAATATTTGGTTGTATGATATATAGCCATAACTTGTAGTGTAAAATCCTAGAAGCGAAATTGCTGGGCCAAAGGTAAGGGCATTTAAAATTTTGTCTCAGTATTGCAGATAATCCCCCTGTAGGGCTGTGCCAGCAGGGATCAGAGTCTGTTCCCCACACCTCCACCAACAGGACACATCAGGCTTTTTGACCCTTGCCACTCTGACAGGTGACAAAATGGTATTTCCTTGTGGTCTTCATTTGCATTCTCTTCTGAATTAGGCCAAATATATTCATATATTCAAGAGCTATGTGTTTTTTTCTTTTTCTGTGAACTCTGTCCTTTGTCAGTTTCTCACTTGGGATTGCTCTTTTTCAGTTTAAGTTGTAGGACCCCTTTGTATTTCTCCCAATTGGTCATCTGTCTCGACTTAAGATTTCTGTTGACATGAAGATTTTTAATTTTGTTTCGTACTCTGATTTATAAAGTTTTTTAAAGGCTTTTTTGGCTTTTGCATCTTAAAATGCCATCTTCGATTGAGAGAATAAGAAGAGAGTCTTCTAATGTTTTTAATATTAGTACTGATTTAAATACTTAAGACTAAACTTTTGGTTGTTTTAAATCAGATGTCACTTTTTCTTGTTTTTTCTAGCTGGTACTTTGACTATATGAAGACTATTGATTTCTATAAAAAGCTTTTTAGTTGATTCTTTTGAAGTTTCCGAGTAAATAACCATCACTATGAAAATGCCGCTTATTTTATATCTCTGCCAGTTTTTCGCTGGTGATTTTTCTCTTCCCTTCGCCATTGCCCATGACCATGAGAAGAGGGCTAAACAGGGATGATGCTGGACATCTCTGTCTCCTGCTTTAGAAGGAGCTCCTCCCATGTTTATCCAGTAAGCTCATGAGGCTGGCCTGAGGTAGCCTTTTTTAATCACGTTGAAGAAGTATCCATCCGTTTCTTTTTACCAGTGTGAATCATAACATTATTTCACAGTTTTCTTGCCCCTCTTTTCATCTGTATTGGACCAGCTATATGCCATTCCCCTATATGAATGTACCATATTTTAGTTAAACAATTCTCTATTTAGAGACAATTAGTTTCAGTTTTATTGCTACAAAAAAGTGACTGCAGGTACAAATGTGTCTGCAGGATAAATTAATAGAATGGGATACCAAATATGTTTTATTTTGAAAATAAAGAATGTAACCTATGCAATTGATTACACATACACTGAAATTGGAAGGAAGTTGATCCAGGGACAAGACCTCATCACACAAACCAAGATTAAATTTACTCTTAAAGTGTCAAAAGTGAGCATTGATAAAGCCAGATTTGTGGGATTTTAAAATTTTTCCTCTTGAAAATGTCTGTTTTCAAAGGAAACAAGACTAAAGTAGATAAGGGTGCTATTTTACTAAACTAATAACGAAATGTGTCCATCCATGAAAGGCAGCTGTGGTGCCTTCAGTCTTGGGCAGAGGACACTTGGCCTCGGCTTCCAGCCCCTGTCAACATATCCTGCGTCCCTGCCAGCCCGTTTGCTGTTACTGGATCTTCAGCTCCTATCGCACCCAAGATACTTTCTGTGCCATTCACAGCAACAACTTCAACCTGACCAGCGTCATCTCAGCACTGCTGCTGCCCATCTGGTGTCCAGTCTATGCCAAGGGCTCTGCTTACATAAACTTCACAGTCAGATTTCCTAAGCAACAGCCTTGTCCCCAGGGAGGAAGGCTCCATCCAAATGAAAGAAGTTGCTTTAAGCACTTCAGTAAAGTAGGTGGGTTTTTTGGTCCATTTCCTGGTACAAACTACGTGATCATCTTCATTATAAATTATACACACAAACACCCAGTTCATCTGCACAAGGAAATAAGCTCTGCATCTACAGGGCCACCGAGACGGATGCCACAGACATCAGAGTCGGAAGGCAAAGAAACGTCCAGCTCACCCACTAAGGAGACTGGAGTTGCCCCAGGGACAGAGCTGCGCAAGGGCCCAGCTCATCCTAAGTGCCCAAACACCAGCCAGATTCAGCCTAGGTTCTGATTTAATACCTCCTCGGGCCAAGGCCTTTCCCATTCATTCTCGGCAGCCCCGCTCCACCTGCTAAGTCCCAGCTAAGAACAAGGCTGGTTACTCCGGAGACTCGGAGACTCCTGTTACCAGTGCCTTCTCACCCTGGATTATATCTGTGTCTAAGGCAACGGTTCTAAAATGTATTTTTTCATGAGACGCACCTGAGACACCAAAAGTGTGGTCCGGGCCTATCAGAAATAACGCTCCGAGACGTGTGGGCAACAGCACGGTATGCAAACACACCTGCGAAGCTGCTTCCCGGCCACTGGTCCCGGGAGTCAGTGTCCCTGGCCCTCCTTTTACCTCATCCCTCCACTGAGTCCATCTGTCCCGCTGGTTCCACTCCGAGCGGCTCAGATGAACCCGTTTCTGCATCGGTCAGGCTGCAGGCAGGCTAAGCTCCGGCAACAACCCACACAGGGCAGCTTAGAGAAGACACAAGTGATTTTGATCTCACGTTACAGGCTGGGATGGGCGATCCTTTACTGGCCCCGACCCTGCCGTCCTCAACAGAAGGCTTCCAGGATGTTTTGATTGCTGTCATATCCCAGCAGAGGTGGACATGGTTCCCACGGGCAAGACCTGCGAGGTGTGGACCCCAGTTGGGCTCACAGCCCATGGGGCAGACACAATCATGTTGCCCCATCCCCCTGCCAGGGAGACTGAGGAATGAAGTGTCCAGCTGGGACCCCAAGGGTCAAAATGTCGGGGTGACTAGTCCCCTAAAAGGCAGAAGAAAGACCTGGAGAAAAGTGGCAATGCTGCCACAACTCCTGCCCCTTGTCCCCTCCCTTGGACTGTGTGCAGCGGCTGAGGTGCTGGCGCCCCCTGGTGGCCACGGGGGCTGCTGCAGGACAGTGGTAACCGGACCCCAAGAGTCTGACCCCGAGACTTTCCTACTGAAGGGCTCACACTTGAGAAAAAATTACACAACAAAGTTTCCTCCACTGTCGTTTAACACTGAACACGTGGAACAACATACAGGTCCATGAATATGTGAATTCTTCCATATCAAGAAACATCAATGGTATGGAACACTTGACAGCAGTGTGTGTGTGTGTGTGTGTGTGTGTCTATATCTGTCTCTATATATCTCAACATGAAACAATTACTAGTAAGTGAAAGAAGCAAGTTCTTGAGCTATATATGATAAATGTCATGACATCCCACTTATGATTAAAAAAAATGATTATATATTAATATGCATGATATCCATTTAGTTCCAGAAGGAAAAACAACAAACTCAGCAGTTCCCACCGGAAAGGGGGTGTCAGGTTGTGAGTGGAAGAATGAGAGGGGAAGGGGTGAGGAGAAGGAATAATAAAGAGCAACTTTTGACTTTTTACTATATTTCTGTATTGAATGTTTTACAGTGACCGCATGGTTTCTAATTTTTAAATGCCCATATTTTCAAATTAAAAACATTAAGTTGTCACTCAGCATATTTAACCTAATCCTTTATATAATGATAAATGTTAAATACACAAAGAAATAAGAGAGGTCTGGACGGATGGCAGGACTCCACAAATCCCATGAGACGGGTCAGCAAGGCTCCCACCTCCTGGGAATCATGGTGGTAATGGAATCCCAAACCCTGACGTCAAACACCAGCCTTCCAGGTTTCAAACCAGGAAGCACCATCTGGAACAGCCCGGTCAGCATCCCCCCACCCCACCCTCCTCCTCCCCAGTCCACACGATATTGGGAGGGAGGTGCCAGGTGAGGAAGTAGGGCCCAGAGGTGGGGAGTCAGGCATGAAACCAGCCTGGCCCCAGAGTCCCAGCCCTGAAGCGTTTGCTTTGCTTCGACACCAGGGGTCGCCCTCAGACCAAGGGAAGGGCCCTCCCAGGCCAGGTTCGGTTGCCACGCTGACATGTGACACATAACATGACACGTGACGGCCTCACTGCACTCAGAGCCCTCAGGTCAGGAAGACTTGGTTCCCACCCCCGATTCCCCTGCTCAGGGTAGGGCCTGCGATGAGGTGCAGAAGACGGAGGAGTCCTACCTACCCTGACAACTCTGGAAAGGATTCACTTGCTCACAATGTAGCTGTGATCAGGAGTAGCCAAATTCACAGACAGAAAGTAGAATGGTGGCCGCCAGGAGCTGGAAGGAAGCGGGGTTAGGGAGTTACTGTTGAATGGTACAGAGCTTCATCTGGGGTGATGAAAAGCCCTGGAGGTCTGTTGAATGTACCTAAAATGTGACTGTACATAAAACTACTGAAATGTACACTTAGAAACAGTTACAGTAGTAAATTTTATGTTGTATATTTTACCACAATGAAATGTTTTAAATAAAATAGAATAAAATGAAATAAATGCCTTTAATTTCCCAGGAGTAGGTCGCTGTACTGAGAGATTTCCAGCTGGGGAAAGTGACCTCAGGGAGCAACTTACTCAACATCTTGCTATACTTGTAATTTAATTAAAGAAACTTTGAGGGACTTCCCAGGTGGTCCAGTGGTTAAGACTCCACACTTCCAAGGCAGGGGGTGTGGGTTCGATCCCTGCTCGGGGAGCTAAGATCCCACATGACTCATGGCCAAAAATCCAAAACATAAAACAGAAGAAACTTTGAGAGCCTCCCCCAAAAAAGAAGCAATTGTGACAGAATTTGATCACATTCATATTTGTCTTCATTTCGAATAAACACTGCATCAAAAAAGCTACCGTACTAGAACATGTTCCTTTAGCATATTAAGATATTTTAAATTCATTTAAGTAACACTGTAGCACAGTATTCACTTAATAAAGTAGCAAAATATCATATAAAAATAAATGAAAGCTTTTATACACCCACTGAGAGGATTTACACACGCACAAACACTTGTAAGTGCTCTCCACAGTCTCCTTGTAGATTTTCCTTTCCTCACCTCTATGGTCAGCCCTAAGCCTGACCTCAGGAGAGCACACAGAGCTGACCACTCAGGGCAGGGGAGACCGATTCACAGTCTTATCAGAACACAGAAGAGAACCTGGGCTGGGAAGGTAACCTCTAGGTAGCATCTGCAAACGGTGAGGACAGCTTACCTTGGTTTCCAGTTGTGGATGCCTGTGGCCCTTACAGGCCCAGCGTCAGGCACTGTTTTCAAAACTGGGATTCTTGGGATGTACATCACTGGGTGAGAAGTTCAGAATCTCCTCCAAGGAAGGGCCTTCATCCTCTGGAGCTATTTCAGACTCAAACATCTGCTGCAGCAAAGCATCCACGGTCTTATACCCTGGGAGGAAGGAGAGGGGCACATGGGACCTGCCCGTGTGGGTCGGAGGGAAGCACCCAGCCCCGCAGAGCTCGGCTTTCCTGAAGGAGGGTCTCTGAGCCCACCCCACTGAGCTCCCCAGACCCCGCAGGCTCTGGAGACCAAGGAGAAGGTCCTCCTTGAAGGATGGGGGAGGATGGCCGCCTCTGGGGTGGCATGCCCACACACACACACACACACACACACACACACACACACACGCCATCTCTCCTGTGCTGTGTCTAAGTGTACCATACGGTGTCCCCACCAAAGGCCCAGCTGAGATTCAGACAGGTTTCGGTTTACTCAGTCAATCGTTAATTCATTGAGAATTAATAAAGTACTTAAACAGTTATTAAGGCCCGCATGTCCCGGGCACATGGTGAGGCCCTTGGGAACACAATGGAGAACAAAATAGACATGGCCCCGCACATGTGGAGCTTCGAGTCTGCAGGGAAGACAGACGGTGACCAGACAGTCACTCAGTGATCAATGTACAGCTGACAGGTGCTGAAAGGCAGGGAAGGAGAGCTGGGGGGCGGGGGGGGGGGTGGGGGGGGTGCACAGGAGCACCTGACTTCTCGGGGATCCCAGAGGGTTTCCCTGAGGAAATGTTGCCTGAGCAGAGACCTGCAGGAGGAAGAGCCTTGATTTTGCAAGGTGAGGTGAGAGTAAGGGGAGAAAGCAGCATGTGCAAAGGCCCTGTGGCAGGATGGAGCAGGGGAGCCAAAGAAGTAAAGGGACAGCAGGGCTAAAGGGCAGAGGCGTGGGGGGTCCTGGGGGAAGGAAGACGGGCTGAGGTATTGAGGGAACCATGCATATGGCCCCTAGAGGCCACGGCAGGTGCCCTTGAGACACGGGAAGCCCCTGAAGGTCGGATTTGCACCCTGGAAACATCTCACTGACTGCTGTGAGGAGGATGGATTGGAGGAAGTTTCAAGTTGGGTTAAAACTTACTTTTTGATGCAATTCTAAAGTACAGTCCTTTCAAGGCCCTCCTTTTGTTGTCTCCATCGTCCCCACTGAAGCCACTGTCCTTGGCGTCCACATTGTCAATGAGCTTCCCATCCTGCACTTCTTCCCTTTGGGGAGGAAGAGATGGTGTGAACACAGCTGGGTCCCTCAGCTGAGTTCCCCTCTGTCCTCCCAGCCATGGCCCCATGTCACCCATGTAGCCAGCGAGGGTCCCTGAGAACTGGCACCCAGGACCAGGCTGGCTGCCATGGGGTCTCAGGGGTTAAATGTGATCAGGACCCACCCCGCCATGAACATCCTGCTTCCAAAGTCCATGAGCCGCGTCGGGAAATGCTACTCACTCTTGGACCCCAACTCCAAGCTCTTGTATCTTCTTCTCAATGGCAGTTTCCACTTCACTTTTTTCTAATGAATATGCCACAAAAAACGCTTCCAAGATGAACGCTATGAAAATACTGAGAAAAAGTAAAAGGCAGAGGGTTTTACATCGAGTCAGCCATGGTCTAGGTGATGGGAAATCACGGCTCCAAAGAGTGTTCAAGCCCAAATAAAAAGGCCGCCCATCTTTGCAAAGAAAACACAACATGGGGAAGAAACAACAAAATGTCTCTCAAGCATCAGGCACAACTTTCTTTCATTCGGAAAATCATTCTTCCTCTACATCGTTTTTCAACAGTGACTATTAAGAAGAAAATAGAGGGGGTGGGCTTCCGATTCACAATTTTTAAAGGTTTACTCCATTTATAGTTATTGTAAAATATTGGTTATATTCCCAGTGCTGTGCCATATATCCTTGCAGCTTATTTTATACCCAACAGTTTGTACCTCTTAATCCCCTCCCCCTATATTGCGAAAATATGGAATGCCTCACCAATTTGCATGTCATCCTTGTACAGGGGCCACATTAATCTTCTCTGTACAGTTTTAGTGTATGTGCTACCAAAGTGAGCTCGAAAATACAGTTGATTTTAAGGGGAAGCTTAGGCCACATAATTGGTGGTAGAAAATTCTCCATGAATATCTCGTGTTATTGCACAGTCTAGGTCCTCTGAGCAAAGGCACTGACAGCCAATCTAGGGATCTATTGGGCTGGCCCAAAAGTTCGCTCGGGTGGTCTGTGACATAGAAAAACCCAAACGAACTTTTTGGTCCACACGATATGTGTGTCTCCAGATATGCTCCACAATAGTAAAGCTTACTGTTACTTACTGTCTCCTCCCCAGAGACCACTAGGGTAGCAAAGACTTCATTTTGCCCTCCCCGGAGACTTGCTTACGTTCGAGAGTAAAAATAAGGTCTTTCTCTTTTTCTCTCTCTTTCCAGAGGGGAGGATGGGCAGGTCTCCCCAGCTACACAGACCTCACAGACCTTTTCCTCATTTTGGAGTTCCCCTCCTGCAATGCAGCCCATCCAACTGGTCCTCATCTCCTGGTGCAGTGGGGATTAGGGCTCAGGGAGCTGCCCCAAGTATCGCTCTGGCGGCAGCTTCTGCCATGAGGAATAAACTATCTTTGTCTCGGACCCAAGGCATCACACTTTGTCAGTATATACACATGACATACACGCACACTGACCTGCGACTTGTGAGTCGGGAATCCCAGTTCCTTCACCACTTCTGACCTCAGCCCAGGGCTGTCACCATACTCGCATGCTTTGGGGGGAAGAGCTGAAAAACCCCTACAGCTTTTCACGTTGCCTCGGCCTATCCCAGCATTCTGGAAACCTCTCTAAGAATCACTCAGAAGCATTCCTCTCTCGTTCCCACTACATATTCCATTCAGACGGTGCAGGACAAGCAGCCCTGAGCAGTTCCTCCCCTCCCCTTCCTCTGCTGGGACGTTCTTGAGCCAAAATCAACAGGATGGTGGCCAAAGCAGCTCTGATGTGACAAGGAAGGCCCGGGCCTGGGCTGTCACCCCAAGAATTGTGGGCCCCGGGCTCTAAGAGGGATACGACAACCAGAAAACATTTCTGGGTGGGGGGGGGGGAAGAAAAACAGGGATAAAGGGACTCAAATTCAGGTCCCACAAGGAACAGGGGAGCTAGAATCAGAGATCGATAAGCAGGAAGGAAAGCCCTCTGGAACGGTGAGATGTCATAGCAGCTTTCAAACGGTGCCTGAGTTCTCCCCGGAAGAGAAGTCAGGACAGAACTGGAACCAATGAAGAAAATTAACCAGTAAGCACATTTCCATTCTACCTGTGCAAGGACAGGTGAGGACCGGAGCTGGATGACAAGGAAATCCACTCGTATAGGTTCTAATGAGTCCCAGGAGTTGTGCAGGTTTCAGCAAAGGGTGGACACAATTCACAAGGACGTTCCAAAGGTGATTTATCCCACCGGGGAAGGGTAGGGAGACCGGCCAGGACCCCAGAGCCCTTCTGACCCAAACAATTGGCGAGGCTATGAGATGTATACTATATACCGACGTGCACGGCTGGCTGACACTGAAGAACACAGACGTGAACAAAAGTAAGATGCCTCCCTTCTGGTGCCTTAGCATCTAGCAGGGGAGATGGGACCCACCCACAATGTACTCAAGGGTGGCGCCAGGGAGGAGGGAGGTGCGAGCAGCTGTAGATCTGAGAGGGGGGGGATCTGGAACGGCCCACCCGGCAGGAGCAAACTCACTTAACAATGAGGATGACGACCACGACGTGGAAGCCAATGAAATACAGCTTTGACGCCTGGTGAGTCACGAGGGCAAAGCCATCTGCGAGGAGTGGGAAGCTAAGGAAACAAGCGTTCAAGGAGCCGAGACCTAATCCTCCCGGAAGGTGCTCTCAGCATCCCCCGCCACACCCACCTCCTCGGAAAGGATATCGTGCCACTGGTTAACCACGGTGAGCTCTGTCAGCAGGATGAGAGAAGCAGCCAGGTCATTGAAGTTGTTCCTGCAGTACCTGCTTCGGGCAAACGCTGAGTCTTTTAGGGCTGGGTTCCCACACACCAGGGCATCAGGACTGGTGGAACTGGGGTCAAAGAAGTGCACTTTGCCGTGGAACACTTCCATCCCGACGATGGCAAACACGTAGTAGACCACCTAGGGCGGGCGGCACCAGGCACAAGTGGGCAGGTGGGATGAGGGGAGGCAGGAGGACGCAGACACGGGTCAGCCTGCGACAACGGCCGGCAGAAAGGGCTGCGACCCTCATTCTGGGGATGGCTTTCCCCACGGCCACAAGTTCCAGCAGCCTCAGGAACAGGGTGGGATGGGTCAGCCCACTGGCCACTGGGCTGTTCAGGGACGGGGGCACGGCCAGCTGGACCACACCTTGACCTCTGCTGTGGTCTCAGTTTACAAAGACAAAATGATGCTGTTAGCAAGTTAGTGGGTTAAATACTCCATAAATAATATCAATAGTTAGGCCTCTAGAGAAAAAAAGAATAAATTTGGATCTTTACCTCATTTGTTTTGTTGTTTTTTGGTTTTTTTGGAATTTTTTGGCTGTGCCACGTGGCATATAGGATCTTAGTGCCCCGACCAGGGATCAAACCCGTGCCCCCCGCAGTGGAAGCGTGGAGTCTTAACCACTGGACTACCAGGGAAGTCCCGTTTACCTCGTTTCTTATATCAAAATAAATTCCAAAGGTGTCAAAGAGTTAAATGTAAAAACCAAACTATAAAGGAGCTAGAAAAAAAATCAAGTAGAGAAAAGCCTTATAAGCATGATATAAAACTGTAAAATAAAACATCAACGTAATTAATTTAAACTTTCAGACAGCCGAAAAAATACAACAGAAAGCCTTTATTTAGGAAAAACAAAAACAAACAAGTGATGGATGAGGAAAAATAACTACTCTGTATACAACATACCAAGGGCTTATTTCCCTGATCGGCAAAACGCCCCTTCAAATCATATAAAAAAAATACAACTAATAGAAAAATGGACCAAGGATATGAATTAAGCTGCTTATAAAAAAAAAATAAGCATAAGTGGCCCAAAGAACATGGAAAACACACTCAGCCTCTGGAATAACTAAAGAAATGCACATCAAAGGGACACAGTGCCATCTTCTCACCCATCAGATTGGAGAGTATGGAAATGTTTAATAAACCCAGCTGTGAGGGGTGCAGAGAAACAGATGCCGCACACACTGGCATTTGGAATACACAGGGAGCACATCTTTTGGAAGGCAATTCGCCACCACTGATCCAAACTGTGGACATATTTACCTTGTGACCTAGCAGTCCCACTGCTAGGAATGTACCCAACAGAAACACTCACGAAAGCAAAGACACACACAAGATGGGCTTCACCCCATCATCTGTGATGGCAAAGAAGTGAAATCTCTAGTGGTCCCTCAGTGGGACACTTTTCATCAGAGCAGAACTCACATGGGTGCATGTGTCCTCCAGGACATGTGACAAAGACATTGGGAAGACATTGGATAGAAAAAAGTTGTGCAATGTTTGGTACAGATGATCCCATTTGACACAACAATAAACTGGATACACATACATCTGGAAATGACATCCCTGTTGTATGGATGGAAATGTTTAGGAAGCGTAACGAGAAACTCTTAATAATTGTTGCCTCTGGGAAAGAGGCACGTGGTGGGTGAGAATGCGTGACCTGCAGTCCATCTTTCATTCTTCTGTACTAATTGAATTGTTTTGTTTTGTTTTTTTTACCACTTTAACAGAATAGAAAATAAGTACCCTGTAGCAGATATTCAAGCTTCCTCATCCATAGCATGGAATCACTCCTCGGTGGGGGGCCCAGTCCCCTCACAGCCTTGCGTGGCTACGTTCTTACCACTGGGCTTCTGGAGGAGCAGGTGGGCTTTCTTCTGAGCAGAACAAAGAAGGATCTGAGGCCAGGGCGGCAGAGCCATGCTCTGGAAGGAGCCTACACCCCTGAGACCCACCTGTTGGCTAGGAATACCCCCCTGGATCGTGGGTGAGGAACACACTTTGACGAGATTAACCCACTGAGGTTGGGTTTATTACAGCAGCCAGTGTACCTGGACGGCTATATGCCCCATGTTTCTACACACTTGATATTTCTAAAAATAGCTCCTAGAAACCCCTTGAATCTCATTGACTTCATCTCCCTTTCTTTCCCTCACTTAAAATAAGGCTCACAGAGACCTGTTAAGAATGAACATCTTATCGCTTGCTTCACATAGAACAGGAACAGAACACTCACCAAGACCAGACCGCCAAACGTCAGCATCGTGGGGCCGATGTTAATTAAGGTGGTCACGATCACCCGGAATCTGGGATAAAACAAAGTTTCGGACACAAGGCAAAGGGAAGATGTAAGTAAAACTGACACCACACTAGCATGTTTGGTTTAATGCCCCTCCCCCCAGTCCTGGATCTGTGCTGTAAATGCTGTCAGGAATCTGCCTTTACAATTTTGTCAGCATCAGTCCATCTACTGAACTGAGGGGGGAGTTAACTTGAGTTTCCCCTGAAGCAAAAGAAAGCAAGACCGTTTTTAAAAACGTAAGAAAGGTAATCACAGAGTTTCACTAGCAGGACACAGGCGGGTATTGAGGCTGAAAAACCATCCACCCTCATCTGCTTTCTTCCCCCAACCTTTTTCTTCATCGAAAGTTCAGCCTGGGGCTTCCCTGCTGGCGCAGTGGTGGAGAGTCCGCCTGCCGATGCAGGGGACACGGGTTCGTGCCCCGGTCCGGGGAGGATCCCACATGCGGCGGAGCGGCTGGGCCCGTGAGCCATGGCCGCTGAGCCTGCGCGTCCGGAGCCTGTGCTCCGCAACGGGAGAGGCCACAACAGTGAGAGGCCCATGTACCAAAAAAAAAAAAAAAAAATTCAGCCTGTATTAAAGCTGACCTGGAGACTTAGCTGACCCGGCCTGCTCCCCTACTTATTTTGTGGGGGAACATGCCAGTCCTCAGATGGAGGCACCCCACACACTCCTTGAAAGGAACCTGGCCTATCCAAAACAGGGTGGGTTTTTCTGGGTTTAGGGATCAGACTCCTAGGTTTGCATCCTAGTTCTGCCTCTTTCTAGCTGTGCACCACTGGGGGAACTACTTAACCTCTCTGAGCTTCATTGTCATCACCCAGGAACTAAAGATCATTAAAGCCCCTACATCAAGGGTTGTTGGAGGGATTTAACAAGACAATGGTTAGCACACTCCGTTAGCATTAGCTGCCATCATGACCACTGTCCAGTCACCAGGCTGCAGGCACAGTTGAGGGACCACGTCGCAGGGTTGAAAGTGACGGACAGAATCCCTGCCCTCAGAGAGCTGCACTTCGGGGCTCTTGACCACCTTCTCGGGCTCCCTGCCCCTCCCCACCGCCCCCAGAGAACCCAGGTCCTCTATACAGGTTATATCCTGGGTTCACAGCTGGGTGTGTTTATAGTTAGTTCCCAGGCAGGGTGGTTTCTGTCAAGCCCGAATATAGGGAACTGCCCAGGTGCAGCTGTTTCCCATGGCTTCATCTTTACCTCTGAACGCTGACAATGATCCGTAAGAGCCGGAGTATTCTCAAAATCAAGACAATATCCAGTATCTGCTGACTGTTGTATTTTCTCGCTGGAAAAAGAACACAACCATCTAACATTCCGGTTTCGGAGCGCCTCTGGCTTGTCCCTTTTATGCAGTGAGGTCTGAGACTCTGTGGGTCCTGGGGAACTATGCACTTCACTTCAAGAACAGGGTGATGGCTCTGAGCCATGAGGAAGTGAGGACTGCCTTCAACCAGTAACTCCCCCGGCAAATCAGCACCAAGGTGAGCATCCCCTCCAGCCCTAAAACTAAGAAGCGTGAGTGTAGGAACAGGCTTCAGACCATAATCAAGAACTGACTGTGGATCCCGCTCTACAGGACGCATTTCAGCAAGCCGTTCCTCCCCCCAGCATTCATCTCATAGTCATGTTAAGAAGCTTCTCTATCTCTAATAATCCCCTCTGCCATCTACAGGAAGGAGTGTGCAGGGCAGTGGCGGCACATGTAGAGGAGCCAGAGGAGGGTAGAAAGGAGAGGGTGGTGAGCGGAGGCTGATGAAGAGTTCCTGCTACAGCTGGACCCTGGGTTGGGGGCCAACACGGGCAGAGGGTCAAGGATGAGCCCTGAGATCAAGGGCAGTTTGGAGAGGTGACCAGCTGAGTGTTTGGTGTGGTGATACCTACAAATGAAATCTCTACCATACAACCAGACACAGACAAAGCTACCGTCCCTCTCCAGAAAGCGGAATAGTTTTACTAATTCTCCTGTGTCCCCACTGCCTCGCCCCAAACACCCTAATGGTACACCATGGATGTTCTACAAAGTTTACTGATTGAACACCTGCTCCCGGGAGGCGGGGAAGCTGAGAGCCGGTGACACTGACCTGACTGAATGGTGGTGTTGGCCACAGTGGCCACCAGGGCTGCAATGATGATCAGCGTATCAAACCTAAGATTTGGTGGAGAAGCAACGTCAGTGAGGAGTCACGGAAAAGGCCTGTCAAGCTCGGGATACAGTGAATCCCGAGAAAACTCTGAATCCAATCTCTTATGCAAAGCAACGATCCAGCCATCAAATTGATTTCCATAACTTTTAGGACAGCAGGTACAAAGCAAGAAACACTGTGTTTGATCATTTACTGGCTGTTCCAATGAACCATCGAAGGAAATTTGTAGGAATCAGCTAATTCATATCACTCTGTCTTCCAACATAACTATATACTTGCAAGAATACTTTGACACATTTTCAGAATACATAGTGTAATCTTTCTCGGTATTCATCTTACTAAATGCATTGCAACTTTATTTATTTATTTTTATTTATCTGGCCATGCCATGCGGCTTGGGGGATCTTAGTTCCCCTACCAGGGATTGAACCCACACACCTGACAGTGAAAGCACAGAGTCCTAACTGCTGAAGTGCCAGGGAATTCCCTGCAACTTTTTTTTTTTTTTTTTTTTTTTTTTTTTTTGCGGTATGCGGGCCTCTCACTGTTGTGGCCTCTCCCGTTGCGGAGCACAGGCTCCAGACGCGCAGGCTCAGCGGCCATGCTTCATGGGCCCAGCCGCTCCGCGGCATGTGGGATCCTCCCGGACCGGGGCACGAACCGGCGTCCCCTGCATCGGCAGGCGGACTCTCAACCACTGCGCCACCAGGGAAGCCCCTCCCTGCAACTTTTTAATTAAAGGGGAAATTCATCATGCCGTGACTTTTCTCACAACGGCGCCACTGCCTTGGATAACACTGGTCAGCTGGCCACACGCACACCTGAGTGAGTTTCTTGGCACTGGGAGCAGTGACCACAGAGATCCAACCCTGCTAAACTGTGCACTACCCGTGATGGCTGACATTCAGTGGTACTCAAGATGGTTTGCAGCATGTGGGTGATGGTTTAAGACCAGGAGGTACAGAGCCTGGAGCAGAGAAGGTCACAGGAAAAACATCCAGCCCGGGAAAGAACTTGCTAAGGGTCCTCATCGTCCAGCCACGCAGGCCAAGTTTTCCAATAACAAGAGTAGGGAGTGGGCCGGGCAACCATGGAAGGAATTGTCTCATTGGGTGCAACATTCTAAGACCCTTTCCAAATTCAAGATGCCGTGATCTGTGATTCTAATTTTAGCCAGTCATTCAAACTGACATCCTAAATGACAGCTTTGACAACCAGATGTTCCCCTGCCCTCAAGATTTCATTATAAGAAGCCTCGGGCTTCCCTGGTGGCGCAGTGGTTAAGAATCCACCTGCCAATGCAGGGGACACGGGTTCGAGCCCTGGTCCGGGAAGATCCCACATGCCGCGGAGTAACTGAGCCTGTGCGCCACAACTACTGAGCCTGCGCTCTAGAGCTCACGAGCCACAACTACTGAGCCCACGTGCCACAACTACTGAAGCCTGCATGTCTAGAGCCCGTGCTCCGCAACAAGGGAAGCCACTGCAATGAGAAGCCCACGCACTGCAACGAAGAGTAGCCCCCGCTTGCCACAGCTAGAGAAAGCCCACATGCAGCAACGAAGACCCAACACAGCCAAAAATAAATAAATAAATTTATAAAAAAAAAAAAAAAAGAAGTCTCAAAACTAGGCAGATGGAGCTTGAAACACTCCACAACTTTATTCCCCAAAGTGTGACAGAAAGCCCCTCTCTTCACCCACGGCCTCCTCCCCAAAACACAGACTCACCAGTTCCAGAACTGCTTCCTTCCAAAATAGGCTCTGGGTTCGTACGTGTACAATTTCAGGAGAATTTCAATAATATAGAGAGAAAGGAAAAGCCATTCTGCATAGGAAATTAAGGGGTTTTTCTCATCCAAAGCAATGAATATGGCATTTATTAGAATGATGACATCATAAACCCAGACAAAAATCCTGCCAGGAGGGAAAAAAGAAGATTCTGTTACCATACATTTCAGTAAAAAAAAAAAAAAAAAAAAGCAGGTTCAGAGCCCTGCAGGAACTACTGTGTTTCCTGTCAGTGTGATGAATATGAGATACTCACCACCCCCCATCCCACCAACACACACACACACACACACACACACACACACACACACACACACACACACATACTCAACATGGAAGGAAAGGTTCCACCATGGTTAGGGCTCTGAAATTCACCTGCCTCTCACTGACACTGGTACACTGGTATAGCCTTTCCCACCAAGGAGAAAACGAAGACAGAGTGAGGGGGAAGAACAGAGGCCTAGTTTACCCAGGTTCGCCTTTTGGGCACGGTACCTGGATCAGATGAAAAGCTGGGTAGAATCAGGGGGCAAGGAGAAGGTTTAGGGCTTAGCCCAGGACCATTACACCTTGACTACTTGACCCTGGAAAATTAACATCCTTAACTCAGAAAGCTTCTGAAAAACTCTTTACTCCTATTGCACACAAGTCTTCCAGGGGACTGGCGTGCCCCACTTTCTCACCAAGTCTGGGGTGAAAAGGGGTGAAAAAAATATGACAGTTGGGCTCTGACTCAACTTCTTAATTACAGAGCAGGCTGCCCCTCACAGGCATCTGTGCTCTGTGCTCCAGAGAATCCTGGGTGAACCCTGGGCGTGACCATGGGAAGCAGGGGAGCGGGGGCTCCTACCCTATTGTCCTGGGGAAGCTGCAGACTCTAGGTCTCAGCCCTGGATGCCACATGTGGTTACACAGACATCCACTGTGTGAAACACACCAGTAGTTCAATATTGAGATGAATGGAAAGGAGCCTCTACATAAAGGGCCTTCGTAAATATACAATATGGGAGCTAAAAGGGATGTTTACGTACATCATAGGCTGGGCTACTTTCAAGGACTTCTATATCATTCACATTTTTTTTTTAATTTTTGAATGTTATTTTATTTATTTTTTTATTCAGCAGGTTCTTATTAGTCATCCATTTTATACACATCAGTGTGTACATGTCAATCCCAATCTCCCAAGTGAACCATTCACTTTTATGAAGCATTAAATTCAAAGAAGGCAAGAGGGGAGCCTCTGCTGATAGGGGTGTTCCAGGCCACACATAGTAAAAATAAACTCTCCAACCAGGATAAAGGACTCTTCTGGAGTCCATCTACTTGGGAATAAAAGAATTAATTGGCATTCTTCTTTTTTTTTTGGCGGTACACGGGCCCCTCACTGCCGTGGCCTCTCCCGTTGCAGAGCACAGGCTACAGACGCACAGCCTCAGCGGCCATGGCTCACGGGCCCAGCTGCTCCGTGGCATGTGGGATCTTCCCAGGCCGGGGCACGAACCCGTGTCCCCTGCATCGGCAGGCGGACTCTCAACCACTGCGCCCCCAGGGAAGCCCTAACTGGCATTCTTAACGGTCATTCCAGTAACTCTAACTCACGTCTACTTACCAGATACTTAACAAAATGCCATATTTGACATCAACTTCCTAATGACTCTGATGGGGCAGGAACTTCCTGAAATCAGAGAGTGGTCAGCTTCCCTGGCTCAGAAAGCACAGCCAGTCTGTGGCCCTTGAGCATTAAAAAACAAAAAACACCGAAGAAGGAAGCATAATCTAGAAACCTGTCCTCTGGCTAAGGTTAAACATAGCAGAACCATTTCCATGCCTTCCCAAGAAACCAGAAGCAGTGAGCAGGGGAATGGTTTACAGCTTCAGTGATGAAACACATGCAGTCCAGACAGCATTGACAGATTCCTCTATTTTCAAAGCAATTTGGGAGAAAACCGGCCCCGTCTCACTTGCCTGTGCCGAACCGTCTTCTGAACCAAGAGGCTTGGGGACGACTGGTATACCCGAGGCATCCAGGCTTCCAGCGGGTGTCTCTTGATGTTGATGGTGACCACCTGGATGTTGAGGAGGTCAGCCAAGTGTAGAAAGTTCATTTTGTCTGCAATGAAAAAAGGACCCCCAAATACATGGCTGCTGTGACACTAGGGTTCAACGGGTGAAACAAAGCCAGCACAGACTCTTGGATCTGCGTTTCACAGGTGAAGATATGAAGCCTCAAAGGATGAAGGCCCAAGGCCGAGGGGACAGTGAGTGGCACAGCCTCCCGCTTGTCCTCACTCAGACCCTGAGCCAGCCCAAGGCAGCCAACCCAAGCATGTGACTTCGCCAGCTCACAGACACCACTGCCTCACTCCCTGCCTTCCACCTCACTCAGCCATCACTGCTTTCAGTGTCTGCCTGACCTAGCTTTCCAGGCTCAACCCAACCTCCTCTTCCTTCTCACGAAGCCTCCAAGGTAGGCATAATCCATACCCTTCCCCTTGAGACCCTGTGTTCTTCTCTGCCTACCCTCCCTCTCTGCCCCTTCTCAAGGACTCACTCAAAACAACAGCCTCCATACAAGTTGGCCCATCACCCCGGGCCAAAGTGCAGTGGGCACTTTCTTGACAGCCTGGACCCACCCAACTGCGGAGGTGATGCTCTTGATCTGCTGAATGCCCGGAGCCGGCAGGCTATTCCCCATCACCCCATGCGCCTCTCCCTCACCACGATGCTGACCACACATCCACTGGGCTGGTTCTCAAATCTGATTATGCGTGAACCTCCTGTTACATACAGCTCAGAGAAATATCAATCACATCAATGGATGAAATCAGGTTGTACACAGAGTGTTACTGCTCCTTTGAAAACCAAGTTGAATGCTTTGCAAACTTTAAAGAAATGTGTGCAATAAGTTGCAGGTACAAATCAGGTATAGCTGAGACAGCTGTTAAAGACTGGGGTGGAGTTTTTTTGGGCATTTTTTTTTCTGAAGGCAGTTGTTTTTTAAATTTATTTATTTATTTTTGGCTGCCTTGGGTCTTCGTTGCTGCGTGGGCTTTCTCTAGTTGCAGAGAGCAGGGGCTACGCTTCGTTGCGGTGCACGGGCTTATTGCGGTGGCTTCTCTTGTCGCGGAGCACAGGCTCTAGGTGCGCGAGCTTCAGTAGTTATGGCTCGTGGGCTCAGTAGTTGTGGCTCGCGGGCTCTAGAGCGCAGGCTCAGTAGTTGCGGTGCACGGGCTTAATTGCTCCAAGGCATGTGGGATCTTCCCGGACCAGGGATCGAACCCGTGTCCCCTGCATTGGCAGGCAGATTCTTAACTACTGCGCCACCAGGGAAGTCCCAGGGTGGAGTTTTTCAATCCTAGAATGCTTCTCATTTAGAGGCCTGGAAATGAGTAGGTCTCCATTTCGAGTTTTCAGAAGTAAACAATGAATCGTGGTTCTACAGGTGCCACCAGAGTGGTTTATGCAAGAAAGATGATGGGGAACTGCCATCAACAGACACCCAGGCAAAGAGAAAGCCTCAGCCTCGTCAGAAGTGTGCCCTCATCTGAGTAAGGAGCCTGAATCAGACAAAACCCTGAGTGACATTAAACATTCACGTTGCTATTTTCCTCAAGAGTCAGATGGTCCTAAGAACATGAAAGAACATGAGCCCATCAAGTTGGATGAAAAACACTCTTATATGTCTTAGGATATCTTAGTTCCTGGGTCTTTAGAGTTAGAAGCAAAATGCACAGACATGTCTTAATAGCCAAGACGTGTAGCACCCGCTGAGGGGGAAGGGCAGCCTTAGAGAATTAGATGATGTGATAACTTGGATCCAGGACCTGGGCTACGTGAGCTCCACCCTCAGAAGGTAGGGAGACACTGATGTGACAACCACAAATAGGGTTTGGGGGGTCCTACTGACAAGAATCCAGCCAAAACTTCAGCCATCAAGTAACCTCAACCAACGGAGAATCCATCACTATCACAGGGCTCACATCTTTTCATCCAGAAGATTCTATAGAACAAGAAAGGACAAAGAGAATCAAAAGTATGGTGATTTTGTGTCAAGAAAGAATTTGTACCCATCTGGCACTTTATGTTGGAGATCAGGGGTCAGCAAACTTTCAATGTAAGGGCCAGAGAGTTAGGTTTTGTGGACAATATGGTCTCCATTTCAACTATTCAATTCTGCCATTATAGCATGAAAGCAGCCATAAACAATACACAAATGAATAAGCATGGCTGTATTCCAGTAAAACTTTAGAAAAAGAGGCAGTGGCCACATTTAGCCTGTGAACCATTGTGTACCAACCCTAATATGCTGTAGACATATTATTCTCCATATTCTTTGTTAATAATTCTATGCAACCCTTTTCTTTCCACATCTGTAAGTTTCATGTTTCTCAGTTTAACACTAGATTTAAGTCTTTAACACTTTTGGCACTAATAGAATCCCAGTGCTTAGTCTTGGAAACCACACCTGCCCATAACTGCCGATCAAGGGGGAAAGCAAGCATGTTCACAGAACTAGCGATCTCCCTGCCTGTACTGAGGGGAGACTGTCGTGAAGCATGAAATTCCGTTTGGCTTTCTGTTATTAAAACTGTCTTTGAAAGTGTTGGTTAAACAAAGGAGTCTTTGGACACCCAGACATCAGAAATGACCGCTATCTCCTATAAAAGATAACCTGTGATCCCTAAAAGCCAACAAATCTGATTGGCTGTCTTCCCTAGAGATGTGTTTGCCCTGGTAACGGTATTTAAATTGACATCGCTATTCTGTAAAAGGTAAAATACTGGGGAAGTCTGCTAAGCCATGAGTTCACGGCACCCTCTTGCCACATCTGTGACTCGGATGGATTCCTTTTTTCAAACTAGATGAGTCCTGGGCTCATTTAATTTACAAATAGGATGACGACCCAGGTGGCAAAACTGAGCAGGGCTCAGGGCGGGGGACGCAGACCTGTGGACTCCAGTCACGAGCCAGCCAATGGCAGCCAAGGTCATGGGTGTGTCTCAAGGGCATCTGCTGACCTCCTTTGCCCCCTTTCACCTGCTCAGAAGGTCGAGAGCTACTTTGGCTCAATGTCCCCAGGGCATTAGAAAGTAAGAGTACCGCACAGGTGAGGTTTGTCACTGTTGTCCTGCTGTGGCTTTGCAGCCTCAGACCAGGTGGAGTCGCATCGTGTGAAGGGGAAAGGGCAGCAGCTGAACCAGAACCATGGCGGTTCTGTGCATTTGGCGTAAATGTTAAAGTTTGAGATTTTGATAAACTAATAATATAAATATGACTTTCGAAGATGAGTAGTATAGGGGTGTGGGGGGGACAGTAAACCATAGAAGAAAGCTCTAGAGAAGGCAACAGTCTAAGGACAGAACCCCTAAAACAGGAGTTACGGGCTGGCCTGTGTTCCCAGAAATTTCATATGTTGAAGGCTTAACCCCCAGCACCTCTAAGTGTGCCTGTATTTTGGAGATGGAGCCTCTGAAGAGATAATTAGACTAAAAGGAGGTCATTAGGTGGGCCCTAATCCTGTATGACTGGTGCCCTCATAAGAAGAGGAGATTTGTACACAGACACGCAAGGAAGGAAGATGGTGTGAAGACACAGAACACAATCATTTAGGAGCCAAGGACACAGGACTGCCAGACAACACCTTGATCCTGCACTTCCTGCCTCCAGAATTGTGAGAAAATAGATTTCTGTTGTCTAAGCCCCCCAGTGTGTGAGACTTTGTTATGGCAGCCCAAGCAAACCGATACAAGCAACGATTTCTCAATGAATTGTTACATGAATTATTTTAAAGTGAACACTATGCATTCCTTAAATTCTGAATGGAGACTTAAAGGTCCTCCCGGAATAAGAAATCAAGGAAAACTTCTTTATGCTTTAAATGTGCTATCCCCTAAAAAAAAAAAAAATAGATAAACCAAACAAACATAACAAACAAAAAGCCTCACTAGGGTGGAGGAAAAAAGGAATTTCAAGCTTAACGATCACCTTTTTTCTTTTAACAAAGTCTCTGACAGACTCTCGGCTTGCACAAACGTATTAAAATGCTAAAGAAACTAGGTCTTAAAATGATTTTCTCCTTGACACAGGTGCCTTCCAGATAAAAACTTGAACTAACAAATCAGTTTATAAAGTCTGGCCCCCACAAGTATAAAATATGTAAAACAACCAAATATTCATTTAAACAGTATTTCTATATTCTAATTTCTTAAGAAAATCAGATGGGAACCAGGGAATTCTAACTTCATTTAATGTTCTTAGTGTCTCTACCTAATTAAAAAAAAAATTTAAGATATGCAAATTAGCAATAGACCCGCAATTAGTAGTTGTAAAAAGGCCATTAGGGGGAAAAAACAAGCTTTTTTTTTTTTTTTTTTGGTAAAAAGGATACATTTTAAAGATCTGGTTACACACTTAAAATCTAAGGACTTCTGACCAAAAATTAAAATGTTCTAAAATTACTTTATAAATCAAATTAAAATAATTTAAAATTTGAATTCAAATGTATTTAATGCTCCCAGGAAAGGAAAACTAATAAATTGTTTTGTGATTTAGGGTTTAAAATGTGGCTTCGCATCTTCTTCCTGATTTTATCCAATGTAAATACAAAGTACAAATATAGAGTTTTAGTTCATGCAAACTTTGTTTTCTAAAGAGGCTAAAATGGTTGGAACTTCTAACATTCCCCCCCCCTTATCTTATGGGTCAATTGGTATCATGATCTCAGCTAACATTTAGGTGTCTTTAAACCTAAACATAGGCCGGAACCAAGCGGCATGATTCAAACTGTGTTGTGATTTAAAAACTCATATCTTTATCAACTGACTTGTGTAAATCACATGATACTGTAAACCAAAAGGCCCTATAGGGTAACTCGCTTAAGCTATATGGATACAGTGTCCAGAGTTTCACGCTTCTCTGACAAATCCTTGGTGTCAACAGGGAATCAACTACCCATGATTTCTTAAACATATTTTCTAAAATTACTAATTGAGTTCGGGGCATTGGCCTAATGCATATTGAGATAAATAGTCAATAACTTGTATTTACCTAAAGACACAAGGAAATTACCAAAGAAGTTTCCAAAGAAATTAAGATGCTATGTCCCCACGTGTTAATATGTTTGTTCTTCATGACACCCAAGTGTCAATAGTTAGACTGACCTTATAAACAAAGAAACACTGTTCATCTGAGTGTGTCCTGGGGACCATGTGTATCTTTTCTGGATCAGCAGCAGATACCCAAGTATGAAGCCCTCACCAAGCCCGACAAAGACTCCTAAAAGCCCCTGCTCCTGGGTTTGCAACAGCTCATCTTGTAAGAGCAACCCAGGAGTTCACGCTACAGGAGGAATCGCAGAGAGTTTATAAAGCCCTAAAGCTTCATCAACATCTTCAGAGTCTCAATTCTCTAGAAGCAGCAGAGGTATTAAATGATCAAAAGAGAATTCTCAAAAACAGAGGGGCTGAGGTCTAGGAATCCTGGACCGACATGGGCCACCATCCCACCCCAGTTCTTGGAGTGGGAGATCCAAGGGGGCCCAGGTCCCGACCTCTCCTCCAAGTCCTAGAGCAGCGCTCCTCCCTGGAGGAGGAGTGTGGTCCCTGGGCCACGGCTGGTCCTGTCCTCATGCTCCCCGACTCACCCCCATGAGATCAGCCCTGAAAATTTAGAAACGTATAGAACAATTGACAGGATCATTTCATGTCTGTTGACCCTAATAATGAAAAATTGGGACTTGCGTTTTACATGTTTTTTTGATTTCATTTTTATAGTTATTCATTTTTGTTGTATTTTACCCAAGTGTACAGCTGCATGACAGGCTAGCAATTTAAAAGCTTCACTGCACTTCCCAAAGAGCTTGGGAAGCACGGTGCTCAAGGGTTGCCCAGCTGCCCTTCCCCCACCGTTAGCAGAACCCTAACCCTGACATGAGGATCTCACAGTGCATCACCACCAATCCCTAATGGGGGCACCAAAGCCATCTCTTCAGGGTCTGAGAAACCTGGATCCTGAGCCATTGAGCTGGGCGGCTGAAGGGACATGCCCAGGGCTCAATGGAAGGCACCTGTCAAACCCTGCTGACCTTCCATCTTGGATCCAAAACCCTCATTGGAAGATGTTGGCATCACCCATTTAACAGTGTCTTACCACACAGTTCTCTTTTCCCTGGACACTCATGTAAGTTCCAGACAATCACTGTCATTTCCTTCTTCTCACACAGGCACCGAGTCCTAAAAAGCCCGTGTCTCTGCTGGACTAGTTTGAGAGTCTTCGTCTCACGTACATTTACATTCTCTCAGACCTCCCACTCCATTTGGGTGTGTTTCCATCTAGACTTCTCTTGAAACTAGAGAAATGTGTGTGCCCTACAGTTTGGGGTGTATTTTAGTCATCTCACATCTTTCCCCACTGTTACCTCATCTTCACAGTCATTTTTAATGTCACCAAAATTTCCCGTTAAGTGACCCTCAGAATCTGGGGCAGCTCAGAGTAATGATAAAAAGCAGGGGCCTTGGAGTCAGATGGCCTGTACCACACTGCAGCTGTGTGGCTCTGGGTAACCGACCAAATCTCTTTGAGTCTCAGTTTCCATAATGACAGATGAGGATAACAAGACCTACACCTCGGTGAGTCTGGGGAAGATCACATACACACAACGATCGTGACAGTGTCTCATGCGTGGCAAGCATGCCACCAATATGAAACATTATTGATAATAACTATCAACCACTAATACATGAATAGTTAGGTGACTTTCAACTTATCAAATGCCAAACGCAATTTAGACGTTTATTTATACAGCCCTTTTCCATATTTTAGATGAGCTCCCTAAAGCAGAATCCTGGGAGGGGGATGAGCGTGTTACAAGGTGAAGGGCTTCTGGAAGCCTCCTCACATGCTGACAACACACACCACGACACCCCTGTCAGAACACAGCGTCAGGAACCTAATTCCACTGTGACACTACCAGCGGGGAATGCCAATATACATTCTCAGTTGCAAACTTAAGAAAATGAACAAGCATCCCATCACTTTTAGGAGCCCCCCCACCCCACTTTTTGATGCACGGGGAAGAGGAATTTCAGCGGCCAAGGCTTCTTACCCACATAACCCTTCTGTCCCTCGTCGGAGATCCTCAAAAGGAGCTCCAGGTGGGAACTGCTGATGTCTGGCGCCACGATCTTGGCCAGCTGCCTCCACTGGGCCTCCTTCACCACAAACTCTGTGCCCACCTTGACTTTCAAAATGTTGAAAGCCTCTATCATTTTGTGACGCTTCAGGTATGCCAGTGTGCGAATCTCATTCTTGAAAAAACAGAAGTGTGTTTTTTTAAGAGGAAGATTCAAGAAAGTCTTGATTTTCCACCTTAAACATTTCAAGGCAATGGAAAAGTTCATCTGAGTGTGTCCTGGGGACCATGTGCATTCTTCTGGATGAGCAGGAGATACCCAAGTGTAAAGGCCTCACCATGCTTGACAAAAAGTCCTAAAAGCCCCCACTCCTGGGTTTACAACAGCCTATCTTGTAAGAGTGACTCAGGAATTCACGCTACAGGAGGAAATTGCAAAGAGATGTCACCATGGTTCTGCTGATTCACAAGGTACCAAATCCCTCCCCTGCTCCAGGGATGGGTAGCTAACCCCCACCTGCAGAAACAGGACTCAGCTTACCAAGTGCAAATGAGGGAACCCAGGAAGGATAACCTGTGTGGTGAGAAACAGAGCACCAGGAGGCAGACAGGTCCAAACTCCGTGCTGCCCAGGAGGAAGGAAGATTCCAGAAAAGAAGGAAATCAGGTTTGCTGCTGAGAGACAGGGAGATGCAGGAGAGGGAGAAGACAGATCTACCATTAAGTCAATCAAGAAAGAGAGGCGGAGGGGGAAGAAATGCAGGGACGTGAAACGAGGCTAGAAGTGGTCAGAAGGAAGAGGTCCAGGGCAGGAGGGTCAGCGAGGGTTTGCCAGGAGCTGCCATCCGGCTTGACTGTGCACAGGGAGTCTTCCAGACAAGGAGAACCCCCCTCATGTTACAATCGGCCACGTCGATGCCCACCCCTACTGCTCCCTTTAAGCTGATTACATGGCTAGACCTTAAATTCTTTTTTTAAATTGAAGTAGAGTTGACTTACAATGTTGTGCTAGTTTCAGGTGTACAGCAAAGTGATTCGGTTTTACATATATATATATATTCTTTTCCATTATAGTTTATTACAAGATATTTAATAAAGTCCTCCGTGCCATACAGCAGGACCTTGTCGTTTATCTATTTTATATAGTAGTTTGTATCTGCTAATATCAAACTCCTAATTGATCCCTGTCCCCCTTTCTCCTTCAGTAATCATAAGTTTGTTTTCTATGTCTGAGAGTCTGTTTCTGTTTTGTACGTAAGTTCATTTGTATCACTTTTTTTTTTTTTTTTTTTGCGGTACGCGGGCCTCTCACTGCTGTGGTCTCTCCCGTTGCGGAGCACAGGCTCCAGACGCGCAGGCTCAGTGGCCACGGCTCACGGGCCCAGCCGCCCCGCGGCATGTGGGATCTTCCCGGACCGGGGCACAAACCCGCGTCCCCTGCATCGGCAGGCGGATGTTCAACCACTGCGCCACCAGGGAAGCCCTGTAACACATTTTAGATTCCACATATAAGCGATATCATATGATATTTGTCTTTCTCTGTCTGGCTTACTTCACTTAGTACGATCATCTCTAGGTCCATCCACGTCGCTAAAATGACATTATTTCATTCTCTTTTATGGCTGAGTGGTATTCCATTGTACATATGTACCACATCGGCTTTACCCATTCATCTGTTGATGGACATTTAGGTGGCTTCCATGTCTTGGCTATTGTAAATAGTGCTGCTATGATCATGGGGTACATGTGTCCTTTTGAATTAGAGTTTTCTCTGAGTATATGCCCAGGAGAGGGATTGCCGGGTCGTATGGTAACTCTATTTTTAGTTTTTTATGGAACCTTCATACTGTTTTCCATAGTGGCTGCACCAGTTTACATTCCCAGCAGCAGTGTAGGAGGGCTCCCTTTTCTCCACACCCTCCAGCATTTGTTATTTACAGACCTCACATTCTTAATGGTACAGCTGTGTCTTCATCGCCTTTGACTCCTCAGAACTTTGGTGTTGGGCACAAAAAACACATTTAAGATACGCTTGCTGACTGATCCATGTGGCAGAAAATTAATTTTCGAGAAGTGTTAACTAAAAGAAACACTTCTTGGGGTAGGGGGAGCCACAGTTGTGTCCAGCGCACCAGACCCTCTGGGAATGCCTCTTCCTGCTCAGAAGGAGGGAGTCAGAGGAGGAGGGTTACTGGGAGGCCTGGCCTTGGGGTCGGGAGCAGCTGAGGTGCCCACAATGCACCGACTTCTCAGAGCCTGGACAGGCCAGACACCTTCAAAGGGAGGTTGGCCGAATCTCAGACTCAGCCTACCACCCACTTCTCCTTAGCTGCGAACATTTAAGTTCTCCCCGGCTTTCTACTTGCCCCCTGGTGGGAACATCCCTAAGCAAAGAAAAATTCATAACAGAACCAAAAGGATCTAACTCAAAAGGCTATGTCTTCCCTTAAAGAAAATGACCCTTGGATGAAATGTATCTCTGTGCAATTAGTTTTACAATCCTAGAAAACAGCCAATGAGAGGCGTGCTCAGGTGGGTGACAGTGGGGCCCGCAGGTGAGATGACCCAGGTATCCTGGCAGATTCCAGAAATAAAGCACGCTGCGCCCCAAGCCCTCAGAAGCCTCTGCTTGTGCAACACCTCCAGCAATTCTCCAGACATTAATCACAGAAGAAGGCACCAGGGCAGAAACTATGGGCTTTAAGGTATTTTTGCTTCTGTTAGAGGTGGGGAAAGGAGCTCGGAGAATATCCCCAATCCCAATGATACACAAAACATTTCCAGGAGCCATGAACTATCAGATGCATTAAGAGTGAGGAAGAATGGATAAAGAAGATGTGGTCCATATATACAAGGGAATGTTACTCGGCCATAAAAAAGAACTAAATAATGCCATTTGCAGCAACATGGATGGACCTAGAGATTGTCCTACTGAGTGAAGTAAGTCAGAAAGAGCAGGACAAATATTGTATGATATCACTTATATGTGGAATGTTAAAAAAAGGGTACAAATGAACTTATTTATAAAACAGAAATAAAGTTACAGATGAAGAAAATAATCTTATGGGTACTGGGGGGAAGGGGGGAAGGGATAAATTGGGAGATTGGGATTGACATATACACACTACTATATATAAAATAGATAACCAATAAGAACCTACTGTATAGCACAGGGAACTCTACTCAATACTCTATAATGACCTATGTAGGAAAAGAATCTAAAAAAGAGTGGATATATGTATATGTATAACTGATTCACTTTGCTGTACAGCAGAAAGTAACACAAAGTTGTAAATCAACTATACTCCAGTAAAAATTTAAAAAAATAAATAAAAGCGAGGAGCAAAGCCAGGACCTCCTCCTGCACGTGAGGCTGGGACACACCATCAGACCCATTGCAGACTGGCAAAGAACCGCCTGGCCCAGCAGAGGACAGCAAGGCACCAAACGAGCCTTCAAATTCACCAAAGCCAAAGGTAAATGGACACATTCAAATATTTAGCAAATGCATTTGCCAGCCTCCCTGCTACTGCACCCAGCCAGGCACCCTGACCCCCGGTTCATGCATGTTACCTTTAAGTGCTTCCTATAATTGTTGTAGACGACGGCCAGAAAGACGGACATGAAGATGTAGGTGTTGATGATGATGTAGGTTATAAAGTACAGAGAATACCACCAATTGAACTCATAGGCAGGCATCCTAGAAGGAAATAATTATCTTTCATGGTTTCCCGTGCCCTGGGTCCACAGTGCATAGAAGGCTGACCGTAGGTGACATCCCATATGGACAATTCACATGCTCGAGGCACAGGAAAACATTCTCTCACTCTAACTCTCCCCCAAACTGTGCTATGGGGCCTCAAAGCCATAACCATCGTCAGTGCTAAAGAGCTCGCTCCAGACTGCCTTCTGAAATTCTTATTGCCTTAGAGAGGTGTCAACTTTCAAAGCAGGCAGGACCTTGGAGATCCCCCCATCCCTCCCTTCACAATGAGAAAGTCAAAGCCCAGAAGGAGAGTCACTTGCCCAGAATTACAAAAAGAATCTGAACTATGGCCTGGAGTTATACTCAAGGCTCTTCAGGGACACCAGACTGCCTTGCTGGGGAGCAGATAATTTTCTGTCCACGTTGGGACAATGAGAATGAAAGGCGCACCGTTAATAATGGTGCCGGGACAAAAGGCATAAATGGGGATGCATGTTCACGCCACCTTTAATGGAAACTCGATTTTGTGCAGGAAGGGATGTTGAGGGGGGCAGCCTAATGTTTATGGGGAAGATCCAAGAAAACACAAGGAGGGCCAGGAACTTCACCTTGCTCACTTTTTGCCAGAGCCAGGCCCAAGAATGAGCAGGAACCCAGAACAAGTTGACGTGATGATCCTACACACAACTAGACAACAGAAAGCCCGCCCCTCTCCCGCAGTGCAGTATGGGAGGAGATGGGGTTGACATTTGCAGTTAGAATTCTATCTACACTCTAGAACCCCAAGAGCTACCTACTCAGGGTAGCACTGGTAAATAATCTTACCTCCATGAACAAGGCAAATCCATAATATACAGGACATTAGGGGGAAAAAAAACGTAATGTTTTTCTCCTAAATAATGTCCACATGCGTGGAGAATTTTCTTTCCTGTTTCATTTAGCCAGAAAACCACCTCAATGCTTAGGAGAACAAGCCATGATTCTTTTACAAAAATGGCTTAGGCGTTTCAACTCAAGACTCAAAGAAGATTCCAGAATAGAAAGTGGGCTCAAATATTTAAGTTGTGTCTCCAGAGATGTCTCCTGTTGCTTTCATTTTTTAAAACATTCATCTAAATTTAGTTTTCAATAAAGTGGGTAGGCTATCGTTAGTGCCAACACTTTGCACTCCTCAAAAACTTTACAAGGGGGTGCTTCCCTGGTGGCGCAGCGGTTGGGAGTCCGCCTGCCGATGCAGGGGACGCGGGTTCGTGCACTGGTCCGAGAAGATCTCACATGCCGCGGAGCGGCTGCGCCGGTGAGCCATGGCCACTGAGCCTGCGCGTCCGGAGCCTGTGCTCCGCAACGGGAGAGGCCACAACGGTGAGAGGCTCGCGTACCACAAAAAAAACAAAACAAAAAAAACTTTACAAGGGACTTCCCTGGCGGTCCAGTGGTTAAGACTCCGTGCTTCCACTGCAGGGGGCATGGGTTCGATCCCTGGTCAGGGAACCCCAGGGAACTAAGATCCTGCATGCTCCAGTGTGGCCAAAAAAAAAAAAAAAAGAAAAAAAATAGTACACAAACATTTTACAATGAATATGAATAAACAGAAAATCACTTTTTTTTTTTCTTACAGCTGCTTTTAAGAAAGTGAATCCTGTTACGGTAACAGATGCCCGTGAACATGAATTGGGGGCTCACGTACATGACATCGGGGCTGTTTGCGGTAGTGACCAGCACGTAGAGCTCAAATGCTATGTCCAGGATGTTGGTGAAGTAGGGCGATCCTTCCACTGTTTTGAGACCCCTAAAAAGGAACCAGCAACACAGAGTGAAAAAAACCCACAGACATAAATGAAGCTGCAGTTTCCGACACACTTTTCCCCTTTCGAGAACCCTCCTGGAGTGCCTGAACGAGGAAGATAGCATCTAGTGACCGATTCTGCCACGCACGGGCTGAACTCAGTCATGGGAGAATTCTCAGGCAGAAACTTGCAGAGCAGCCTGCTCACCTATCCCCGAAAAGCTTCAAGGCCATGAGGGAGAATACCAACATGCTGAAGATGAACAAGAGGAAGACGTAGAGGATATCAGGCAGAGTGTTCCGGATGCTTCGAAAAGCCCTTCGGATCTGTGAAGACAACATCTCATTTCGTTTACGGGCAATCAGCTAATTTTCTGCAAAAACAAAAACCACACCCACCCCTAGCAGATGCAAACGGGTATATCGAGAATGGATAAACCACAGGGTCCTACCGTATAGCACAGGGAACTATATTCAATATCCTGGGATAAACCACAATGGAAAATAATATGAAAAAGAATGTGTATATATATGTGTATAACTGAGTCGCTTTGCTGTACAGCAGTAATTAACACAACATTGTAATTCAACTATACTTCAGTAAAAAATAAGTTTAAAAAAACACGCCCTTTGGTATCCTAAATCATATCCTTACCTGACGACTTTCAGGGAAATTAATTAGGAAGACTGGCCTCAAGGCCCTTGACCATCGAACTCCGTGGATGTTAACAGCCTCCAGGGACCCATAGGTAATCAGATCAATCAAGGTCAGCTGTGAGAGACACGGGACAGAGGTGTTGGTGCTGCCAGAGGACAGAGGAAGTGACCGTGTGGATGCATGTTCACTGACCCAGAAGGACGGTCACGATACGTCATGGGAAAAGGCACATTTCACGAACAGCATAATCTGGTTTCATAATAGAACGTTAGTAGCAGCTGTCGTTTGAGACTTTACTATGTGCCATGTCCTCTAATAAGCTTTCCATAGATTATTCCGTTTATCTCACCACACCCCTAAAGTGGGCACCATTCCTGGCTGGAAATGCTTGAGGCACAGTGAGGGAGATCACGTGGCCCCGGACACACAGCCAAAACGGGGGGCAGACCTGGGACTGGAACCCAGGTAGTCTGGCGTCAGAGCCCCAGCAGTTACCCACACATCGTTACCTACATGCACCCACACTATATTGTACTTGACGTTAACTTCTCTTCAATTCTGCATATGAGATAGGTTTTCTAGCCTAGCAATGGGGTAGAAATATCTAGACTACAGAAAACTTTTATCATTCCTTATTAAGGTCAGTTTCTGATCCTGAGGACAGGCAAAAGAAGAAGGACCCAGTGGAGTTTAGAAAAATACAAGTTAAAAAAGAATAATCTACTGTCATCAAAAGTGTTAGCTCAGTCCCTTTGGTGTCAAGGCATAGAGGATTGAGAGAGAGCCAGCGCAGGGGAGAGAAAGGACAGAGACACAGAAAGATGCTGGTGCTGGCTGTTGCACTGCGTACCCACTGGAGGGAACCAGGGTGACTGTCCCAGGCCAGCATGGATGGACAGATCACCAAGGGTTATGGTATCTGGGGGGGCTTCCTGGAGAAGGCAGTCCCTGACGTAATCTTAAAGCAAAGAAGAAACTTTAAAAGGATAAAACTCAGAGAAGTCAAGAGCCATGGCAGGTAGACAGTAAAGGGACTCTCAGGAAGCAGAGGGTCCTGGGGGTGGGGGCAGAAGAGAGCAGAAAGTGACCAGACCCCAGACCGAGGGCAGGTGGCTTTGAGGGCCAGGCTAAAAAGCTAAGTCTTATTCCCAGGGCCTGGGGAATCCAGAAAGTCTTTCAAATAAGGGTGATGGAGGCAAAGGAGTGAGACCCATCCTGGTAACAGATGCAGGACAGATCTAGACAGGGCACCCGTGTCTCCTCATCCAGTTCACTCCATACACCTTTACGGAGCGCCTCTTACGTGCAGGGTATTGTTCTAGCTCCAGAGAGAGAGCAAAGAGCTAGCTAGAGAGTGCCTGCCCTCGAGGGGTGCGTCCTCCAGCAGGAAAGAGCAGCATTGATGTTAAGTATGCTCTCTGGCAGGGGGCGGGACCTGCTCTGGAGAAAACCTAGGTGAGGCAAGGGGCTGAGGACGTACGGGGAGGGGCAACCGAGCAGCACAGGGAGGAAGGAGACCTGGGGGTGGGGAGGGACACGAGCTTCAGCCACGACGAGGACTTGGGCTTTTTTCTGATGGGATATGGGAAGTCGCTGAATGATCTGAAGCAGGGAGCACGCTGACCGGCCTTAGGACTCGGGCTTGAAACGCGCGTGTGAGCCCATCATCTTCTAGGCTGCATGCTGGGCGTCTTAGGAGGTGCGGAGGGACCTCCGACCCTGTCCTAGGAGGGGGCCGTGTAGCAAAAAGGGCCACAAAAGAGGTACCCGCTCCCCCGGACGAAGAGCAGGGGTGCCTTTTTCTATTTTATATACTCTATTGTTTGGATTTCTCTTTCTTCCAAAAATAACCTCTCCCCTCACTTTTTTTTTTTTTTTTTTTTACAGTTTTCCCACCCATCTCATCCTCCACCTTCCTGTGTCAGGTAACACTGTTTTCTGGACTGAATCCAAGCTGTGGTCACAGGTCTCATCCCAGATTGAGTGTTCTTGCATTGGTTTTTTTAATAATAGAAAGTGAAGCTATTTCTAAAAAATAAGACCAGACAGATACTCTGTGTATTCTCGGCATTCAGCAGACGTGTGAAGGGAAGTCGAAAAAAAAAAGAGAGAAAGGGCGAGAAAAGACAGTGGACATTCTAGGCCCAAGAGACACTGCACACAGAGGAAGAGCATGCAGGGCAGCAGGCAGCTCCAGCGGCTGGAGTGGAGGGGACCGCGTGAGGCACGTTTGCAGGATGGGTGGGTCGGAGGGCTCAACAGTCTGTGGGGCTCACAGAGGTTTTTTGAGCAAGGGAGGGTCGTGATCTGCGGTGTGCTTCTGAGAATTAACCCAGCAGTGGCATCTCAAATGCATGTATCAGGGATCTGAGGTTGAGGTGAGTATGGCAGTTCCTGAAAGGAGAGACAGGGCTCTGGACCACACTGTGAGAACAGAATGGCATGCAGCAGAGAGATAACGCGTGGCCACATCAGACCACGGCAATGGTCCCAGTGGGGAGAGGGGGAAACGGTGCCAGAGGCATCCTGAGGGGGTTTGGGGAAGACGGGGATGAGAGAGAACGGAGCGAATCTTGACAAGGAGGACTTGGAGTGAGTGATGGGAGATAAAGCACCACAGACCAGTGAAAAACAGCTATGGGAGTCGTGGGATGAAAAGGGTGGGTTTGGTCCCTTTGAGTTTGAGTTGAAACACTGATGGGGAAACAGGAAGCAGGTGGCCACAGAGTGAAGAAACTCAGAGGGGAAACCAGTATCAGCTACAGCCTGGGGACCCCTACCCACCAACTGTTCATGGAAGCTCTGAGAATGGATGGCCCTCCAGGGAAAGAACATCAAGTAGAAAGAGCAGAGACGAGGACTCTGAGGGGGGTTAACTGGGAAGAACTGTGGTTCAGGCAGGCTGCCTGCTGTGCTGAGATGCTAATTATAAAGTACCCTCAGCTAATCACTGCCCGGGCCCCTCTCTCATCACAGCAGCATTTCAGAGCACATTACCCCTGCCTCACTTGGCATAACGTCTTAGCATATGTCCTTCTAGATTTTTCTATGGATCTCTAACACTCCTTCCTCTTTTCTTTTAACAAAGATGTGCTCCAACTGTACTGTAACCTGCTCTTTTGGCTTAATGGACCATAAGCATGTCTCCTTGAGAATAGACACGTAGGTGCATTTAAGGCCATTTTAACAGATGTGGATGTACCAGGTTTTATTTATTTCCTATTGTCAGGAAATCCAGTTGTTTCCAATTTTTCAATACTATGAACAACTCAGCCATGACCATCTTGTGGCTAAATCTTTGAACACATCCTTTTTTTCCTAAAGACCAAGTCCCAGGATTGGAAATCTGGGAGCAAGCACATGCACACCTAAGGCTTTTCGAAAAGAACTGCCAACCAGCCTTCCAGAAAGACCGCTTATTCCTCCCTCGAGTAGAGTGTGCCGGGTTCTGTTGTCAATCTTGGTAACATTGTTTTATAGGCAAACACATGGTATTTTATTGCTGCTTTCATATGTAGTTCTTAAAGTTAAACATTTTTTCCTGGGCTTCCCTGGTGGCGCAGTGGTGGAGAGTCCGCCTGCCGATGCAGGGGACGCAGGTTTGTGCCCCAGTCTGGGAAGATCCCACGTGCCGCGGAGCGGCTGGGCCCGTGAGCCGTGGCCGCTGAGCCTGCGCGTCTGGAGCCTGTGCTCCGCAACGGGAGAGGCCACAGCAGTGAGAGGCCCACGTACTGCAAAAAAAAAAAAAAAAATTTTCATATATGCAATTATTTATGTCTTCTTTTATGAGATGCTTTCACTCATTTTGAGCACATTTTTTATTGCAGTTTCTGTCTCTTTTTTCTTTAATTTGGAAGTGCTCTTGATATGTTAAATAGTCACACTGTCACATTTTGCCTAATTTGTGCTTCAGTCATTGTGATCTGCTGGCAGTTGTGCTGATGGTGTTTGCTATACAAACATTGTCATTATTTCTTTTTTTTTTAAATTTATTTAATTTATTTTTGGCTGCATTGGGTCTTTGTTGCTGTGCGCGAGCTTTCTCTAGATGCGGCAAGCGGGGGCTACTCTTGGTTGTGGTGCGCGGGCTTCTCACTACGGTGGCTTCTCTTGTTGCAGAGCATGGGCTCTAGGCACGCGGGCTTCAGTAGTTGTGGCACGCGGGCTCAGTAGTTGTGGCTCGCAGGCTTAGTTGCTCCGTGGCATGTGGGATCTTCCCAGACCAGGGCTCGAACCCGTCTCCCCTGCATTGGCAGGCGGATTCTTAACCACTGCACCTCCAGGGAAGCCCTGTCATTGTTTCTTGAACCACCCCAAACCTACTGAGTTTCTCTTCATAGTTTTCTCTTCATAGTTTCTACCTTTGACCACAAACTCTCAAAGGCACTGTCATGAACACTCACCACAATGGTTACCACGATGCAGATGTTTTTCGTATCCTTCCAGAAAACCATCTGAGGAGTGACTTTCGCAAAGTGTACAAGTCTCCCAGAGAATGCAGTCAGACAGAGTACTTCTGCTATCGAGGTAGCCTGTGACAGAAGAGACAGAGGGAGCCAGCGCCCTGCCGCTCAGAGGCATGGCTTAATTCTCTCTTACCACTCCGACCTCCGATCCCCCTGACACCACCCTGTGAGAATTAGCAACGTCCTTTAATTTTACTGAAAGTTGCAGCAAAATTCCTTGCTGGTTGGAATGGTTCTTTTTTCTTGAGAGGAAACCTGCCCTTGAACCACAAATCCCATGACCCAGCTGGCAGGGCTTCCTTGGGGTGGGGTCTGAATCAGCAGGCAGAGGAACCCCAGAAGGCATTTCCTCAGAAAATGAGGGGGGGCGGTCAGGGATGGCAGAAGCAGGGGCAACCACTATGCTCTCAAATTCCCCACATTCATGCTCAGAATAGACACCTAGAAGTTCAGTTTCTCTAATAATAACGCTCCAAAGATGTGTTTCGAAATGCCAGGTCGTTCCTTAGACATCGCTGCCACTGCTGTGCCACTGCCTGTATGTGGTTGGTTAGAGGAGAGAACGGAGGCCCCTGGGCCCACTGCAAAGTCCTGACCATCTCCTCCGTGGGCTTCAGGGCATCAATTCCAAACTCCCCGCAGGCAGCTAGATTTGCAGGCTGTGTGTGCGGCCCACGCTTTGCCTGCGATTGCCAGGAGACAGAAAATCCTCCCGAACAAGGGCATTTTCCTCCACTCATGGGGAGAGGAGTATGGCAAAGTAGGACAAGATGGGGAAAGGGACGGTTTGGCCCAGGCGAGGAAGATGGAAAGGTCTGGGCTGAGGATGGAGGGAATGAACTTCCTAAGGGACAGGAGGAAGGGGCTGGGGCTGGGCCCTGAAAGCAGCAGGTGGCACAATTCCCCCATCCCCACCCCAGTCCTCATGAGGCCTGGGCTCCGATATGGGCTGCAGTTCCTTCAAACTTTCTAGCTCTCAGCCTGTTCACCTTTCAGGGGCTATAAAGACTCCCTGTCAAGGCCAGGCTTGCAAAAGGGCCTGGGGCAATCCCAGGACACCCTTGCTCAAGATAAGATTTTCTTGGTAATGCTGAATCTGGCCAAAGCTCCCCCCCCCCACCCGCCCCCGCCATAATACATTGGATTTTAGAGGCTTGAAGTACAAACGCTGGCTGAAGGAACACTCTGGAACTCAGGCAGCCAAGCCCACGCTGCATGTGACCAATAACAAATGGAAAGGTGAGGACTCAGAGGGAGGCAATGGGCTGAGAAGAGACCCTGTGGACCGCTCACCCCGACCAGTGCCATGGGGAGGGCAGGGGGGTAAGGGGGACCGACCCTGTCCAGGTTTGTGAATGCACAGCTCTGCTTCTGCAGACTTGGTGCTTGTTTCAAAAGTCACTGGGCTAAAAGTTTTCTACCCAGAGACTTCATTAATCGGGACATCTTCATCAAACGGATGTGTGGAAGACTGCCAACTCTGAGCCCCCAAAGAACCATGCTTCTGGTTTTCACCCCCTCGTGCAGTGTCCTCCCCTGTTGACTCAGGGCTCGGGCATGTGATGGGCTTTGGCTTTGGGACATCAGCAAGTGTGGTGTGTGAGGAGGTGGATGGTGCTTGCTCCCTGGGATGCTCTTTCTTGGACCCCACCCACCCACTGGGAGAAGCCCAGGCCATGCGGAGTGGCCATGTGGAGGGGAGCACAGCTCCAGCCAGGTGAGCTCCCAGCTGCCAGCCAGACATCTACCATCCTAGCCAACATGAAAATCTGCCCGGTTGAGCCCAGTCACCTGCAGAATCATGGGAGATAATAAAAGGCTGTTCTTTAAGGCAAGAGGTCAAGGAATTCTGTCAAAGGACCAGACGGTAATATTTTAGGCTCTGCAAGTCATACAGTCTCTGACACGACTACTCTGAGAGGCAAGAGCTGTGTCAAGAATTAATGTGAGCAGGTCATCAACTTATTACTTAGACTCATCTGGAGTAGCTGGGTAATTTCATGTATTACTTAAAAGCACCTGTAAATAATGATTTATGACTATGAAAAAAGCTGGAAATGTGGCAAGTACAAGTCATATATTACACTATATTATGACATTGTCTACCCGGCGTTAGATAAATACGCTTTTAAAACATCGTTTGTCTGTCCAGTTTGCCCCTGTAGGCACAGAAGACCAAAAACTGCCACTCCCTTGCCAATGCCTACCGATGAAAGCATCAGCTCAGCGAGTAAGCAGAATTCTTCCAACCCCCCTAGCAAGAAAAATAAAACCAAATCCATACTTATTGAAATTTGAGGGGAAAAAAAGGAAGAGGCATGGGACCCAACTCATCTCTCACAAAGTCTGGTTAGCCATTCTGTGCTGAATGCTTACCAAGAAAGGCAGCGGGAACAGGGCCGGTTCCTCAAAGAGGGCAAGAGCGAGGTCCCCCCAAATGAAGAAGTAGGTGGCCGCCCGCATTGTCCAGTGGTTATAGAAATGGTAAAGTCTGGAGCAGAGAAGAATTAAAGAAGGTTATAAACAACGAGCAGGAGTTAAACAGCACCCCCAAATCCCATCAGAAGAAGCGTAGTGGGAGGTAAAACACAAAGTCCCCTCTCTGGCCACCTTTCCTTTCAATTCTAGAGAGTGAGGGGTAGCATTCAATTGAGCGCACACTATAAAACGCTAACAGAAAAAATCAGGGATATGATCATATCTCAAAGCACATTCTCTTAACAGTCTCCAGCTAGGATCGGCACCCTCCCCGTGGGGAGGTGGTGACCCTAGGATGTACTTTTAGAGGACTGATGCAGAACAAACCCGCATTAGAGTGACCTGTTATTACATGCCACAGGGGCCTAACCGATTTCTAATGTGCATCAGCCTATCAGGGCATGGTGGACTCAGAGAGATCGCGCGGTCACACGGGTCTCTTCCCATCAGGGCGACAGTCCCCCAGCATCCAGGCGTGAGGTATTCACTGCAGCCTTTCAGGCACTGACACTCAGTCCTGATGATAAGAATTTTTTTTTTTTCTTATCTTAAGCCATATCTTTGGTTTTAGTTCAACCCCTAGGGGGTTAGGGAGAAAAAGCGGAATTCCCATGAAAAGAACAAACGTGTAAGTCGCATCAAAAGGCAACAGAAAGGAAAAGGACAAGTCTTCTTTTCATTTAGGCGCCTCTAAGTGGACAACTATATCTAGGAGGGAAAGATGATGACATGTTTTTAATTTGGATGCTTTATCTCCTGTCCTGGGTGTTATTTACTCATTTATCTGTTCTTAGTATATCTGTTGAATGCTTCCCTACCTGTGAGGTACCATGCCATTAGAACTAAAAAAAAAAAAAAAGGATAGGATTTACCCAACTCTGTGTGCCATACCCTATATACTTCTCAAAATATTTGTGGAAACAATGCCTTCAGTTTGGGTTCAACTTCAAGCATATGAAGCACTAAAGGAGAGGTGATTCTAGGGGATAGTTTAACACTTTAATTACCTGACAGCCTGAGGAGATGTTTCAAATGGAACGTTTCTGTTGTACTGAGCGTCAGAAACATAGGCAGCTGCCAGGAGAAGGTCCTCATTGGGAGAAAGTAAGGGGAGAACAACAGTCAGAGTCGGAAAAGATACTTTGCTTTTTCGTTGATAAGTATTTATTGAGTATAAAAGGAAACTCCTCTTCACCTCTCCCCTGGTCCCCACTCTCGCCAGACAGAACCAGCATTAATGGTACTGTATGTTCACCTCCAGATGTTTTCCTGAGCAATGAGAGTCCTGCAGTGGGGCTGAGGCACAGGCATGCTTAACTTTCCTGAATTTAAATGTAGGTTCTCAGAGGAGGAAACGAAAACAAGAAAGCACTGAACAGGATATATACACGTACTTAAATGGTGTATTTATACATACATATATAGGGTTATGTACACAAATATATATATATATATATATATATACATACACACACATATATATAAACATAAAATTATATTTAGGTTACTTGATAGTTGGTTAGAGGGATTTTCAAATTTAATTTTGACAAGTAAATTATTGCCTTTCTTGACAATTTTTGAACTTAACTCCTTCTCAAGGTATGACCTCATTCTATACATACACATAATTTCAAAAGAATAAAATTGTTTTCATATGATACAAAGCTTATTTTTTCACTCAATATATTCTGGACTTTTTTTTCATGACAATACTTATAGATCGAACCCATCCTTTTTAACAAATGCCTCTTCTTTTAGGTAGTTTCCCTTTTTCAATATATTTTGAACACAATTATATTGAATATTTTAATATTTATTACACACACGTACTTTTGTACCATAGGAGTGTTTCTGTAGGATAGAGTATAACTTGTGGATGGAAGGTATGTCATTTTCTATTTTGATAGGTACGACCAAATTGTCTACCTCAAAGTTACGCATTTTATATGCTTCAAAATAGCACATGAGGGCTTCCCTGGTGGCGCAGTGGTTGAGAGTCTGCCTGCCGATGTAGGGGACACGGGTTCGTGCCGCGGTCCGGGAGGATCCCACATGCCGTGGAGCGGCTGGGCCCGTGAGCCATGGCCACTGAGCCTGCGCATCCGGAGCCTGTGCTCCGCAACGGGAGAGGACACAACAGTGAGAGGCCCACATACCGCAAAAAAAAAAAAAAAAAAAAAAAGCACATGAATATACATGTTTTCCTACTTTTCGCGAACATTAATATGATTTTAAATGGTTGATAACATCCAATCAACCAAAGGGGCATCTTGAGATTTAGTTTAATTTGTCCATGACCTGTACAGCTAAGCCCCGTTGGTGATGGCTCACACTTCAGATTCTATATAAATTAGATAAAGAATACATACAAACAGACTAGCTATTTAGACCTCCTTATGTACTTCAGAAGTAAACACAACCTGATTATCCAACTGATTACTGGAGTTACCTCCTCAAAATAGAGGACATCTTCCTGCCTGGACTGGTATGGAAATCTCCTACTGGTCAAGAAAGTTAATTTTGAAAATGCATGAAGTATTCAGAGAGGTCAAAAGATTCCAAATTTTATATTTAATTTCCATATCAAACACACATAGTAGATATTTGTACACATAGTAGAACTGTGTTTCCTAAATTTATTTCATATTGCAACACTTTAAAAAATAAGTTCTATTGCATTAAAAACACAAACATTCGTTATTATGTCTTTTTAATAGACATTTCACCAAAGAAGATATAAGGATAGTAAATAAGCACATGAAAAGGTGCTCAACATCTTTAGTCATTAGGAAAAAGCAAATTTAAGCCACAATGAGATACTACTACATACCCACTGGAATGGCTAAAAATAAACACTGACCACACCAAGTGTTGACAAGGTTGTGGAGCAACTAAAACTCTTGTTGGTAGGGCTGGAAAACAGTGCATTTACTTTGGAAAACAGTTTGGTGCTTTCTTGGCCATTCCACTCCTAAGTATTTACCAAAGAGAAAGAAAGCATACGTCCACACAAAGACTTTTACATCCAGCCCAAGAATGCGGCTTATGTTAGACATGCCATTCCAAAGTTGCACTGGTATACAAATGTTCATAGCAGCTTAATAGCCAAATACTGGAAACGACCATAATGCTCTACAAACAGGTGAATGGATAAACAAAATGTGATATATCTGTACCAGGGAATATTACTCAGGAATTAAAAGGAATGAATTACTGATAAACATAACAAAACGGATGAATCTCAAAATAATTGTGCTGAGTGAAAGAGGCCAACCCCTCCCCCTCAAAAAGAGTACCTACTATATGAGTCTATCTATATAAAATTCTAGAAAATGCAAACCAATCTATAGTTCCAGAAACCAGATCCGTTGCCTGGGGATGGGGCACTTGGGACAGAGAGATGAGGCATGAAGAAACTTTTGGGGGTGATGGATACATTCATCACCTTGAATGTCGTGTTAATATCACAAGTGTATTTATACACCAAGGCTCATCAAACTATAGACTTTAAATGTGTGGTTTAGTACGTATCAATTATAGCTTAATAAAGCTTTAAAAATTGCCCTCCAAAAAAGATAACGGTTTGGATTACAAACTGATGTGGAACAATAACCCCTCAGGTGAATTAACTGCTGTAAGAACCCATCACCCTCTGGTTCATGTGCATTCTCAGGGCAATTCTTAAGGGCAGTTTATTAAAACCAAAGAAGCATCATGTAAATGTGCTGAACACTTATCACACATTTTCTTTTACATATTTACAAAAATATTTTAGAAATATAGTAGAAAATCTAATATCGATTATTTTTCCATGGAACACCTTGAACATTGAGGAACACCAGAGTTCCCCAGGACATGCTTAGAAATCTATTTTAGGTATAAAATGCCTAGCATCAGCAAGAGTTGATTTCTTTTTTTAATGAACACGTGTTAATTTTAAGAAAGTTTCATTAAGCCTCAAAAAGATCATACTGGGACAGCAAAGAATTCTGATATCAAAGTTTTTTAAAAGGAATATTTAAAGCAAAATGTCTCAAAGGCACTACTGTTCCCAATTTTAAAAGATGACGAGGGAATTCCCTGGCGGTCCAGCGGTTAGGACTCCTGCTTTCACTGCCGAGGGCACACGGGTTCGATCACTGGTCGGGGAACTAAGATCCCATAAGCCGCACAGTGCGGCCAGAAAACAAAAAAAACAAGCAAAAAAAATATGATGGTACTAATATCTACCCCCAAAGATGGGTATAACAGACCCAGCAAAACAGTTTGTCCACAAACACGAACAGGAAAAACATGCTCTCCAGCAATTCCTCAGCCAGCCGGGCCCTGGGGGTTACCTCCCTCAGACCCCACCCAGACTCCCGGCATTGAATCTACAAGCACCACGGCACCCCATCCAATTGCCCGCTTGCCGGCTGAACTTATGCCTGTCATGTTTAAATACGCTGACACTTTCACAATAGCTCATTTACCTTTACAGTAACGTTTCAAAGTGTTCCCATTCTTAACTGCTATTACGTTTCTGACAGTCTGTCTCCTTTTAAGATCTCATCTGCTCTAACTTCTGGTTCTTCTTGTCTTCCCTCCCTCCATCCCATTTGTGTACAACTTCTAAGTCTCCTTCCTACCCATTTTTGCTTGGGAAGAAGTACTCTCAACAGGCAAACTTATGGTAAATGAGCATTCTCACTTGTATTAAGGCCATTTGTATCTTCCCATAAAATGAATATTTTTCATCCACCCCAAGAATGTAGCTTATGTTAGACATGCCGTTCCAAAACTGCACATACTTTTCAAGTTTACATGAGAACCACTGCCCACGTCTACCATGCAAATGGCAAAGACCGGATATCAGGCGTTTCCCCAGATGCAGCGGATAAGTGGCTTCGTACTTCAAAACAGCAGCCCCACTCTAGGGGAGGCCCTGCTGACCCCCTGGACAGTAGATCTCACCTCTGAGGCAGAATACAATCACCTTCAGACGTTTTGCTTGTAAAGATCCTGTTGCCCAGACCAGTTGCGTCAGAATCTCTGGGAGGTGGGACCCAGGATTGAATTTTTAAAGTTCCCGGGTGATTCCAACGTGCAGTCAAGATTGAAACATCGCTGGTCTAAGTATGGCCATTTTACGACTGCTTCTCATAGGTTTTGTATTTTCTTGGCACCCTGACAATACTTGACTTCTCCTGATTTTCTTTCTCTCCTTTTCTCAGGGCCGTGACATTTCTTTTCCGCTCCCCAAGACTTAAAAACGTACTTAAGATGTTTGTGTTTTCTCCTCCCACCCTCCCCACTCTGTATGCCTTCAGTCTGAGGAAGGTGAATAACTTAAACCCCTCTGGGTGAGAGGATTTTAGAGGGAGGGAAAAATGGATTCCAGAAGCTCTGGCGGACAGCAATGAAGTGTAGGATACCTTTAAATCAGGCAACAGGAACCTTGACAAAGCTGAAGTTGTTGATAGAAGTGCTTTGCAAAAAGCCAATATGACTCGCTTAGATATAGAAGAAAATTAACATAAGGTAAAGAGAAGTTACCATAAATTTCAAGTAAAAAAACTCTTCCCTGTCTCAGTTTTTCCCTGTGTCATTACAAGCACTATACCTTCTGTCTGTCTGTCTCTGCCTCCCTCTTTCCTCCCATAGGTTATGGACACTCTGATGTCCAGAATACAGTAGGTTATTGCTTTCCCATGCACCCCCATTCGAAAGCTTCAGGAGACTTCTCTTTGCCTGGAGTGCCCACGGAATCAGATGTCAACCCCCTGGCTTAGCACTTAGGGGCCTCACAATCTCCCCTGTCTTGGATCCCTCACTTTCCCTGCAGGAACCCCCTTCTCTGGCCCAGATTGGTGGACTGACTATCCCACTCCCACACCTGATCCCTTGCTCGCCTAAAACCAGGAACATCCTTTCCATTTCCATGCATGGGGACCCATCTCAAATTTCACTCTCTCCACGAGGGCTGCCCATACCAGCAGCTTCCATTTCCATATGGGAAGACGGCCAAGGGAAGCTTGTGAAGTATATGGTGAGCATTCCACACAAAGAAATGGCTGAGGGTAAGCTGGGCACGGCAGCTGAGGCAGGAAGCGTGAGAAAATAGGGCGCCACTCGGTGCGGGTATAAGCACCTCATGTCCCTCTGTGCAGAAAGCGACAACCTCCCGGCCAAGGGCAGCCTGAACATGTGTTTTCTTTGGCCCAGAGAGTGCTTTCTGGATGCTGGCTACTGAGTCAAATTTTTTAAAAACTGGAGCAGACACAAAAGTGTGAACTTCTGGTTTCTCTTCAAAAGATCACAACATCTGGCCATGCTGGCTTGTACTGCAGTAAGTTTTTGCAATGCACCCTGCTACTCAGTCTCCTGAGCAAACGCGTATTATTTTCCCTAATTCTGTGGGTCAGCCGGGAAGTCGTTCTGGTCCAGGCCAACTTGGCTGGCCTCTATGGTCATCTGGGGCTAGATGGTCTGGAACAGCTGCACTCACACATCTTGGCCATGTGCATCACACAGTCCCAAGAGCCCCAAAACAGGGTGATCTAAGAGTCGGATGAACAGGTTTAAGGATAAGAACATTCAAAAAGAAGCACAGGAAGTATCAAGAGGTGATCACATATAGTCACAAAGCAACAGCACAGGGCACCGGCTCTCAGCCCTGGCTGCACTTTCAATCCTTGGTAGCTTTAAAATTGCTGTTGCCTGGTCCACACCCAGACCGATTAAATCAGAATCTCAGGGTAGCTACATTTCTAAAAGCAGGTAATTCTGACCAACAGTAAGGCTAAGAATCACTAGCCTTGGATTATTTCTTTTTCAAAGCTGAAAGTGTTGGTCAAAGTACCAGAATGGGTGTCCATCTTAGTAGCAGCCGAAAGAAACTCCAGGCAGAAAAGGGTGCTAAAAAAACTGCTTGAAAGGAGAGGGTGGAAATGCATTTCAGGTGACTAGGCAGTTTCTTATGAAGTGACCCCAAACTAACTTTTAAAAAGGTTAACCAGGTCATACTGGCTGCCCAGTGTCTGAGGTCAGAGCTTCAGTTTAGTGACTCAATTATCACTGTTCTGCTGAGAACTACCCGTTGGTACCAGGCTCTTCACCTGTTATGCCTGCTCCCCTGGGGGAGGTCTTTGAAAGATACTGAGATATAAATAGCTGGCCCTTGCAGGCATGCATTAAGCCAACGCCTCACACAGGACTCAGCCTGGACTCTGGGCTGTTTTCAGACCTCGCATTTCTTGAGGTCTCAAATTATTCGTTTTTTACATTCTTCTCTTATTTTGAGAAAGAAGCATTAAGTACACACACAGAGAGAGATGGACAGTCTCAAGCTAAAAAAGATTTTCTTGCCATACAAGATGGGTGATCACTGTCAGTTCCATCATTTTGCAGAATGAGGGGAGCAAGACCTGGGTTGGGTCAGAGCTGGGGACCAAGAATCCTTTCCCTTCTCTCCTTGAACTGCTCTGCCCTGCTTTTTCCCTTAAGGGACAGGGACATGGTAGAATCCACCTGTTGGAAGTGGCCAAGTCCCTTTGGGATGCCAGCAGGCCAGGCAGCAATGACCGGGGCAGGGCTTTTACACCCCACCTGCCCTGCAGACCGTCCGGAGCAGGCTGCAGGGGCCATACTGGCACAGCAGCCCAGAGCTGAAGGGGCCACTCAAGGAGAGGAAGACAGAGCTAAAACACCCTTCAGCTCCCACCCACTGGCACAACCAAAGGAAATGCAGCACACATGAAAAGCCTACGTGTGCCAGGCACCGTGTCCTGGGCCTGAGGGACACGGTCTTCGAGACTCCTCCGAGATGGGAGTGATTTATCATCGCCACTTTACAGAGGGGGAAACCAGAGGCTTTCAGCGTCTTGCAATTCACAGCTAAAATTTCCTGAAACAGAGCCGAGGCTCTTTCCATTGGAGCCTTGCCTCCCTCTCCACTCTCTGAGTTCTTATCCAGCGAAAGGGAACAACCCAAGAAGGCCTCTTGAAAACCCCAAGCCTTCCAAAGCTCAGGCTGTCAGAGGGAAGGCAGAGCTGAGCGACTTGTGCAGCGCATCTGCTTGGCCCGCAGGGATCGAAGAGCCAGGGCTGCATCTTCTCTCCCAGCGCCACATTCTGCAGCCTTCTTCCCGGGCGTTTCCCTGCAGCGAGACCCTCGCTTGTTTTCCTGCCGCCATGGAGCGCCGTGCGGCGGGTACGGGCCACCCAGACCCGGAGGCGCGCCACACGGGGACAGGACCCCCAACACGCAGCCCGGGCCCCGATTCCGGCTTGGCCCCCGTCCGGGGGAGGCGGCTCCGGGCGGGCCTCTGGGTGCAGGCTTGACAGCTCCCGTAACGACCCTAACGTGCGGGGTTGCGGCCTGGGGCAGGGCGCCTCTGCGCTCCAGCGGCGGTGCGCTACCCGCACCCGGAGCGCCCAGAGGACCGGGAGGACCCAGAGAACTGAGGAAGCCCGGGGGCGGAGGGGCTCCGCACCCGCATCCCCGCCCCGGGCCCCTCGTTCCCCCAGCCGGCGCTGGCTGGGCCCGGGGTCGCTCTCCACCCAGGAGTCCCGGGGACGGTGGGCGCGGAGCCGGGGTACTCTGCCGTCGGCGCGCGGCCACCAGCCCTCCGGGCGCCCTTACCTCCTGGGCCGGCGGCTCCTCGGGGGACGACGGGTGTGGGCGATGCAGCCCAGCGGCTCGGTGGGCCCCGGGCATCGCGGCGGCGGCGCGCGGAGCGGGAATGGGGGAGCGTCGGGGCCGCGGGCAGCGGACTCTGCCCTCGGGCTGCAGCAGGCCCGGGCTCGGCGCGCTCCGCTCGGCCCTTCACGTGACCGCGGTGGGGCCCCGCGGACCGAGGACTCGGGGCGGGCGCGGCGGGTCCCGGGCTCTGGGCCCTTCCCGCCCGGCCTCCGGGTTCTTGCTGGAGCCGGGGGCGGGGACTTGGTCCAGCCGGGGTCGGGGGCGGGACGCGGATCCGGGGTGCCCGAGGCGCAGGGGGTTAGAGGCCAAGCTGGCAAAGGGTCCCAGCCGTGTGCCCCGGGCGTGTCACTGAGCCCGGGTTTCTGTATCAATAAAATAGGAACAAGACCTTCCTCCCAGGGTTGTTTCGAGAATTAAATGAGTTAATATATTTAGTGGCTGCCACTGGCAGGTGCCCAGTAAATGATGGTTTCCTCCCAGTCCTAATAGAACCCCCTGGAGAGCTGGGTGTGGACCCAGAGTGAAGACACCTGGGGCAGATGCCTCCGGGGAGGGGCTTGCAAACCCTCCTCCCTTCCCCCCAGTCCCAGCCTGGACAGGAACTTGGGGTTACAGAGCTGCTGAATTTTTGAAAGAAAGCAGAAATCTAGATTTTCATGAGGATGTTCCTGATTTTTATTAATGTTGGTCATGAATTTAAAATAATGATAATAAATACTTGCAAGCCAGTTCTCAGATGGGCTTTGGCCTGGAGGGCAGGTGGTCCTCAGCTCCTGTACCAACGAGCTTCACTGACACCTCCCAGAGGACGAAGAGGCCAGGCAGGGCGGGGACTGGCCCTGGTCACCGAACAGGAGGCATGGTGTCCCTCTGGGTTCATTAGAACCCTGTGCTTTGTTCTGTTGGATGTCAAGGTCCAGGTCCAGCACTGTGGCAGGCAGAATTATCTCCCCTGCCGCCCCCCAAAAAAATTCCACATCCTAACCCCCAGGATTGTGAATCTGCTACTTTATTCCTCTACAGAGACTTTACAGCTGTAATTCAGGTTACTAATCAGTTGACCTTAAAAGAGTGATTATCCTGGATGATCTAAATTGACCCAGTGAAATCACATGAGCCCTTAAAAGCAGATGAGGAAGGCTTTCCCTGGTGGCGCAGTGGTTGTGAGTCCGCCTGCCAATGCAGGGGACACGGGTTTGAGTCCTGGTCTGGGAAGATCCCTACATGCCACGGAGCGACTGGGCCAGTAAGCCACAACTACTGAGCCTGCGCATCTGGAGCCTGTGCTCTGCAACAAGAGAGGCCGCGATAGTGAGAGGCCCATGCACCGCGATGAAGAGTGGCCCCTGCTTGCCACAACTAGAGAAAGCCCTCGCACAGAGACGAAGACGCAACACAGCCATAAATAAATAAATAAAATAAAATTTAAAAAAGCAGAAGAGGAAGGCAGAAGGGGTGGTGAGAGATGAAACTCCGGGAAGGACTCAGTGTGCTTAGTGGGAATGCTACTGCCTTGAAGACGGTGGGGGGGGGGGGACTACAAGGAACTGAATCTGCTATCAAACTGAATCTGTCATCAATTTGAATGAGCCTGGAAGGGAATTCTTCCCAGAGCCTCCAGAAGAGAACACAGTGCCTTTATTTCAGCGGTTTGAGACTCAGAGCATAGACTCAGAGCTAAATGGATGTTCGTTTAAGCCCCTAAATTTGTGGCACTTGGTTACACGGCAAGAGAAAATGAATACAGGACACTGGCCTTTCAATGCCAGATTCAAGTTCTTGCAGTGAGGCTGGCCTACAACGAGAAGGTCAGGCGGCCCCAGTTCCTTAGTAGGCATGCCAGGCATTGCATTTGCCACCATCCACCTCCTCTGGTTGTTCCCTCTCAATTCCAACATCACACCCTCTGGGAGGCCCTTCCTCAACTTCTCCCAGCCAGTGGATCACTTCCTCTCTGTGGCCCCACGCTCTTCATGAAAACAACCACATGGTACCTCAGTTCCTCTATTTATATATGCTGTCCTGCTCCACTGGGCCACAAGCACCTGGCAGAGGTGAGGCAGGAAACTTTCATCTTTGAATCCCCAGCTCCTAGCACAGAGCAAGCACGTGGTAGGTACATGAAATCCAAAAGCAGAGTTCATACGAGCTTGTAGCCAGTGACCCATGTCTACAGGGTGTCTGAAATAATTACTTCTTATAACTGTTTATTGTGTGGATTACCCTAAAGCTCTCTGCGTGTTCTTGAGAAAAGACAGTGATTCTATTTCTATCCAAAGTCGTGACTTACGGAATGGTTGTTTCACAGTGGGGTCTTTTCAAATGGCTTTTCTTTGATGCAGTGTAAATGTGTGCATTGTAAAGAGTAGAAACAGCTAATCAAAGATAATCGTGGTCAGTGAGTTTAGGTGAGCATCCTTCTCCACATCTCTCTACCTGCTCACACTTTAACACGCATGTATGCAGCTCTGTGCAAATGAGATTACATCCCACCCTGCAGACGCTGCTGACCTTGACCTTCTATCTACATCCTTCCTACCCAGGAACCCAGAATCAGGCCAGGCCTCCACCCATCTCTCACTAGAGGATAATTCTGCCTGGTTTAGGCGAATCCAAACGGGGTGTTTTCCTGGCAACAGTTACCAAGGAGAGTATGCGACTTAAGGTAGCTCAACCTGACTGAAAAGAAGCAATGGACTTAAGAAGAAAGGTTTCTTTTTCTCTCTCCCCTCCCCTTCTCCTATAAATGTAAAAACCCAAAAGACATGTATTCCTAATGGCCCCTGGCAATGATCTTACAGCAGCCTTGGGTAAGGATGATTCTGAGGACGGCAGAGCAGAGAGATGCAAGTATCCAGGTCACTGAGGGCCTTGGGAAGAGGCTGCTTTTTGGTACTTCCATCCTTAGAACTGTCTAACCTTTGCACTGAGAATTATGTGAGCTATATTATAGGACTCAGGAGACAGAATGTGGTAGATCTGTATGGCTGACAGGAAAAAATCTGCAACATAGTACATGGTAGTAGTACCCTGCATGGAGTTTGATGTCTTTCGTATACATTTTTTAAAGGATGCACATACCTATATTTTCTGGTAAATAAATAAAATATTTTCCTGGAAGGATAATCAGCGTTTACCTTCGAGCACACAGCTGAAACAACAAGGGGTAGAAACATGAAGGGAGAGGGACTTTTTCCTCTTATTTTATACTTTTCTATAAGGTTTCATTTTTCACTGTATTTCTATCTTACTTTTATGTGTTCACACATGGTAAGATCAACAGGGATGTGGGATGGAATTTAATCAGCAATTTTGTCTGTTTCATGAAAAAAATATTTTCTGTAATGGAAAAAATTACAACTCTGGTCCTTATGTCTGAAAACGCCTGTTCCTGGCAGCGTCTCTGCTGGTGGGGACAACACACCTCCGCAGGGTGAGAAGGAATCCGATTTAGAAAGCACAACCTTTAGAGGCCAGTTAACACAAAGCACACCCTATTACAACCCTTTGAGGTACTGTATTGGTTTGCTAGGGTGGCCGTAACAAAGTGCTACAGACTGAGGGGCTTAAACAACAGAAATCTGTTTTCTCACAGTCCTGGAAGCTAGAAGTTCAAGCTCAAGGTGTTGGCAGGTTGGTTTCTTCGGAGGCCTCTCCCTTTGGCTTGTAGATGGATGTCTTCTTCTCCGTGTGTCTTCATATAGGTTTCCCTCTGTGCATGTCCATGTCCAAGCTTCCCTTTCTTATAAGGACACCAGTGGTTACTTGCAAGGTATTGATGGAAACCATTCCACACCACTTCCAGAAATTTCCATTCAACAAATACTTATTGGAAACCTTTTATTTTCCAGACACTGTATCAGATGCTTGACAAATATTCACCCTAATGACCTCATTTTAACTTAATTACCTTTGTGAAAACCGTAACTCCACATAGGGCCACGTTTTGAGGTGCTGGGGTGTTAGGACTTTAGCACATGAATTTGGTATGGGGGGGACACGATTAGGCCCATAACAGGTATTGGTTACCATCCCCACTTTAGAGTTAAGGAAACAGAAGTTCAGAGAGGAGAATCAAAAAAGGAGGTGAAGGAGTTAGTCATGCAGGTACCTGGGGGAAGAGTATGCCAGCCAGGGGAACTGCACACGCAAATGTTCTTAGGTAGCACCGAACCTTGTGAGCTCAAGAAACAATGAGCAGGGACTTCCCTGGCGGTCCAGTGGTTGAGACTTCACCTTCCAATGCAGGGGCTGCCGGTTCGATCTCTGGTCGGGGAGCTAAGATCCCAAAAGCGTCGCGGCCAAAACACCAAAAACATAAAACAGAAACAATAATGTAACAAATTCAATAAAAACTTTAAAAATGGTCCACATCAAAAAAAAAATCTTAAAAAAAAAAAACAATGAGCCAAAAAACAAATGAAACAGTGAGCAGGCCAGTGAGATGTAAGAGGTAGAGGAGAGCTGACCATGCAGGGGCTTTGGGCACTGCAGAGTTGGAGCAGAGGCGTTGCATGGTCCACCTTCTGATTTCAAAGGCTCACTCTGGCTGCTGTATTGAGAATAGAATGTCGTGGACAGATATGGAAGCACAGAAACCTGATAGGGGCTATTGCAGTATCTCAGGTAAGAGATGATGGTAGCTTGGGTGCAGAGGTAGCAGTAAGGTGAGAAGAAGTTTAATTCTGGTCATATTTTGAAAGTAGAAATGTTGATGCAAATAATCAATAAACAATCTATAATAAGGATAGAAGAGAGTTTTATTTGAGCCAAACTGAGTACTATAACCTGGGAAACAGCCTCTCAGTAGCTCTGAGGGACTGCTCTGAAGGGGTAGGGGAGGAGTATATATACATGATTTTTTTTTTGGCTAGGAAATACACGTAGTCAAGCATACATCTTGGTACAAGGTTACTGCCAATCACAAAGAACACGTATCACAACTTAATGATTTTAGTGCCTTTCTATGTAAGAGAAGATGCAAAAATCTGGGGTCATTGAAATTCTTGCTGAGGTACGCATTTTAACTACCTAAGGGCCATCTATTCAAATCACAGAATGACCCATCCATTTTTTTTTCCTGAATTTCCCTCAGGGGGTACGCTAGGTGGGCAACTGCAGTGGGTTGCTACTTATCCCTTTGTATTACTAGATGGTGGGCAATTTCTTTAATGGTTAATGCAGATGTACAATGTATGTTTGGCAGGCCATAAGACAGGCTGTTTTAGTTAGCAGAAAGTTCAAGCCGCGTCACGTATAAGCCAGAATGACTTCCCTGTACCTCGATATGTGAAGATTTCTTCCACTAGAACCTACAGGATTGACTAATAGGTTGAACGGAATATGAAAGAAAGAGAAGGTTTCTGATGGTTTTTTTTCTTTTTTAAAGGCTAAGCTACATACTTAACTGTATATTCCAATTCATCAGAGTGTGTCATAATTATTTTTTTCCATCTCTTTCACTCTGCACTAAGCCGTCTGAGGGCAGCTGTTGTGCCATATTCACCTCTACATTCCCAATACCTACTGCAACATTCAAGAAATATTTGCTAAGTAAATGATCATTAGGTATGGCAGACTTGAATTCACATTGGACCTGATACTGTCTTTATCATCACCCTAGTAAGATAGGTTTCATCTCAAGTATGAAAGTCCAATTGCTGATATCTATAGAGAGGCTAGGTCAGGCCCGTGCTCTAAAAGAGTTCAGGCTCCACGTGCTGGTCTCCCTTTCGTGACTGTATCTGTTTTCTATTGCTGTGTAACAAATTACCACAACACACATTTATAATCTCAACTTTCCACGGGTTAGGGGTCCAGGCACATGGGTCCTCTGTTAGGGTCTCACAAGGCTACAATCAAAGCATCCGCCAAGCTGTAATCTCATCTGGAGGCTGCACTGGGGAAGAATCTGCTTCCAAGCCTATTCATGTTACAGGCAAAGTTAATTTCCTTGTGGTTGTAGGACTGAGGGCTCTAGCTTTTTGCTGGCTGTTGGTTGGAGGCGTGCTGCTGTTCCTAGAGGCTACCCATATTTCTTTACTATATAAGCTTCTCCAACATGTTTGCTTACCTCATCAAGCCCACAACGGGAGTCTTCAGCCTGTTAAGAAGTTTTATATCACATAAGGAGTGACCTCCCAGCAAATCACAGATCAGCCCATACTCTAGGAGAAGGAGTTAAGACATGAACTTCAGGAGTGGAAATTGTTGGGGGTTACCTTAGGGTCTGTCCACCAGAATGAATTTCATCATTAGAATTTGTTTTCCCTCTATCCCCACAACTCTGACCCAGTGTTAGTTGTGGAATAGAATGGCTCTCTAGACCTTGCTGTCCAATATGGTAGCCACTAGCCCCTTATGTGAGTAGTGTGACTGAAGAACTGATTTCTGAATTTTTAAAAACAACTTAATAAAATTTAGTTTAAAAACCAATACTCGGACTTCCCTGGTGACACAGTGGCTATGAATCTGCCTGCCAATGCAGGGGACACAGGTTTGATCCCTGGTCCAGGAAGATCCCACATGCCGTGGAGCAACTAAGCCCATGTGCCACAACTACTGAGCCTGCGCTCTGGAGCCCGCGTGCCACAACTATTGAAGCCCGCGTGCCTAGAGCCCATGCTCCCCAACAAGAGAAGCCACTGAAATGAGCAGCTCACACACCACAACAAAGAGTAGCCCCTGCTCACTAGAGAAAGCCCGCACGCAGCAATGAAGACCCAAAGCGGCCATAAATAAATAAATTTATTTATTTTAAAAAAGATACTCAACTCAGATATTGGAGAAATTTTTACATGTGTTTGAAACAATGTGGGTGCGTGAATCTAATTTTTCAACTAACTTTTGTGAATTCTAGAAACTGATCAAGTCTCTCCACCGAAAATTTAGTGTTCAAATTGAGATGTGCTGTTAATTATAACATCTACACCAGATTTCAAAGTCTTAGTATAAAAAAAGAATAAAAGATCTCATTAATAGCTTTTCTGATTACATGTTGAAAAGATAACATCCTTTATGTATATTAAGCTAAGTAAAATACGTTATTAACAATAATTTCATCTGTTTGCATTTTTTTAAAATGGGTTCCCAGAAAATTGAAAGTCACATATTTGGCTCGCATTCTGCTGCTGAGAGAAAATACAAAGAGGTTGAGCTGACCATGAGGTTGGAAAGACGCACCACCGTGGTTAGCTAATAATAATAAATCAAGGCAACATCTGATGAATGCCAAACAGTAAGTACGGTAGGGGTTCAGAGGACGTAACTGTGGGGCTATCCGAGGGCGGGGCAAGTCTTCATCAGCAGGCGAGATCGACGAATCTTTAAATTGCAAGAGCTGCGCGGCAGGGCGCGCCGGGCTCTCACGGCCCGCGCCCCGCCCCGAAACGCGCTGCGCCTTTTGACCCGGCCGCCGCGCCGTAGGCCGCGCTGGAAGCCTGGGAGCCGCGATGGCGAACGTGTCCGAGAGGACTTTGCAGCTGTCCGTGCTGGTGGCCTTCGCCTCCGGAGTGCTCGTGGGCTGGCAGGCAAACCGGCTGCGGCGGCGCTACCTGGACTGGAGAAAGAAGAGGCTGCAAGACAAGCTGGCGGCGACGCAGAAGAAGCTGGACCTGGCCTGAGATCCCCGCGCTGTCGGTCCCCGCCGGCCACCGCGCGGCCACCTCGCCTCTCCGGCGCGGAGCTCCAGCCGAAGCCAGGCTCGCCTCACTCTCTCCGCCCGCAGTGCCGGGCTCTTGCCGGAGTCGGTGAGCAGTACTTACAGCGGCGCTCTAAGGGGAGACTTCGCGGACGGCCGGATATCTTGGGACAGGAGGGTCTTTGGAGAGCCCACAGGAGGTGACTTGTACCCCCAGGCACCAGAAAGAGGAGGAAGTTCTGTTTTCCCTAATAACTCACATTTTGGTATCGTAGTTCAGTTCACTGCGTGTGTTTAACGGGACTGTCTTAACCGCGTGCGAAGTCGTTGCACCTTGGCAACATTAAGCTTCAAAATGGAAAATACTGGAAAGAATAGAAAATGAAAAAAAGGACCGTGGAGGTGTTCCTACCACACCCTTCCCCCCTCCCCACATCAATTTATTTTTTAAAATATCCCTGGTAGCACCATAGTACATCTTTGCATTCATGTTTTGTCATCTCCAGTCTAAATTCTTAGGTCCTTGGCAGGCTGGCAATGGCTTGAAAGTCAGGAACCTTGAGTCTAGTCCTGGCTTTTTCATCAGAGCTCTGCAAATTTACAGGGTCTCAGTTTTCTTATCTATAACACCAGATCTTCTTGTTCATGGTTTAACTAAACAATAGAATAATTTGAAGTTAACCATTATGTATTCCTAATTTTTATTTCTCTTTTCTGATTCCAACAGCTTGTTGAAGATGGATATAGAGAACTGGACAGAAATAGTTTCTCCTTGCACTTTATGAATTAATTTTATTTTTAAAATAAAAAAATTAAACATATTTGAACCTTTTATTAAAAGGAAAAGGAGTATCTTGCCTCCCATGCAGCTTACTGAATTAAGAGATTTGATCCTCAAAACTTATAATTACTGTCTTTGGTCAGATATCTTGTTTTCTAGAGAATCTATGCTGGTTCCTTGGTACAACTGCAAAGCAAAGTTGGTCTAGGAACCACTATGATTCCCTTTGGTTAGCAGTTTTGCTGGACCTATTCTGGAAAGCAAACGGCATGTAAAAATAACTGAGGTAAGGGTAATGTATGTAAGACCTTTACACATCTGAGGCTGACAACATACTCCAAGCACAAAGTATAAGTTTTTACTGACAAAAGTTTCATTTGTGTCATTATGGAGTAGACATGTGAAGGAGAAACCTCATTGAATAGACCTTAGTGATAAATCCCAACTACAGTTGAGCCTTGAACACGGGTTTGAATTGCACAGGTTCACTTACGTGTAGATTGTTTTCAATAAATCTGTATGTAAGTGGACCACTGTCCACTTACTGTCCATGGCTGGTTGAGTCTGTGCCTGCGGAAACATGGATAGGAAGGGCCAACTATGGCGCTTGAGCATCCTTGGATTTTGGTATCCGTGGCAGCTCCTGGGGTTCCAGGATGATACCCTCTGATGATACCGAGGGATAACTGTGTCTGAAAATCAAGAGTGACCAAGCCCCAGGTTATTTTTGATTTTCCAGAGGTGTTTTCTAGAAAACTGCCCTTGCTCATTCCTATAAAGATTAATTTTGTTTCTCAGTAACTTTAGGATCAGCTCCGTATTAACATAAGAAGATTCAGGAAAGTTGTTTCCACAGAGAGCTTTTTTTTTTTCTGTTTTAGGAGGGCTGTTATGCTTTATTACTTCCAACTTCATTTGCATTCTGTGAATGCAGTACTTAAGGACTGAAATGTTGGTTCTTAGAGCGCCATTCCATCTGGGCTGCAGGTGGCTGAAGTATCTGAGTCACCATTCATCACTGAGGGTCAAAGAGTTGAGGCTCTTTGAGACAAGGTAGGTTTCTTATGGCATATCCACGGTGCCTCCAGACTGTTGGTATGTTCCTGGTTAAACATCTAGGTTATGACCAGTTCTGCCCGTATGGGCCTGTTCTTGTGCCACGTTCCTGGTGGACCTGGTCTTTCCAATGTGACTCCTTTCCCATTACTTATGTGCAGCACCCAGACACACTCGTCTCCCTCTCCTGTCTCACCCCAATGTTCTGTCATCCTGCCCCTCTGGGCCTGTGCTGTTCACCCCCGAGGCCTGTCTAGTCCTTACGTGGTTTTCAGCCACCCTACACCACTCAGTCTGCCCCTCGTTTTCTGCCTACTGCCTCTTTACACTGTGCCCATGTGTTCCCATCCCTGTGGTGGACAATTCCCCCCGACATTGCCTCTCACTGTTTCACCTCTAGCTGTCTACCCCTTGCCCTACTTAAATGTGTTTGGTTTTTTCCCTGAAACTATTGGCTTACATGGAGATGTTACATTTTCCATGTTAACCACTAGTCTGGAAGCTGTTAAATTCTTTTTCAGTATCTCCTGTGAGACAGCGGTCCAAAGTTGATACACATTGTAACACAGAGTTGATATACATTGTAACACACTGATGGAAGAAAATCATAACGAGTTTTATGAAATAGCTTGTTCTCGGGAGAAGCAATGGCCATGGTTTGCTTTGGTTTTGGCTACCTCACTTCAAAACGGTCTTGTAGGTTACTCTGATTTTCGTAATGGCATCAAGGGATGACAACAGAAGCAGTGACTAGTGCTAAAGCGACTATACTGAGCATTACAAGTCAAAAGAAATGTAAGTTAATGAAAAAGAAGGCAGCTAGCTGAGTAATCTCACTCCTTATGGCGTGGTGAATACCTAAGCGGTATTTCTCAAACTTGAAGTGCACGTGAAACACTCGGGTATTGTTAAAATTTAGATTCTGATCCTGTGGGTCTATGGTGAGGCCTGAGAATATGCATTTCTAACAGTCACCCAGGTGATACGGATGATACTGACGCAGGAATCATAAGGAATAAACATTTCTTATGCTGAATCGTGTACCAAAATGTGTAAATCAAAGCATCTTTCCACCCGAGATGAACAAGAGTAATAAACCTTTTTTGCACCCTTCTTCATACATATATACACGTGTAGGGGGTTTATTTTGTTTATTTTTACCAATATAGAGTTTTACCATCTTCATGACCCTGTAACTTTTCCATTTAAAATATGGAAATCCCTATAAAGTAGGTAGATTTTTTTAAAAAAATTGTATAGACATATATAAAATAAATAAGGATTTCATAAATGATGGGTTGTCTTTAGTGCAGTTTTTTTCTTTTTGCTTACCTCTAACAAGATCACTTAGAAGTACCGATTTATTAATCCATCTAAAAATACTTTATAGTACTTACTACTTCCTCATTTGTTGTTAGATTTTCAATGGAAAAACTATGGCTGTTTAAGTGAACTTTTAAGTATCATGAGCCATGATGGAGAAATTAATTAAAAGTAAAGATGTGAGATACAAAAAAGAGTAGAATGGATGAGTATATTAGAGTATGTCATACAATGAAACATCAGAGAGCAATGAGAATGAACAAACTACAACCCACACGATGATATAGATTCATTGCACAAACAGGTTGAATGAAAGAAGCCTGACAAGATGCCAGTACACTGTGTGATTCCATTATTCAGTTCAAAAAAGAGGCAAGACAGATTTTTACAGTTAGAGATTGGGATAGTGTTTACATTTGGTGTAGGGGGTGGAGGTGGGCAGGGACTAGAAGGAGGGGAAGACCACTAGGGTGCAGACCAGATTTGTATCCAAATCTGGGTTATGTTACTTTCATGGGGGTGTGTTCACCCCGAAAATTCAGTGCGGTGGGCGCTTTTCACTTCTCTGTTGAAGAAAAAAGTATTGCAAATAACATGGCAGTTGGGCCTGTGGAATTACCTTGTGTGTTGTACTGAAGAACACATCAGTGTGGTTCATCTTTTGAAAAGTGAGCTCAGGTCGTCATCCTTATTCGGTGTAGTGGAAAGAGTTTGGGAATTGGATTTATAGGACTGAGTCCCACTTGGGGAAATGTTATTACAGCCTCCCTGAGAGATGTAAAATGGAGCTCATAATTAGGTGCTCACAAAATTGCTGTAGAACAGAGTCACCATCCTCCCAGAACTCAGGATGGACCATGTGCAAAACTACAATGAAGTGATACTTCAGCAGTATCCCAAGTGGCAAAGAATTTAAAACTGCCTTTTTGAAGTGAGAGTATGCGCCAGAACCACGTATCCCATTAAGGCCATAGGAAAGCTATGCTTGCAGTTAATTTAAGACATTGAGATGCTTAAATTGTATCTTAAGGTTAGTTTAGAAAAACTGGTGTCAGAAAACAAGTGCCAAAACACCCAGTACCCCAGGAGGAATGTCGTGGTAGTACAGGGTATTATGGGACTTGTAGTTTCGGACGCCGCGGGGGCATTCCCCCTCATCTCCACCCCAATCCTTTCGGACTGGCGAGAAAAAGGTGAGTAGCTGGGCAGTGAGCTCAGGACCTGCGGGCTGGCGGAGCGGCTTCCTCGAGGGAGAATCACCCCCACACTCTTCAAGCACCAGGTAGTCGGGCTGCGAGGCGGGCGCGCGGTGATGGCGTCACCTTCCGGTGCCGCCGTCTTGGTTTCCCTGGCGACCGGCGTGAGCTCCGCGCCGAGGCGAAGGAGATGCTGGCGAGGCGGCAGCGCGATCCCCTCCAGTCACTGCAGCGTCGCAATCAGGAGCTGAAGCAGCAGGTATCATCTGGCTGTCCATTGGGGGACCTGGGCTCTGGCGGCGGGCGAGCTCTGGGGCGCACCCTAACCCTGGGAGCCTCCCCAATCCACTTCCCTTTCCAAGTTGTAACCCACCCCACCCCCAGCATCAAACTGATCCCAGCACCAAACTGATTCTAATCCTTCACACTCCCAACCCAACCCCAGGGAGGCTAGAAAATCGGGACCATCGACTAAGTCTAGAAAATCGGGACCATCGACTAAGTCTGCCCTCCCCCGCATCTCACCCTAACGGCTCTATCTCCAACCTAACAACTCCCTTAACCCATCTCACCTCCAAATCTAAACTTTTTTTTTTTTTTGGCGGTACGCGGGCCTCTCACTGTTGTGGCCTCTCCCATTGCGGAGCACAGGCTCCGGACGCGCAGGCTCAGCGGCCATGGCTCACGGGCTCAGCAGCTCCGCGGCATGTGGGATCTTCTCGGACCGGGGCACGAACCCGTGTCCCCTGCATCGGCAGGCGGAGTCTCAACCACTGCGCCACCAGGGAAGCCCTCCAAATCTAAACTTTTAACAGTAATTATTCCAACCACCTCTGCGCCCAACATCACTCTCCTCCACTCTCCATGCCCCCTTTCCTTTATCCCTCATCCAGCGGAGCTATTGAGTGTTTTTGCTTCACATGAATCCCAGCGAAATAGGTGTCAAGGAATAGTCCTAATATATAAGAAAAATAAGACCTGACAAATGAGCAAAGGACTTGAACTAAAGGAGAAATACTAGTAACACACAAATATGAGAAAAGTTAAAAGATAATCAAGTAATTGCAAAGGAAGGAAGAGATCACAAACACTTAAAATATCACAATACCCGGTATTGGGGAGGCTGTGATGAAACAGGCACTTACACTGCTGCAGGGTATAAGGCACAGCATTTCTGGAAAGCGGTTTGACAAGATGTAGCAAGTATTCATGCTCCTAAGCTGGGAATTACATTTCCAGGAATTTACCGTACATAATAATAAAAAATTGAGACACAGGTTGAGGTATGGAGGTATTCATCATACTATTACTTATAATACAAAAGGCTGGATGCAACTTAAACGATCAGTAGTAGGGGAATGGATAAGTAACATGTTGGGACATAATACTGAGATTAAAATTTTAAGGAGATTTTAACATGTTAGGGAAAATATTTGTGATAAAATGTCAAGTTAGAAAAAATATAAAATTGAATATACAGTATTTCAATTTTAAAATTTTATATGTAATATACATAGAAAAAAAGATGGAAGGAAACATGCCAGCATGGTAACTCTATGTGGCAGAATGCTAATGACTATTATGTTTCGCTTCATACTTTTTGATATTTTTATAATTTTGGGTTGGGGTGGGGAGACTTCCCTGGTGGTCCATTGGTTAAGACTTCGCCTTCCAGTGCAGGGGGTGTGGGTTCAACCCCTGGTCGGGGAACTAAGATCCCACATGCTTGGGGGCCAAAAAAACAGAACATAAAACAGAAGCAATATTGTAACGAATTCAATAAAGACTTTAAAAACGGTCCACGTTTTAAAAAAATACCGTAAAAAAAAAAAATTAAGAAAGGGAATTCTCTGGTGGTCCAGTGGTTGGGACTCCACACTTTCACTGCTGAGCGAGAGCCCTGGTTCAATGCCTGGTCGGGGAACTAGGATCCCACAGGCCACGTGTCATGGCCAAGAAAAAAAAAAGTTTGTAAGAAAAAAGTAAGTAGTAATTAATGTGTTGTTAATTTATTTTCTGAAATTCCTATTTTACTTTGCTAATTTTACTTTTTATTTTTCATTTGATCTATTACCAAATATTGTTTCCACTAAATAGAATTATTTTATAAACTTTAGCAGGTAAGAGATGTACTGAATGCTCATATTTTATTCACTTTTGGACTTTCACTTAAAAAGTACAAAAGATGGGATGGATAAATGTTTCTTAATGGACTCTATTGGAATTATAGTGGTACAACAAAATAGAATACTCTTCTGGTAGAAATAAAACTTGATGAGACATTGACTTAAGCTAAGCTTTGGCCAGATGCTTAATATGGTTTTGTATTTAATTTTAAATTTAGTGGGACATTGAGAGAACCAGGAAATGTTGTAGAAGTAAACTAAAAAAATTATAATTATTACAAAGATGTAACAAAGTAAACTATTGCCAGGATTATTCAAGTCGGAGACAAATTGGCTCCAGAGCCTTTTGATACCCTGTATGTCTGTGAAGGACATAGTGTGAGCTCATTCTTCCCTGGCCCCACGGAAGACACCTGAAGCAAAAAATGGAACAGATTTCCAACTTGGTATCCATGGGACAAGTGATCAAGAGCCCATCTGGGTCATGCCTGTGATGACCGACTCTGTTAGCATGTGTGTGGATTTTGTAAATAACAGATGCAAAATGGCAAGAGTAGAGAATTTTTATTTCTCTTCTTTCATCCACTTTATCTTCTCCACAGTATCTATAGAATGCAAAAGATGTATGTGCCTCTTTTGTGGGTATGTTGGCAAATTTACACATAGTGTTTGGAAATTACTAAATCACAATGTAAGATATAAGAATGAGGATTTAAAAATTTGTGGTTTATTCATATAATGAATACTACTCGGCAATAAGAAGGAATAAACTAATGATACACACAACAATATGGAAGTATCTCAAAAACATTCTTGTGAAATGATTAAACAAACGAGTACATACTTTCTGGAGTAATGGTAATTTTCTGTACGTTGATAGGGGTTTGGATTACATGGGTATATGCATTTGCCAAAACTCAGTAAATGTATACTTAAGATTTGTGCATTTCATTTGTATGTAAATTTTACACCAAATATTGAACTCTAGTTAGTGATACCCATTGGTGTATTAAGGGGAAATATATTGATGATTGTAGTTTATTTTGAAATACATAAAAAATAAGATGAATTGATGAATAGATGTGTCATAAAAGTATAGTAAAATGTTAATGGTAGAATCTAGGTGGTGGGTATTTGGATGTTCACTATAAAGTTCTTTCAACTTCATTGTATATTTAAAAGTATTCATTATAAAATATTGGGAAAAAAGAATTAAAATTTTATTTCCTAAGGTTATATGGCGTTTAACAATATGATACTTTAAACAGTCTCCATTTATTGTAGGTTGATGATTTGCTTTCTGAGAGTCGATTGAAAGGCGCTCTAGAAGCCAGTAGAAGACGAGATATTTACCAAAGGTAAAGCATATGAAATTATGTTAGCTTTGTAGGGACTGTACTTACATTTCAGTGAGCAGTATTTACAGCATAGAAATTGAGGAATTATTTCTTTTTATAATTAATAACATTTCTAAAAAGACAAAATAATAATGGGAAATAATATTGAGGTAACAATGAATGAAATTTTCCAAAATGTATTTTACAATATTTCCTACAATTATCTATGTCTACCTAGTCGAAATGTTGGAATGATAAGATTAAATAGAGAATTACAAATGTTAAAAAGGGGCAGCTTACATCTATTTTGTACTCTGTATGTACCAAGCAGTGTGGTCCATGCTCTAAAAACTTTTTAATTAATTTTTACAATAACATTTTGAGGTACTCATTAATATAGATGAGAAAATTAAGGTTCACAGTGGTTAGTTAGTATGTCTAACACTACTTAGCTATAAGACATTAAAGTGAGAAGGCAATAAAAATGTTTTAAGATAAATGCAGAATTTATAGATATAATTAATTAATTAATTAAATTCAAATATAGTTGACTTACAATGTTGTGTTAGTTTCTGGTGTACAACAAAGTGGTTCAGTTATACGTATATATGTGTATGTGTGCATATATATATATATATATATATGTTCTTTTTCATATTCTTTCCATTATGGTTTATCACAGGATATTGAATATAGTTCCCTGTGCTATGCAGTGGGACCTTATTGTTTATCCATCCTATATAGAATAGTTTGCATCTGCTAGTCCTAAACTCCCAATCCATCCCTCCCCCACACCCCCACCCCTCCCTTGGCAACCAAAAGTCTGTTCTCTATGGCTGTGAGTCAGTTTCTGTTTCATTGATAAGTTCATTTGTGTCATATTTTAGATTTCTTTCTCTTTCTGACTTACTTAATATGATAATCTCTAGGTTCATCCATGTTGCTGCAAATGGCAGTATTTCATTCTTTTTTGTGGCTGAGTAGTATTCCACTGTGTGTGTGTGTGCGTGTGTGTGTGTGTGTGTGTATATATATATATATATATATATATATATATATATATATATATATATAACATCTTCTGTATCCATTCATCTGTTGATGGACATTTAGGTTGTTTCCATGCCTTGGCTGTTGTAAATAGTGCTGCTGTGAACAGAGGGATGCACATATCTTTTTGAATTAGAGTTTTGTCTGGATATATGCCCAGGAGTGGGATTGCTGGATCATAGGGCAGCTTTATTTTTACTTTTTTGAGGAACCTCCATACTGTTTTAAATAGTGGCTGCACCAATTTACATTCCCACCAACAGTGTAGGAGGGTTCCCTTTTCTCCATACCCTCTCCAGCATTTGTTTTTTTGTAGACTTTTTAATAATGGCCATTCTGACCTGTGTGAGGTGGTACCACATTGTAGTTTTGATTTTCATTTCTCTAATAATTAGTGATTTTGAACATCTTTTCATGTGCCTGTTGGCCATCTGTATATCTTTGGGAAAATGTCTATTTAGGTCTTCTGCCCATTTTTTGATTGGGTTGTTTGTTTTTCTGTTACTGAGTTGTATGAGCTGTATGTATATTTTGGAAATTAAGCCCTTGTTGGTTGCATCATTTGCAAATATTTTCTCCCAGTCCATAGGCTGTCATTTTGTTTTGTTTATGGTTTCCTTTTCTGTGGAAAAGTTGTAAGTTTGATTAGGTCCCATTTGTTTATTTTTGCTTTTATTTCTATTGCCTTGGGAGACTGACCTAAGAAAACATTGCTACAATTTATGTCAGAGAATGTTTTGCCTATGTTCTCTTCCAGGAGTTTTGTGGTTCTATGCCTTATATTTAAGTCTTTAAGCCATTTTGAGTTTATTTTTGTGTACATTGTGAGTGTATGGTCTAACTTCATTGATTTACACGCAGCTGTCCAGCTTTCCCAATACCACTTGCTGAAGAGACTGTCTTTTCTCCATTGTATATTCTTGCCTCCTTCATTGAAGATTAATTGACCGTAGGTGTGTGGGTTTATTTCTGGGCTCTCTATTCTGTTCCATTGACCCATATGTCTGTTTTTGTGCCAGTACCATGCTGTTTTGATTACTGTAGCTTTGTAGTGTTGTCTGAAGCCTGGGAGGGTTAAGCCTCCTGCTTTGTTCTTTTTCCTCAGGATTGCTTTGGCAATTCTGGGTCTTTTATGGTTCCATATACATTTTAGGATTACTTGTTCTAGTTTTGTGAAAAACGTCATAGGTAATTTGATAGGAATTACATTAAATCTGTAGATTGCTTTGGGTAGTATGGTCATTTTAATAATATTAATTCTTCCAATCTAATCCAATATTAATTCTTCCAGTCCAATTAATAACATTAATTCTTTCTATTTCTTTGAATCATCTTCAGTTTCCTTTATCAGTGTTTTACAGTTCTCAGCATAAGTCTTTCACCTCCTTACTCAGGTTTATTCCTAAGTACTTTATTATATTTTTGATGTGATTTTTAAAAAAAAAATAAATTTATTTATTTATTTTTGGCTGCATTGGGTCTTCCTTGTTGGGTCTTTGTTGGTGCGTGTGGGCTTTCTCTAGTTGTGGCGAAGCGGGGTCTACTCTTTTTTGCAACGCACAGGCTTCTCATCGTGGTGGCTTCTCTTGCAGAGCTTGGGCTCTAGGCGCATGGGCTTCAGTAGTTGTGGCATGTGAGCTCAGTAGTTGTGGCTCACAGGCTGTAGAGCGCAGGCTCAGTAGTTGTGGCGCATGGGTTTAGTTGCTCTGTGGCATGTGGGATCTTCCAGGACCAGGGCTCAAACCCGTGTGCCCTGCATTGGCAGGTGGATTCTTAACCACTGCACTACCAGGGGAGTCCCTTTTGATGTGATTTTAAAAGGGATTTTTTTTTTTTACTTTCCTTTCTGATATATATATATATTTTTTTCATTTTCCATTTCTGATATTTCATCATTAGTGTAAAGAAATGCAACTGATTTCTGTATGTTAATCTCGTATCCTGCTACCTTGCTGAGTTTCTTTATCAGTTCAGTAGTTTTTGTGTGGAGTCTTTAAAGGTTTTCTATATATAATATCATGTCATCTGCATATAATGGCAATTTTACCTCTTTCAATCTGGATACATTTTATTTCTTTTTCTTGTCTGATTGTTGTGGCTAGGACTTCTAATAGTTGAATAGAAGTGGTGAGAGTGGGCATCCTTGTCTTGTTCCAGATTTTAGTGGGAAGGCTGTCAGCTTTTCACCATTGAGTATTATGTTGGCTGTGGGTTTGTCATAAGTAGCTTTTATTATGTTGAGATATGTTTCCTCTATACCCATTTTGGTAAGAGATTTTTTTGTTTGTTTTTTAAATTTTTTATTTATTTATTATTTACTTTTGGCTGTGTTGGATCTTCGTTGCTGCGTGTGGGCGTTCTCTAGTTGCGGTGAGTGGGGGGGCTATTCTTTGTTGCAGTGCATGGGCTTCTCATTTTGGTGGCTTCTCCTGTTGTGGAGCATGGGCACTAGGCGTGCAGACTTCAGTAGTTGCAGCACACAGGCTCAGTAGTTGTGGCATGTGGGCTCACTCGTTGCAGCTCATGGGCTCAGTAGTTGTGGCTCGCAGGTTCTAGAGCTCAGGCTCAGTAGTTGTGGTGCACGGGCTTAGTTGCTCCGCAGCATGTGGGATCTTCCTAGACCAGGGATCGAGCCCATGTCCCCTGCATTGGCAGGTAGATTCTTAACCACTGCACCACCAGGGAAGTTCCTTGGTAAGAGTTTTTATCATGAATGAATGTTGAATTTTATCAAATGCTTTTTCTGCATCGATTGAGATGATCATGTGGTTTTTGTCTTTTCTTTCGTTGTTGTGGTGTATCACATTGATTTGCATATGTTGAACCATCTGTGTGACCCTGACAACTTGATCATGATGTATGATCTTCTTTATGTGTTGTTGGATTTGGTTTGCTAATATTTTGTTAAGAATTTTTGTATCTATATTCATCAAAGATATTGGCCAGTAATTTTCTTTTTTGGTGTTATTCTTGTCTCATTTTGGTATCAGGGTGATGGTGGTTTCATAGAATGACTTCGGGAGTGTTCCCTCCTCTTCAGTCTTTTGGAAGAGTTTGAGAAGGATCAGTATAGTTCTTTTTGTATGCTTGGTAGAACTCCCCAGTGAAGCCATTTGGTCCTGGACTTTTGTTTGCAGGGAGTTTTTAAAATTATAGATTCTATTTCACTTCTAGTGATTGGTCTGTTCAAATTATCTAGCTCTTTTTGATTCCGTTTTGGTGGGCTGTATGTTTCTAGAAACTTGTCCAAGAAATGCAGAATTTAGTTAAGCAAGAGAAGGAACTTCACTACAGTCTCAGTGAAGTTGCAGCCTTTGCTCCATTTGAATCAAATGCAAGAATTATGTCATGGTATAATTTGGGTCTAAGAGCAAACAACCTAAGCCTGAAGGTTATGGACTTGCTATTGTGACAGCAACTATAAAAACAGCTCAGAGTGAACATCAGTGGCGTAGGCCAAATTGTGCTAAGTCCTTGGCCTATGTAGCCCCAGATCCTGTGACCTGTCAGAAGTCTCTGTCTATTAGCAATTCTGCCTTGCTTGGGATGGTGACCTGAGCTCTCTTGAGATGGGAAAACTGTTCTCATGATGGATGATTGTTTTTTGTTTTGTTTTGAATTTTCTTTTTAATCCTTGGGAGAGTTTAAAATTAACTAGAGTTTAAAAGTACATAGACATGGTGAACTAAATCAAATTAGACTATTATTACTTTTGTATTAAGTTTAGGACATCATTAAAATAATCTGTATGCTTTAGGTATTTAAAGAATTTATAACATTCAGATGGATGTGAGATTTGTGCTGCTAGTTTAAATGATTCATTAGAACATTTGAAAAAATTTTACTTAAGTCAGGCAGAGTGCTTAAAAGCAAAATAAAATTTAAATGAATTTTAAGATGTGGGAATTTAATTAACTACCTTCATTAGTAGGATTGATTATTTGAGGAATTTAGCTCAAGTTGAATTAATCAAACAATAATGAAAGAAAAAGGGAAGGTAATTGTACTTGCTTTACTAGATTTTAAAATAGAATAAGAGTTATATGCTGAATTGAAGTCCCAGGGAAAACTAGATTTTTAAATTTTATTTTAATAAGCTAATAATTATTTTTATACCCAAGTAATAGTCTTCTCTGTGTATAAAAAGATCCCCTCACAGTCATTTTAAAATACACATTGATATTTGCATGTCTGGAAAAAACATTCAGCCCTTATGTTTGATTAATAATTGGGTAGATATGGAGTAAAAAAAATTTCTACTTAAACCTTTGAAGACATTGTCTGGTTCCTTTACACCCAGTGATGCTGACAAGTTTCATGGTCATTCCTTTGTAATTGATCTCTGTCTGAGGCTTTTCTCCTCAGCCTTGGTGTTTTGAAATTTTGTCACGGTGTATTTAGGTGTTGTTTTAATTCTTCTCAACACTCAAGGGGTCTTTTCAGTCTGAAAACTTGTCTCTCGTGAGCTCTGGGAGAGTTTCTTTTACTAAAAGATAATTTTTTTACTTCTGTTTGTTTCTTCCTGAAACACCTTTGAGTCAGGTATTGAACCTCCCGGAATTTTCCTCTAGGTCTCTCCCCACTAGTTTTTGTTTCTTTGTTTTTCTGTTTATGCCTGAGAGGTTCTCTTGACACATTTTTTTTTTTTTTTTGGCTTGCGGGATCTTAATTCCCTGACAAGGGATTGAACCCATGCCTCCTGCAGTAGAAGTGTAGAGTCCTAACCACTGGACTGCCAGGGAAGTCCCTAAATTCAGTCTTATCTTAGCCAATCCTGACCTTGCACAAGCCTTTCTCAGTGTTCCTTTTCCTCAAACCTTCTGAAACCGTGCAACTCAGATTGGGATTTGAACCCATGGGCCGGGTCTCAGACCCAGCCAAAACCCAGATTGGGACTTGAACCCACGGCCTTTTAACTGAGATCACACACCTGGTCTCAGGACTTAATGAAGCTCAGGTTCTTGATGTCTCATTGCAGAAAGAATTCAGTGAGAGACAAAGTGATAGGTAAGAAGTGGATTTATTTAGAGAGAAACACACTCCACGGAGCGTGGGCCATCTCAGAAGGCGAGAGCCGCCAACTTTTTCTTTTAACTTTTCCGTGGATGTTTTATTTCAGCAGCTGTATTGTTAATTTACAAGTGTTTTTCCTTGTTCTTTAATTTTTCTTTTTTCTAGCATTGTGTTCCTGTTTTTAGGTTATCTCATTAATACTTCCATGATTGGGAGTTGTGTTTTTTTTTAAAGTTCTTTTCTGTTCTCTGAGTTGTCTTTGGTTCCTCTGGGCTCAGATTTTTTTACTTTTGGTTAGTCTTAAATTTTATCTTCCATGTTGCTAGTTTTCTTCATTATGCCCAATGGTCCTTGGATTATCTTTTTTTTTAAGAATGAGGGACTAAGCTGATTATTCTAGAGAGTTGCCATGGGTTCTTCTACTGTTGGGTTTATAGGTCTCAAGGACCAGCCCTTCCTGTCATCTTGCTCAGTCATCTTCAGCTTGTCAGTGACAGCCCTGCATACCATTACAAAGTCCCCAGTCATCATTACCTAAAAGCAGAAAGGATGATGGTTCTTTACCTGCTCCATCAGGGAGAACAAAATGGGGGGAACTGCCTAACACATTTCTTTTATGTATCACTGGCCAGTGCTGGGCCATACACGCACCCTACCTGCAGTGGAGGCTGATCACTTGCGTGTCAGTGGGAGGCCAAGCATGCCAGCATGGAGGAGGGTGGCAGAAGGGCTTTGGGGTAGATAACTAGCAGGGTCAGCTGCAGGTTGATGTTTCTACTTGTCTTTTCTGCCTCTTTCACGAAGGATTTTTGTCCCCCTTTTCACTGCTTATTTCATTTTATGAGTCTCTGGAAGAAAAAAAAAATAACTCAGCATAAAAAATAATGACTTTTTCAGGTTATTGGTGGAGAAAGCATTTGATTTTTGAAAACTCATAACTAGCTGTAGCCCATTTTCAGTCATTTTTTTCTCTCTTTTTTTTTAAATTGAAGTACAGTGGAATTACAGTGTTGTGTTAATTTCTGCTGTACAGCAAAGTGATTCAGTTATACCTATATATACATTCTTCTTTATATTCTTTTCCTTTATGGTTTATCTCAGGATACTGAATATAGTTCCCTGTGCTATGCTGTAGGACCTTGTCGTTTATCCATTCTATATAGAATAGTTTGCCTCCACTAACCCCAAACTTGGTCGTTTTCATACTTCTAATATGGGTGTCTAAGACTTAAGCCAAATTATATGAGCTGTCCATGAAATATCTAAAACGCCGTACCCATATGGATGGGCCATGTTCACAAGGGGAGTGTGCTGTTGTGGGGAGAGGCCAGCTGTAGAATCCTAAACTCTGCCTTCACATGGTTACTCTCCCTCTGACTAGCTCTGGTCACTTTTCAGAACCTCACTTTCTTCAGCTGGAGTGAGGATTGTTATGAGACTCAAATGAGGTGATGCTTAGCAGTATTTGTGATGCAAAAAATAAATTTTAGCTGTTATTATCATTATTTTGTCATCTTGGTTGCATCCTAGGTTTATGGAATTTTAGAGCTGGAGAAGCATTTTTAAAGTCCAGTGCTTTCCTTATTTTAGAGATAGGAAACTGAAGCCCAGAGTCACTGAAGTTTTCTGAGTTCTGGTTATCATACCTCATACCTGAGATCTTGACTATGAGCATCACCCAAGCTAATGGATGGAAAGGCATTTACATATGAATTTTTAAACATCATTCATGCAATAGAAATTGCCTTACCTGGGCTTCCCTGGTGGCGCAGTGGTTGAGAATCTGCCTGCCAATGCAGGGGACACGGGTTTGAGCCCTGGTCTGGGAGGATCCCACGTGCCGCGGAGCAACTAGGCCCGTGAGCCACAACTACTGAGCCTGCGCGTCTGGAGCCTGTGCTCCGCAACAAGAGAGGCCGCGATAGTGAGAGGCCCGTGCACCGCAATGAAGAGTGGCCCCCGCTTGCCACAACTAGAGAAAGCCCTCGCACAGAAACGAAGACCCCACACAGCCAAAAATAAATAAATTAATTAATTAATTAAAAAAACAAAAAAATGGCAGATGCTTGCTTTAAAAAAAAAAAAAGAAAGAAATTGCTTTACCTGCTTAAAGACTTATGTATGATTTTATAAAATAGCTTTTCGTTCTGACAATTAAAAAATCAATATTTTGTTTCTTTCTTTTTTAAAATTTAGATGTATCCAATTAAAACAGGCAATAGATGAAAATAAAAATACTCTTCAAAAATTAAGCAAAGTAAGTATTATGGTTAATCATGTTAAAAAAAATTCCGTTTTTACCCAAATATTTTGTTTAGTGGAAGTTCATTAGAGGGGTAAGTTCCTGGGTTCACATAAGTTATGAAGTGTAACTGTGGTCAGTGCTGACCTGCCCGATGGGCTTACTGAATGTGCTTGGGAGCAGAAAAGACAGGGCTCCAAATCCTGGTAAAAGTTCAGCTTTAATGAACTCACCCAGCATTGAGGACTCGGAAAAACCTGGAAGGAGCTATTTTTATTTTTGCATTGCGTAAGTTTTATGTTTTACAGTTTAGAATTGTTTTCATTTTAATTACATTGTGGGGAGAGTACCTAATCTGGCCCTGAGGGTAAGTGGTAGAGAAACTTCTTATATCACATGGCAGCCCTGATATTGGTGACTCTGTAGAAACAGGGCAAACTAGAGTTTACTCTGGGCAGTTCCCATCAGGATTTCCTCTTTTAATATGAGCCTGAGCTTCAGCTAGGTGTCCGGGCCAGAGACTCACAGAGCATTTAGGGTGGAAGGCATTTGAAAGTCATCTACCTGCCTGCATGTGGATCTCCTTTACTGCGTCTGAGACAAGGGGTCACTGAGTGTCTCTTCTGCATTTCTCCAGTGACACAAAACTGTAATTCCGCAGGCAGACTGACCCTAAATTTGAAAACCTAACTATTCCTGTTTCACAAATGAGGAAACTGAGGCTTCCAAAGGTGAAGCAGCTTTCCCAGTGTCTCACTGCCAGTAAGTGGCAGAACTTGGACTTGGCACTTGTGTTTTCGACTCAGTCCTCTGTCTGGAACCTGTCCCTTACTGACTATAGAGGGACTACAATACCAAGCAAGAAAACAAAACAAAAAAATAGGAGGTATACATTTATTTTGTCATTTGGTTTGCATTCCAACATAATAATCTACATTTCTTTTAAAGTTATTTCTCTAAGGTAGGCATAGTCTCGTATCAATATTTGCTTTGTCTTATAGCACTTATTGGAGTTTTTTACTTTTAACATAAATATAATCGGAAACAAATTTTTATTTTTATTTTTTTAGTGAAATAGACTTATATTCTCTCATAGGCTGATGAACCTGCCCCTGTTGGGAGTTACAATCAGAAGAAAGAGGAGGAACACAATCTTTTGGATAAGCTTACCCACCAACTGCAGGAACTTGCTGTGTCCATAAGTAGAGAAAATGTCACTGAGTAATGCTCCCTTCCTTCCTTTCTTTCTTTCAGATATTATGTCACCAACAGTTTTAATGTTTGACTCAGAATAAAGTCATATATAGATAAAAACAAATGGCAGTAACAGTACAATTAGTCAACATTTATTTATTGTGTGTAATAGAAAGTGTGAGATCCCATGAGAGATGTAAAGAAGTAGAAGCCATAATCTCTGCTCTCAGGTAAGTTACAAGCTAGTTGGGGAAACAAAACAGAGATCGGAAGAGCTAAATAAACAGATGTTAGAAAATAAGGATCGGGCTTCCCTGGTGGTGCAGTGGTTAAGAATCCCCCTGCAGGGCTTCCCTGGTGGCGCAGTGGTTGAGAGTCTGCCTGCCGATGCAGGGGACATGGGTTTGTGCCCCGGTCCGGGAAGATCCCACATGCCGCGGAACAGCTAGGCCCATGAGCCATGGCCGCTGAGCCTGCGCGTCCGGAGCCTGTGCTCCACAACGGGAGAGGCCACAACAGTGAGAGGCCCGCGTACTGCAAAAAGAATCCGCCTGCCAATGCAGGGGACACGGGTTCGAGCCCTGGTCCGGGAAGATCCCACATGCCGCGGAGCAGCTAAGCCCGTGTGCCACAGCTACTGAGCCTGTGCTCTAGAGCCCACGAGCCACAACTGCTGAGCCCGCGTGCCTAGAGCCCGTGCTCTGCAACAAGAGAAGCCACCACAGTGAGAAGCCCACGCACTGCAACCAAGAGTAGCCCCTGCTCACCACAACTAGAAAAAGTCTATGCACAGCCTCGAAGACACAGTGCAGCCAAAAATAAACAAACTAAATAAATATATTAAAAAAAAAAGAAGAAAATAAGGATCATGGGCTTCCCTTGTGGCGCAGTGGTTAAGAATATGCCTGCCAATGCAGGGGACACAGGTTCGAGCCCTGGTCTGGGAAGATCCCACATACCGCGGAGCAATTAAGCCTATGCACCACAACTACTGAGCCTGCGCTTTAGAGCCCGCAAACCACAACTACTGAGCCCGCACACCTAGAGCCCATGCTCCGCAACAAGAGAAGTCACTGCAATGAGAAGTCCATGCACCGCAATGAAGAGTAGCCCCTGTTTGCCACAACTAGAGAAAGCCTACGCGCAGCAACAAAGACCCAACATAGCCAAAAATAAATAAATTTATTAAAAATTTTTTAAAAAAAGAAAATAAGGATCATGCCTTTAATGTCAGTGTTGATGTGTAAAAAGAAAATTATTTGGATTGTCTATTTGCATATTTATTTACTCCTTTTATAAATATTCTTTAAAAATTGGAAGCAGAAACATGCATTCTTTTCCTGCTGGAGTGGATGTTAATAATAGCCTTTGTAAAATGGAAAGAAAACTTGATAGTATAAACAAACCCAATTCATAGGAAGAAAAAAGGAAAAAGTCAACTAGACTCTTCAAATGCTGTTCCCGTACTTTTACACTGTATCCTGGGAAGAAATGCTAAAGAATATAGATGCAAGGATTCTAGAATTTCCATTGATTTCCAGTACTGAGAATGACAAAAGTGGCTGATATTGGACTTACCCTTCCTACCATAAACACTGTAAAATCTGGACAAAATATACAAAATGGCTGTTTGAACTCGTTGAACATCAACCAAGCAGGGTTGATATCGTTAATACAGGGAGACATGAGCTGAGTCCTGCATTTACCCAGACCCTCTTCCTGGAGTTAGTTTATGGGCGGTGGTGCAGGAATCCCAAACAGGGAGCTGCAGTCTCACCGGGCTGAGGAGGCAGAGATAAAATTCTGGACTTGCTAAGGCTGCTGGTACTTGTGGAGAGAGTGGAGAGATAGAAGAGAGTTGCAGAGAGACAACTGCAGAAATCTAAATGGACTCCTGGGCTACACAGAGCATGATTCCAGAAGGCCTGGCGGAAAGCGCCTGCTGGGAGACTGAGAGCTTAAAAGATTCTGGAGGCCACAGAACCCTGGAAAAATATTCGAATTTGTACCTAGCTGGAGTAAAGATACCTTGGTGAATGCTTCAGGCATTTAGTTGGAGATCACATAAGGCCTATGCCCTAGGAGTAAGGAAAACACCCTAATATTAAGAACTGTGATCTTGGAATACAGACAAAACTGAAGTAGGGCTTCCCTGGTGGCGCAGTGGTTGGGAGTCCGCCTGCCGATGCAGGGGACACGGGTTCGTGCCCCGGTCCGGGAGGATCCCACGTGCCACGGAGTGGCTGGGCCCGTGAGCCATGGCTGCTGAGCCTGCACGTCCGGAGCCTGTGCTCCGCAGCAGGAGAGGCCACAGCAGTGAGAGGGCCCGCGTACCGCAAAAAAAAAAAAAAAAAAAAAAAAAAAAAAAAACTGAAGTAAATCTTTTCCAACAAAGCCTAAAATCAGACCTTAACAGGAACAAGATCATTTAACTGTATAACAGAACAAAATTCAACACTCTTTAAAGGATGACCACATAATCCAAAGTCTCTAAATGTATTATCCACAATGTCTAGTAATTTTAAAAAAATGATTGGAAATGCAAAAAAACAAAAGGGGGAAATAAATAATAATTAAGCAGTGAAAGTCAATAAAAGCAGAGCCAAATCTGAGCCAGATAGTAGAGTAAGCTGACAAGGATTTCTGAATAATATGATTAATATGTTGAGGAAAATAGAAGAAAAGATGGATGGAATGGAAAAACATGGCATATTTTAAGAGAACTCAAATATAGAAAATAACCAAATGAACATTCTACAACTGCAAAATATAATATCTGATGGAATAACGGCTGAGGACTTTCTAAATCTGGTTCAATATATAGCTTCAAAAAGGTGAAAATGTCTTATAATAAAGAGAAAAAATAATCATTGGAAGTCTAGATGACCCAGATGTGAGAATTAGCAAACCAGAGCTATAAATCAACTATTTTCAATATGTTAAGAGAGATGGGCAGATTGCTTGATTAGAGAGGAATCTTAAGCAGAGAAATGGAAACTAATACTGACCAAAATGGAAATTCTGAAACTAAAAAACAATATATGAAAAGAAAAAAAATTGGATCGTTTAACACAAGACTGGATACAATAGAGGAAAAGATCAGTGAGCCCAAAGACTGAGCAATGAAAAACTTTCAGACTCATGCACAGAAAGAAAAAAAGAATGAAAAGAACAGAACAAAATGTGAGAAAGATCTGGGACATGGTCATAAGTTATAGCATATGTGTAAATTGAAGTCCCAGAAGGAGAGGAGAGAGAGAATGGAGCACAAGAAATATTTCAATACGTTTTTAAATTGAGATCTAAAAAAGTTATCAATGCACTGGTCCAAGAACCTCAGGCAACCCCAAACAATAAATACAAGGAAAACTACACATAGATGCATCAGAGTTAAACTGCTGAAAACTAAAAATAATAGAAAATCTTAAAAGCAGTCAGGGAAATAAAGAAACATATGTATAGGCAAACAACAGTTCAAGTTAAAGTTGACATCTTGTTAGAAAAAATACAGGTCAGAAGATAATGCAGTGACATCATAAAAGAGTTGAAAGAAAAAAAATCTATCAACCCAGAATTCTGTGTACAGCAAAAGTGTCTTTCAGAAATTAAAGTAGAATAAAGACATTTTCAGACAAACAAAAGCTGAGAAAATTTGTCAAACAAATGCTGAGAAATTTGCTAAAGGAAGTCCTATAGGCAAGAAGGAAATGATCCCACAGGAAACCTGTATTTGCAAGAAGGAATGAAGAGCACCAGTATGTGGGTAAATAGAAAAGCCTATTTCTTCTTTGCTAAATGTCTTTAGGGAACACTTGATTGTGTAAAGCAAAATATATATTTAAGAATTTATAATATATAGTCAACTCTCATTATTTGCTGTGGTTATGTTCCATAAAGTAGCTGCAAATACTGACTAGGTGAATACTGAACCATGGCTTCTAGGGAAAATACACAGCTAGGTTTCTGTGAGGCTCTGGTCACAGTTTTTTTTGAAACCTGAGTAAAACATGTCCTTGTTTTATGTGTGTTTCTGTTTAAAGATACCTTATTTAATGTATGTTACTGATTCATTAACATTGAACTCACAGCCAACAGCCCTATAATTCATGCCTGAAGAAATCTAACACACTTATTTTCTCCATTAGGGCACATCACAACCTTCTTGTGCTTTATGGCCATTAAAACAGCATAGGTAGGTTGCAAGTAAAAGATTAGAAAAAGGTATTCCATGTTAACCCTGACGAAAACAAAGGTGATGCAGCTATAGTAGTATCAGGCAGAGAAGACTTTAAGGTCAAAAGTAATTTAATAGATAAATACATCTTATAATAGTAAAAGCATCAATTCAATAGAAAAAAATTATCCCTAATGTGTAGACACCTAACAACATAGCTTTACAACGTATAAAGTAAAAATTGTTAGCACTGAAGGAGAGCTATATAATCCACAAACCTTAACCACCTTTACCTAATTAAAAATATATTTGTAGAATGCTGTATCCAACTAGATAATACACCTCTCTTCCAAGTGCATGTATAACATTAACCAAAATGAATCATAATGGATCATAAAGCAATTGTCAACAAATGTCAAAGGATTGATATCATGTAGTGTATAGTCTGATGACTTGGAATTACATTAAAACTCAGTGACAATCTAAAACTAATACAATGGTATATGTCAATTATATATCAATTTTTTAAAAAACTCAAATGACAGAAAAATAAAAGTCTCCAAATGTTTGCAAATTAAGTCACATACTTCTATGTAACCTAAGGGTCAAAGAAAATATTACAATGGAAATCTTAAAATATTCTGAATGATAATAAAATACAACTGTGGGCTGCAGCTAAAGCAGTGTTTAGAGGGAAATTTATAACTTCAAATGCATAGTTTAGAAAAGTTGGAAATTAATTACTGAAGTTTCCAACCTAAGAAGCCAGAAGAAGAATAACAAATTAAACCCAAGAAAAATAGAAGTAAGGAAATAATAAAGAGCAGAAGACAGTGAATAATAAACAGACGTACAGTAGATAAAATCAATAAACCCAAAGTTGGTTCTTTGGAAAAGTTAATTAAATGGGTAAATTCCAAGCAAGACTGATTAAGAAAAGAGAAAGAGAAGGAAAACAACAACAATGAAACAGGGAAGAAAACTAATTACTACAGAGTCTACAGAAATTTAAAAGGTACCATGAAGATACTATGAACATCTTTGTGCCAATAAATTTGAAAATTTAGATAAAATAAGTTCCTTGAAAAATAAAATACTCAATTTACACAAGATGAATAGAAAATCTTAATAATACTACCAAAATATCTACTAAAGAAGTTGAATATATAATTAAAACCTTTCCACAGAATAAACTCTCAGGTTGCTTCACTGATAAATTTCTGCATTTAAGTAAGAAATAATACCAGTATTATAAAATCTTTCTAGAGAATTGAAAAAGAAACATTTCCCAAATCATTTTATGAGTGCTAGATAACTTCACTATCAAAACCTGCTAAGAGTATTATAAGAAAAATACAAGGCCTTCATGAATGAATGCACAAACTCAATATAAAATGTTAGCAAATAGAATCCAGGGCATATAAAAATGACAGTACATCATGACTGAGTGGGATTTATTCTAGAATGCAAGGTTAATTTGACATTGAAAAATCACTAATTGAAATTTACTGTATTAGCATAATAAAGAAGAGCCATTTGGGTCTATTTGGCTAGTTTTATGGTTAGCAGTGTCCATTTGCATCAAAGTATTGTTATCCCATTTTATTTTTTTTATTTCTTATTTTTAAAAATTTATTTCATTTATTTAATTTTGGCTGCATTGGGTCTTCGTTGCTGCGTGTGGGCTTTCTCTAGTTGTGGCAAGTGGGGGTTACTCTTCATTGTGGTGCGTGGGTTTCTCATTGCGGTGGCTTCTCTTGTTGTGGAGCACGGGCTCTAGGTGCACGGGCTTCAGTAGTTGTGGCTCACAGGCTCAGTAGTTGTGGCGCACAGGCTTAGTTGCTCCACGGCATGTGGGATCTTCCCGGACCAGGGCCCGAACCCGTGTCCCCTGCATTGGCAGGAAGATTCTTAACCACTGTGCCACCAGGGAAGCCCCTGTTATCCCATTTTAAGATAAGCTTCTCTAATGTAAGCGTTAGGACAGCAAAGACCTCTATTTTGTTCACTGTTACACCCCTAGCACATAGTGTCTGTCACACAGTAGGTGCCCAGTAAATGCTGAATGTTGAATGAATAAATAAAGCTCAGGGAGACTTAACGACTTATCCAAGCTAGTATTTTAGCTCCTCGCTCTTCCCTCCTCAGTATCTTTCCCAAACACCTTTCTCTTTATCCCTAATTCTTAGTTTAAACTGTTTCATGTCTCACTGTTAACAGCCATTTTTGCCTTTAGCCCTTCTTCCAATCTCTTGCCCACGTTGACAGCCTGATCAACTTCCTGAAGTGCAGATCAGATCATGCCTTTCCCTTCCTTCATTTTTAAGGAACACCTTTAGAGGTAAAGCTCACATGGGCTGCGTTCTGCTCACCTCTTTTCAATCTTATCTCTTGCTTATTTCTCCCAAGCCTCGTCCTACCACTCGTGAGCTACTTGAGGTTCCCTGAGCTTGAGCCTCCTTTCTCCACTCCCTTCCTTATCTTTCTACTCCCCTTTTACCTGATTAATTCCAACTCGTCCCTCAAGACCTAATTCTAAGGCTTTCTGATCTCCACCCATGCAGTCGAGGTTAGGTGTCTCTTGTGTGCTTCCTTAGTATCCTGTGTTTACCTCTACTGCAGGTAAACTGTTGAACTATATAGTACTTATCCGTCTGATAGATTGTTTCATTGTCCTCCTTGAGGACAGGGAATTGTGTCTCGTTTTTCTCTGTATCTACTGTGTCTGACATGGAACCTGACATATATCTTCGTCATCATCATCCTCATCGCCGACTTTTATTGAAAGCCTGCAGACACTGTTGTAAACACTTTGCAAGTTTGTAACTCCTCTCATCTTCATGATGACCTTATGAAGCAGGTTCTGTTATTATCTCCACTTTACCAATGAGAAATGGGGAGATTAAAAGAAACCTATCCGAGGGCACTCAGTGAGAAGGAGATAGAACCAGAACTTAAACTCAGAGCCCGTGCTCTAATCACTGTACAATAATGCTCAAGCAGCGTCTGCTGAATGGATGAATCCAAGATTTCAGTGCGAGTCTCTTGGCCTCCAGTCCAGCACGTGCTTCACCAGGTCACGTACGTTCCTCAGATATATTAACTCCTCATCACTCTCAGTTCCTCGGTCACATATTCTTTGCTAGATGGTAGAAACTTAGTTGCACTTTCCCTTTATTCCCTTTATTTGCCACTTCCAAATATAGGCCAGTTCTATATGTAGAAGTTATACTCGTACTCGATCTGGATCTGTTCTTATACGTTATTTCAGGTGACCCTTGTCAAAGAATTATTTTTTGCAGAACTGCGGCGCTTACTGAAGGAGAGGACGATGACAGTTCTGCTGAAGAAGATGAAGAAGAAGAAGATGAAGAGGCCGCAAGTGGAGAATACGTTGCTATTGGAGATTTTACGGCTCAGCAAGTCGGAGACCTTACATTTAAGGTAGTAGAAACAGACTGGAAGCTAACTGAAGGATAAATTTTCGTACCTAACGTAGTAAGAAAACTCTACCTGTATTCCTGGATTAGATATTCCTGATATTAACTTTTTAAAGACTCAATCTGTTTAAATAAAATAAGTGATAATTAAGATTTACAAGCGGTAGTCAGGCGAAATTCTGTTATCAAAGTTACCTGGTAGTAAAATGGTAAAAAGAGTAGACGCTCTTCTGTTTTTGAAAATAGTTTTCATGTTGATAATTCTGAATTTAGGGGTAAATTTTAATTTAAAAATTTTTACTTTTATTTTCTTTAAGAAAGGGGAAATTCTCCTTATAATTGAAAAAAACCCTGATGGTTGGTGGATGGCTAAGAATGCCAAAGGAAACAAAGGTCTTATTCCCAGAACGTACTTGGAGGTTAGTCTTTTTTGTTTATTCTTTCCTTTTTCTTCTTCAAGACATTTTTTCATTTATAAGAAAACACTAAGATGTAATCTTTGATCAATTGACTAGTGAATGACTTAAGATATAGAATTTGCCTCAATTTTGGAGGGACAGAGCATAGGAAAAATACTGTGTATTATAGTTCTGGAGACCTATGAAGTGCTCTTATGTAGCTGAGCCCTAGAATGTTATCCCACAATGAAGATGTTCTGTGGATTAATGTTGATCATAAAAGTTAATAGGTATTTATTATTTGTTGTGAAACAAAACCACAGTTAACTTTGTGTTAACTTCCACAAATATACGATCCTTTACTAAGATGTGGACATACTATATATGCATGTTTATGGCCTATTTCTTTCACATTTCATAATATAGCATGGTCATTTTCTGTGCCAATATATATAGATCAGTGCTGTCCAATAGAAATATGATGCAAACCACAAATGTAGTTTAAAATTTTCTAGTAACGACACTGAGCTGTCTTGTTTTTCTTTGCACCACTTCTAACAGCAACTGTGTGTTTCTTTTCTGACACCAAACACATGTTGTTTTTCCACACTGATTCTTTGAAACCAACCAGGTATCCAACAATTCAGTTCAATTCTGACACTAGCTCCTGGAGTTAGCACAGACCTCCACAAGGTAAGGGCTCAGTCCAGTAAGACTGCCCCACTTCAGATGCCCGTCACAAGTCCCCGGGGCTAGCTGTGCTTCTGTGTGACCGGCTCTAAACTTGGAAGTTCCCACACCTTTCCTCAGGTTCAATAATTTGCTAGAGGGACCACAGATCTCAGGAAACACCTCACTTTTGCTTCCCAGTTCATTATAAAGGATATAGTTCAGGAACAGCCAAATGGAAGAGGTGCACAGGGCAAGGTATTGGGAGAGGGAGGGAGTGGGACCTGGTTCTTCCATGTGCTCCTGGAACCACCCTGCTAGCACTTCAAGTGATGGCCAACCCAGAAGCTCCCTAAACCCTGTCTTTTAGGGATTTTGGGGAGGTTTCATTACATAGACATGGTTGATCGACTCATTGGCCGTCAGTGATTAAATTCAATCTCTAGCTCCTTTTCCCTCCCTGAAGGTGAGGGGGTGGGGGGCACTAAAAGTTTCCACCTTCTAATCACTGGTTCCTCTGGCCACCAGCACCCACCCCTCCCCAAGCCATGACCTCATGAGCATAAACTCAAGTATGTTTGAAAGGGGCTTGTTATGAGTAACAAAAGACACTCCTGTCACTCAGGAAATTCTAAGAGTTTTAGGAACTCTGTGCCAAGGACTGGCATAAAGACCAAATATGTATTTTTATTATACCACACACATTTTTTAAAAGTAAAGGGAAACAGGTGACATTATTAATTTTTTTTTTAGTTAATTTGTTTATTTTTGGCTGTGTTGGGTCTTCATTGCTGCGCGCGGGCTTTCTTTAGTTGTGGCGAGTGGGGCTACTCTTCATTGCGGTGTGCGGGCTTCTCGTTGCAGTGGCTTCTCTTGTTGCGGAGCACAGGCTCTAGGCACGCAGGCTTCAGTAGTTGTGGCACACGGGCTCAGTAGTTGTGGCTTGCGGGCTCTAGAGCGCAGTCTCAGTAGTTGTGGCACATGGGCTTAGTTGCTCCGCGGTATGTGGGATCTTCCTGGACCAGGGATCGAACCCATGTCGCCTGCATTGGCAGACGGATTCTTAACCACTGCACCACCAGGGAAGCCTGGTGACATTATTTTTAATAATTTATTTTATCCAATATATCAAACATATTATCTCATTTCAACGTATAATCAATATTTTAAAATCCTTTCTTTTTTTTTAACGCTAAGTCTTCAAATTCTAGTGTGTATTTTACACTTAAATAGCACATCTCAGTTTCGACTGGTCACATTTCAAGTGTCAGTAGGCACAGGTGGTGAGTGCCTTGCCCTATTGCCCAGCTCAGTTCTGGGTCATCTGTTTCAATGGTAGCATAGTATTCCAGTCTCATTTAGATGGACATTTAGGTTTCCAACCTATAATAACTATAAATGACATTGCAAAGAAGGTAAGATAAGCTTCCACTATGAGTTACAGAAGAGCTCCAAAATAGTGGCCTAAATAAGGTAGAAGCATATTTCTCTTGTGTGTGGAGGAAGTGTGGAGATGGGCAGTCAAGGAATGGTAGGGCCCTATCTAATATTTTACCCTGTGGGTAGGTGCGAGCAGCTCTTCCTAGGGTTGTTATCTCTTTAGCTTAGGTTGACTGCTAGATCTTTCGTTATTAACAATTCCAAGCAGTGAAAGAGGAAAGGGGAAGAAGAAGTCAAAAGGCATGAGTTGCAGTCTTTTAAAGGTTTCTTGGAAGTTAAACAAAAAACTTCCAGTTATATCTCCTTGGCCAGAATTTAGTTTCTTGACAACACCTACCTGCAAGGAGGGCTTGGAAAATGTAGTCTTTTAGCTGATTCATTTAGCTATATTCATTTAGCTATATTCAGGGATTCTGTTAGAAAAGAAGACCCTGTGTTGTGATCAGTCTGTACATATACCTTGTAGACTGTCTGGTTATTCCCCTTAAATAAATTCCTGAATGCTCATTGCTGGTGCAAAGGGTTTACACCTTTGTATTTTGATTGAATTTGCCATTTTTCCTTTTAGGAAAGTTATGCCTATTTGGACTCCCATCTCCAGCAGCCGAGAGGGCTTGTTTGTCTACACGTTTGCCAGTGATGGTTGTCATCAATCTTTTTGCCAGTGTGATAGACCAAAAAAACCCAAAAGGCTCATTATTGTTTTTTATTTGCATTTATTGTACAGCTAGTGAGGTTGAGCATGATTTCATTTGCTTTATGACCATTTCTATTTCTTCTTTGTAAATTGCCTTTTCAGTTCATTTTTGTAAGGGATTTTTGAAAATTGTATTGATTTATAAGAGTTTTTGTCATATCTTGATGATAAGGATATCAACCCTTAGAAACTTGTGGCAAATATCTTCTTTGTTGACTTTCAGCCATGTTTTATTTTTTATGTAGTTAAATCAAAGTTACATGGTTTTGGTATCATGACTGGAAAGGGCTTTCGAATCTCAAGATTATTTTCTTCGGGGACTTCCCTGGAGGTCCAGTGGTTAAGACTCCACACTTCCACTGCAGGGCGCGCAGGTTTGATCCCTGGTTTGGGAACTAAGATCCACATGCCATGTGGCGTGGCCAAAAAAAAGAAAAAAAAAAAAGATTATTTTCTTCTAACACTTCTATAGTTCTTTTTGCTTTTTTGTCTTTTCTTTTCATTTGAATAAGTCCCATCTGGCATTTATTTTTATTAAACTTGTTCTCTGCCTCTGTCATTGTAATTTTTTCATATAGTGACGTTATCAACCACGTATTGAAATCTTTTTCCACTGATTTTTTTATATGCCCATCATATACTAAATCCCTGTCTACACTTGAGCCTTTCTGAAAGTACGTTTATTGGTTGATTTTTGCATTAGGTAAAAAGTGCTTCATATTTCAATAATTTTTCAGCCCTATAATAAAGAAGAAGGCCCGGAGTCTAGTGAAGAAGGCAGTGAAGAAGATGTAGAGGTAGGGGATGAAACGGCAGAAGGAGCAGAAGTTAAACAAAGGTAAAAAGGTGTGAGGGGACATCAAAGTAGGTTTAGGAAACATTTTATTTGTTTATTTTTACTATTATACGTAATTCAAGAATTTCTTGAAACGGAAACAGCTTATAGTTTGGGAGCAGGGCTTTTCACATTACTGTTTGCTGAAGACCATTACAACTTTAACTTGTGATTATTGTTAGCACATGATACTATGCTTAGTTTCGGGTAGACTCTTTCAGGTTTTGAGAAGTTACAATTATATACTTTGTTCTTTGATTCATGAACTTCCCTAATTGAGTGCATAGGCATAAACTTTCTACACACTCACCTAGCTACCGTTTCTCCCTAGAACCGATTCTCATTGGAGTGCTGTCCGAAAAACCATCTCAGAGGTTGGTATCTCCTGTCTTATTAATGATGTCTCGTTTTGTTACATAAGAGCTCTGATAAGAGTTCAGATTCAAAACAGGATGGAAACTTTAAATGAAAGCATTGGATCTTAAGCAGGATACAGAGCATGGAATGCACAGAGCATTAAAACATATTTCTGGTTTAGTAAGCCTATGCCTGTGAGGGCTTGGAAATGTCTCTCATTGACTCTGCTTGAATTTTCTATCATTTGGGTAAAGACAGTTGTTAAATTTTGTTAATATTAAAAAATTCCAAAAAGCTCAAAAAAGTAAGAAACTTGGGACTTCCCTGGTGGTCCAGTGGTTGAGACTCCGCACTTCCAATGTAGGGGGCATGGGTTTGATCCCTGGTCGGGGAACTAAGACATGCCACGGGGTGCAACCAAAAAAAAAAAGAAAAAGTAAGAAACTATCAATAATCCTATCATTTAAAAAGTTGCATAACAAAATGAAAATCCACTCCTTCCATAAGTAATCATCACTAACCATTTAGTAAATATATCCTTTCTGCCTTTTTTACCCTACATATCACTTACGTGGACATGCACATGTGTGTGTGTGTGTGTGTGTGAGTGTGTGTATGTACATATAGTGTACAAAAAAGCCATTAATTCTTCAGTGCATATCAGTTTACAATATCAACTCATCTGTGACAGGGCAGTACTTTGTGGAGCAGGACAGGCCATTTTGATGGGGGCCATGCAGGAAGCAGCAGGTCTGGAGCACAGAGCTCAGCCCCCTGGGCACTGCATGGGGCTTAGGTCCTCAGGAAAGGCCAGGATTCAGCAATGGCGTCTTCTCAGGAATTGGGGGTTAAATTGCTATATTCTTCCGCTAAAGTCTGTACATTTGTATTTTTCTTTTGGGGGTTGTAGTTGCTACAGTGATAAAGAGAGAGTATCCTAGAGGTGAGGAAACATGAATGAAACCAAGCAAATTTTTGTTTTACTCTCTTCAGCAGATTAACACCGTTGACGTACTGACCACGATGGGAGCTATTCCTGCCGGGTTCAGGCCTTCCACCCTCTTCCACCTTCTGGAGGAAGGTAACAGGTGTCCATCAGCCACCACAGACTTTTAGTTAAGCGGTCACGGTTTACATCTAATTTTTCTGGCACAGCCAAAGCAAGTCATTGAAAAAGTTGTAACATCTCACATCTCTTGGACACTTATCTTTTCCTTCATCTTGCTTGTGAAGGAGGAAGGAGCCCTGATCCTGTCAGAGGCCAAGCCCCCTTCCATTATTTCAAAAGCACGACTCTTTGATCAACCCTTTCCTGTATCTTCAGCCTGCTCTCCCCTGCCCCACTGGCTGATTCCCTCATCAGTAGTCCTAGCAAACCTAAAACCTCCCACCTTTACGGACCAGCTCCCCGCAACCCTGTCCCATTCTGGATGAAGCCTCCCTTTCTCTGCTTTTCCTCACAGTGAGACTTTTCCAAAGAGTTTTCCCTATTCGCTGTTTCTGTTTCCTTATTCATTCTTGGATTGCCCTGTACTTGGCAACATTTATTCATAAGCTCATTTTAAAGAGGAATAATGTTGTGGGGAGGCTCCCCTGTATACCCTGAGCTGCTGAGTTATCTGTGGAGGGGCTGCTTTGAGGCTTCTCTGTCGGGAGGCTCTTCTCAGCCCTCCCTGAACACCCAGCTCCTTCGCATGCTTTGTTTTATTTTTGTTTTTTATTATAAATCTCTTTTTATTTATTTATTATTATTATTATTTTGGGCTGTGCTGTACAGCTTGCAGGATCTTAGTTCCCCGACCAGGGGTCAAACCCGGGCCCTTGTAGAGTCCTAACCACTGGACCGCCAGGGAATTCCCCGCTTCTCATGCTTTGGGTCTCAGGGTACATTCCCAGAGACACCTTCCATGTAGGCCCTCCTACTCCCATTCACTTGAGCACCCTTTATAAGTCTAAGTCAGCTTATAATTATTTTGTCTTTTGTCTACTTATTTTTTGTAACAGTTTCCCCCACTGAAGTGTAAGCTAATGAGGGCAGGGGCCATATTTCTCTGATTCACGTTTATGTTTCCAGCTCCCAGCATAGCACCTGGCAGAGTAGGAACTCAAAAATGAGTTCTTGGGTGAGTAAATGATTTTGTAATAGGTATTCGTCATGACACGAGTATGGAAGAACAGTTTTAAAATGCTTTTGTGTTAAGAAGTAAAATTAATGATTATATACTTTTTCTAAAATATCTAAAAAGTGTTCACAGGTTTTCTGCATTTTACAAAAATATTTGAATGGATCATCTTCATCATGGGGCATGTTACTGGCCTAAAAGTCTTTAAGATCTTTCCTAAAGCCACTTTAAGATCAGCTCTCACGTGCTTCTATCCTTACATTTCCTGCTGTTGTTCTTATCTCTGTTGGTATGTCTGTCTTAGGAAGCAAGTTTCTAGTAAACAGCTTGGCATTTTCGATGTCTGTTTCCTAAGTTTGTACCATAACATCATGAATTTGGGGTTTTGAATTTCATTCGTTCTTTGTAAGAAAATAAAGGAACAATTATTTTTGCAGGGAATCAATTTCGAGCAAGTTACTTCTTACAACCAGAGCTCACTACTTCACAACTGGCCTTCAAAGATCTAATGTGGGATGCTAAAACGGGCTCTGTAAGTATGGTTACTGTCAGTAAAATTATAAATTTTCCAGATTTTGTCATGGTTGCAAATATACAGGTAACGTAAATTGATTAATGCATTATAAAAAAACAGAAAAAAATTGTCTCCGCATTGTAATTTTGAAACACTTAGTGACAGTTTCATGGCTGAGACAGAACTTGGGTCTGTTACCTTGACGTTATCTTGTTTCTCTTCTCCACTGCTCTCTTCTCCCATTGTTACAAAGGAAATAATACTAGGTATCAATCTTAATCATTCTTTGCCTCAATTTTTTCATCTGTAAAAGGGGAAAAATAGTAGTAATACTTCCAACATAGGGTTATTATGAGAATTGCACTGAATGTGTGAAGGGCTTAGAACAGTGCCTGACCCATGATGATAACTTAGTAAATGTTAGCCAGTATCATTTTTATTAGTGGCAGTAGTAATATTATTTTAATTAAATAAGAATGAGGAATTTGGCAGTACTTTCTGATTATATTTTGTGGGGAGCTTGGGGTGGAGGATTACTGGTATCCCCCTTATTTGAAGTAGGAAATGCTCTTGACGTTTAATTCTCCTCTTCTCCTCCTTAGAAGATATAAACTGCATTTGAGCCCCTCACTCCCCTTCCTGTTTACCTTCTGCCTTTTCTCCCTTGCTCCCCCAGAGCCTCAGAGAAGAATAAGAGAACCCAGTGTGGCCAGGTTTTGTGGGAAGGGGTGGTGCAGAATTTTCGTACTCTTTTCCTTCTCAACCCGAGCATGCCTGGAATCTTTTTAGCATTAAATATCTCCTATTGCAAGTTTACAGATATGTTATATTTGGTGTTTGTAGTATACTAGTACTGAATAAATAGCATTTAATTTCGTGAACTTGTACCCAGAGAGCTCAATTGTCAGCTCTCATTTTTTAATGGAAAAGGTGACAAACTGTTAAACATTGTCTGATTTTTTTCAGTGATATGTTATTTAAATGGAAAGGCCCAGGACCGTAAAGCAGAATGTTAAGAATTGAAGATGTTCTTAAATAAAAAAAAACTAGAATGCCAGTTTTTTTTAATTGACATTCTGAATTATCTCGTGAAGTAGAACTGAATAACTACATCCAATGGTCAGTGCGTTCTCTCTGTCAAAACATCTATATTAGAAGCCAGGGAATAATGTAGATAAATGCTTGGAATTGAAACAAGGAGGAGCTAGCTGGATAATATTAACGCCAGGTGTCACTGGTCACTATGCTGGGGTGACCTTCTATGCGGACCTGCCTTGTGTAAGAAGGAACTGTAAGAACGAACCTGGAATACAGTTGATTCCATGGTCAGGTCATTCTTTTTCCTTGATTGTACTGACTATTCTTTTCATCACAATTTTTGTGTATTTAACCAAAAAATGCAAAATTTTTAAAAAGATTTCTTTATTATTTATTTATTTTTGGCTGTGTCAGGTCTTAGTTGTGGCACGCAGGAGGTTCGTTGCGGCACTTGGGCCTCTCTCCAGTTGTGGCGTGCGAGTTTTCTCTTCTCTAGTTGTGGCATGCGGGGTCCAGAGCGTGTGGGCTCTGTAGTTTGTGGCCCGCAAGCTCTCTTGCTGAGGCGCGCAAGCTCAGTAGCTGTGGCGCGCAGGCTTAGTTGCCCTGCGGCGTGTGGGATCTTAGTTCCCTGACCAGGGATCAAACCCACGTCCCCTGCATTGTAAGGTGGATTCTTTACCGCTGGACCACCAGGGAAGTCCCCAAAGCAAATATTTTAAATATAAATATTTATGAAAATTTTAACTGAAGTTTTGGGTTAAATTAAACAGACTATTGCAACTTTTCTTGTGTGTGTATGTTGTGTGCAAAATTTATTCTTTTGTTCTTTTTTATTCTATATGCATTTTCTTAAGCATTTACAAAAGGTGCTTTGAAAATGAATTGGTTTTATAAGTCATAAAAGTAAACCTTCCTCATTACTAATTTTTCTCTCAGATTAGGTCAAGACCAAGTCGTGTTTCCTTGATTCTGACCCTCTGGAGCTGTAAGATGATTCCTCTTCCAGGAGTGAGCATCCAGGTTCTGAGCAGACACGTGCGCTTCTGTCTGTTTGACGGCAATAAGGTGAGCTTGCTGAGGAGTTAAACCGGTTCCCACCGTATGTTAATGCCACATATTAACCGCGTACTGCACAGGGTCTGTCTGTCTCTTTCTCCCTCTCAGCCTCTCTCTCTCTCCGTGTGTGTGTGTGTGTGTGTGTGTGTGTCTGTGTGTGTGTGTGTGTATAAGTATCTATATAAAATGATGTGTGGTAGAGTGCAAACTACATGTGTTCTGATGACACAGACTTAACTCCTGGCTCTTTCAGTTGCTAAGTGTGTGATATTTATACGTCACAGTTAACGCCTCTGAGCCTTAGATTTTTCACTTACAAAAAGGTACTGATGCCTATCTTCTAGTATTGTATATGGTTCAGGTTTGAAGGTTAGAGTATTGCATTTTTGACAGGTGTACACACCTGTATAACCAACATCCTAGGCAACATATGGAGCATTACCATAACCTGACAAAGTTGCCTTGTGTCCTTTTCCATTCTGTGCCTCTCTGATTCCTAAGAGAATATTTTTTACCCAGTACCAAAAAATTTGAATAACTCTTAATCAATTGATTTATGAGCTACAGATGAAACAGTGCATGGATGGAGCTTTATGACTTTAATTACGTACACTAGACAAGAAGAAAGATTTTTAAATCAGTGATCTAAGCTCGAACTCGAGCATAGAAAAGGAAGAGTGAGTCAATCCCAAAGGAAGTAGAATGGAGGAAATAAAGAGTAGAAATTAATGAAATAGAAGACAAGAGAAAGTCAGAAAAGGCAAAGTTTATTCTTTGAAAAGATTAATAAAATTGAGAGGTGCCTAGTAAGACCGATCAAGAAATTTTAAAAGAGAGAAAGAAAACAAATGATTGCTGCCGAGACTCTGCCTCTGCTCACCGGTGCCAGATAGAAACAAAGAAAACAAATGGTTGCTGCCGAGACTCTGCCTCTGTTCACCAGTGCCAGATAGAGACATGGAAACAGAGTTTTGGGTGAAGTAGAAAAGAAGAGCTTTATTGCTTTGCCAGGCAAAGGGGGCCACAGCAGGCTAATGCCCTCAGAGCTGTGTGTCCCACCCTGGAGCAGGTGGTGAAGGCGTTACGGTGCTCAAGGAGCAGAGCGTAGTTGGCTCATGGACATTCTTCTGACTGGCTGGTGATGAGGTAATTGGGAGTCAGCATCATCAACCTTCCGGTTCCAACCAGTCTGGGGTCTGCGTGCTTGTGGGCAGCACACAGTTAAGTTCTCCCACCTGGAGGGGGTTTCAGTATCTACAGAACAGCTCGCAGGACATGGCTCAGAACATTATCTATAGCCCTTGAGGAAGAACTAAAGGTCCTTGACTTTGTTTAATGGCCAAAGTATTATTATTTTGTCTTGCTTGACTGTTTTCCTTTCTTTCTGCATTTTTTCACTTCTCTGATTAAATTTATGCTTTGACTGACGTTTTTCTACAGACAAAAGGCAGGTGGAGGACAGGGGTGGGGCTCTTTTCTGGGAAGGCCTCATAGGGTCCTGCTTGGTTACATGATCACCATCTGACATGAAAATGGAGACCTCAGCACAGATCCTGCACACATTAAAGGGATAAGCAGGGGATGTTGTAAGCGACTTTATGGCAGTAAATTTGATAACATCAATAAACAGGTAAATTCTTTGAAAACCATAACTTAATGAAACTGACACAAGAAGAAGTAGAATGCTTTGAGTGACCCCTGTTAAAGAAATTGAAACAGTAATTAAAAATCTTCCAATAAAGAAAACTCCAGACCCAGATGGTTTCACTGGTGGATTCCTCCAAACATTTAAGGAAGAAATAATACGAATAGTACACACACTTCCAAAGAATAGATAAAGAGGAAATGCCTCCCATCTCATTTCACGAGGCCAGGAAAAACATGATACCAAAATATGACGAGACATTACAAAAAAGAAAAATTACACGACCAGTATTCCTCATGAATATATAAACTAAAATCCTAAACAAAATATTAGCAAATTGAATCTAGCCATGTATAAAAAAGGACAGTATATCATGACTAATTGGGGTTTATTCCCGGAATTCAAATGTACACACCTGTGTAACCAATATTTAACATTTGAAAATAGATTATTGTAATTTGCCATATTAACAGAACCGAAGAACAAAAATCACCTGATGATCTCAATAGATGCGGAAAAAGCAGTTGACAAACTTTAACACCCATTTATGATTTTTAAAAAGTTCTCACCAAACTAAGAACAGAAGGGAACTTCAAATTGGTAAAGGGCAACAAGAGAAAGCTAAAGCAAAGCTACTAGCATCATCATACTTAATGTGAAATATTGCATACTTTTCCCCTACGGTCAGGAACGATTCAAGGATATCCAAGAAATAAAAAAGATAACTCAGGTTTTTTTAATTGACAAAAGACTTGAACAGGCACTTAAAGAAAATATGGGGGCTTCCCTGGTGGCGCAGTGGTTAAGAATCCGCCTGCCAATGCAGGGGACGTGGGTTCAAGCCCTGGTCCGGGAAGATCCCACATGCGTCGGAGCAACTAAGCCCGTGTGCCACAACTATGAGCCTGCGCTCTAGAGCCCGCGAGCCACAGCTGCTGAGCCTGCACGCCACAACTACTGAAGCCCGCGTGCCTAGAGCCCATGCTCTGCAACAAGAGAAGCCACCACAGTGAGAAGCCCGCGCACTGCAACGGAGAGTAGCTCCTGCTCGCCATAACTAGAGAAAGCCCGCGCGTAGCAACAAAGACCCAGTGCAGCCAAAAATTAATTTTAAAAACAGTATAGTACAAATGTTTAAAAAAAAAGAAAGAAAATATGACAAACCAATGGGTCTATAAAAAGATACACAACATATAATAAGTCATCCAGGAAATGCAAGTTAAAACCAGAATGAGAGCGAGCCAACCATAGGCTATGCTTAAGAAACCACCTTAAACATAATAATGTAGGCAGGTTAGAAGTAGAAGGATGGAAAAAGATACACCATTCAAAACATATTAATATCAGACAAAGTATACTTCAGAAGAAGGAAAATTACCGGGAATAAAGTGGTACATTACATGATAAAATGGACAATTCACCAAGAAGATGTAACAATCCTAAATGTATATACACCTAACATCAGAGCTTCAAAATACATGCAGTAAAAATGGATCGAACTGAAAGGAGAAATGGGCAAAGCCACAGTCATAATTGGAGACTTTAATACTTCTCTCTACAGTACTGTAGAACAAGTAGACAGAAGATTAGTAAGAATATAAGAGAACAGAATAACACCATGAACAAACTGGATCTAGTTAACATTTGTACAACAGTTCACCCCCAAAGAGGAAAGTACACATTCTTTTTAGTGCGTATGGAACATTCAGCAAAATAGATGGTCCTGAGCAGATTTAGAAGAATTGAAATCATACAATGTACGGTCTTTGATCACATGTGATTGAATTAGAAATCAGAAACAGAAAGATAACTGGAAAAATCCTTAAATACTTAGAAATTAAACGACAGATTTCTCAAGAATCAATGGGTTAAAAGAAAATTTCAAGGGAAATTAGGAAATATTTTGAACTGAGCAAAAAAATGAAAATGCAGCATAATATTTGTGGGATGTTAGCGAAAGCATTGCTTAGAGGGAAATTTGTAGCACCAGAAAAGAATTCTATTATGGGGAGGGGCACGGGTAAGCTGTGACAAAGTGAGAGTGGCATGGACATATATACACTACCAAACGTAAAATAGCTAGCTAGTGGGAAGCAGCTGCATAGCACAGGGAGATCAGCTCGGTGCTTTGTGACCACCTAGAGGGGTGGGATAGGGAGGGTGGGAGGGAGGGAGACGCAAGAGGGAAGAGATATGGGAACATATGTATATGTAGAGCTGATTCACTTTGCTATAAAGCAGAAACTAACACACCATTGTAAAGCAATTATACTCCAATAAAGATGTTAAAAAAAAATCTCAATTTCATATTCTACCTCCTGAGGGGGTGATGCTTGCCTTGAGATCTGAGGGGTGAATAGGCCATAAGGAGATGAAGAGAAAAGGGGACAAGGGGAGTGTGTACCTGGCTGAAGGAGCAGCACAGGCCAGGGCCCTGGCAGGAAAGGACTTGGGAAGGGGAGCCAGGGGGCTGAGTGGGGGCAGCAAGAGGAAGTGTAGGACGGGATGAAGCAGGAGATACAGCGTAAGATGTTGTAAGCCATGATGTAGGGAGTTTTGTCTTTACCCTAAAAGCGGGGAAAGTCATTAGAGGTAGGACATGACTTAGACGTATGTTCGGGGATGATTTCTGGCTCCTCTCTGGAGATGGATTGAAGGGGGGCGGGGGTCAGAGGGATCTGAGTAGACCACTCAGGGCCTATGTCACAGTGTGGTGGTCAAAGGGCAGCAAGTGTCGCCTCAAGAACGAGATCTGGAGCCATTTTGCCTGGAATTAACCCTGGCTCCGCCAGCTGGGTGTGGGATGCTGACCAAATGACTCGACCTTGCTGTCTTGTCTCATGTGCATCCCTTAGGGTCGATGTGAGGACTAAATGAGTTAATGTAAGTAAAGCACTTAGACCGATACATGGAACATCATAAGTTGACCAGATGAGAGATGACGATGGTACCTTAGATTAGGGAAGTGGAGATGAGAGCTGTGGCCGGAGGGATATTTAGGAGGCAAAACCCAACACACTTTGGTTGGTGGTGGGTTGGATGTGGCAGGTGAGGGAGAGTGGGACGCCAAGCATGACACTAGGTCTTTGACTTCCACATCTGGGTGGATAGTGGTGACGTGCAGTGAGATAGAGAACACTGACAGATATCTTTCCTTCTGCTGAGTGTACTTCTAACTCGCAGCATGAGGAAAGTGCCTTTCTTTCATCTGCACTGGGGGTAAATAAGGATCTTTCCTTCCTTCTACGTGCTCTGCACAAGATCACTGCCAAAAAGGAGCCGGTAGGTGTCGCCAGTGACCAAGAAAAGATGAATTGCCTTCTTTTTCCCAGATCTGGTTCCACACTTTTTGCTGTACCTCTCGTTATTCTCATACGTGACAACATAAAACAAAGATTAGAATTTTATTTTGAATAATATATCAAAATAGTAGAAGTTATTTTATATAAAATAATAGAAGTTAGTTTATGAAAAAAATTTGCCAAATTTTCCAAATTGAGGAGTTAGAGAACATATTTAATAGCTACATACTCATGCTATCTACTTAAGAATACTTTTTTTTTTTTTTTTTGCGGTACGCGGGCCTCTCACTGTTGTGGCCTCTCCCGTTGCGGAGCACAGGCTCCGGACACGCAGGCTCAGCGGCCATGGCTCACGGGCCTAGCCGCTCCGCGGCATGTGGGATCCTCCCAGACCGGGGCACGAACCCGTGTGCCCTGCATCGGCAGGCGGACTCTCAGCCACTGCGCCACCAGGGAAGCCCAAGAATACTTCTTTAATAAGCCTAAGCCACGTTACAAATAAAAAGCATTATTACTCGAACTAGTTAATGAGACACTACTTCCAATAATGACTGAGTCAGCTCCTCTCCAAATAACTTGCCCAGTGATGAGAACTGTAAATTCTGGGTAATGTATGAAAAGCATCCCAAAGCAGGCAGGTCCTGGAGGGGCATCTTTAACTCTTGAGTCTGCTGTTTTATTTCTTCTCTTTGTTCCCTCTTTTTCATTCCCCTGTTTTATTTTTTTCTGTCTTCCTATGTGTTACCTGAACATTTTTTAGAACTCCATTCTGAATTGTCTGCCGTGTTGTTGAGTGGATCTCTTTGTACAGGTTTTGGTATGACTTTATACCTACATAACTTCCCACGGTTGGCTAGTGTCAACATTCCAGTTGAAGTGACATGTACCTCCCTTACCTCCCTTTAAACCTCCTTACCCTCCCTGCTTTCTAATTGTCTTAAATATCTCCTCTACATACATTGAGAACCACATCACACAGTGTTAGAATTTTCCTTCAACCATCAAGCATAATTTAGAAAACTTCAGAGAAACCTCTCATATTTACCCTTGTTTTTACTCTTTCCATTGTCCTTCCTTCCTGATATTCAGAGATTTATCATGTTTTTTCTATTTAGAGAACTTCCTTTAACCATTCTTTTAGGGTAGGTCTGCAGACTACAAATTCTCGTAGTTTTTCTTTATCTGAGAATGCCTGTTTCCCCTTTATTCCTGAAGGATATTTTCACTAGCTATACAATTCTAGGTTGGCAGTTCTTTTCTTTAAGCACTCAAAAAATATTGTTCCATTTCCTCAGGCCTCTGTCTGATGAGAATTGGTTTTTCCCTGTGGGTGAATCTAGGTGGTGTTTCTCTCTCACTGCTTTCAAGATACCGTGTTTAGTTTTTAGAAGTTTACGTACTTTGTCACGGATTTCTTGGGTTTAACCTGTTTAGGGTTTTCTCAGCTTTTTAAACCATAGGTTTATATCTTTTGCCAAATTGGGGGATTTTTCAGCCATTATTTTCTCAAATACTTTTCCAGCTCCAAACTCCCCTCTCCTCTGGGACTCCGATGACGTGAATGTTAGTTAGATCTTTTGTTATAATCCCACAGGTTCCTGAGGCTCCTGATCATTCTTTCCCATCTATTCTATCTCAGTTGTTCAGACTGCATAGTTTGTTTTCCTGTCTTCAAGTTCACTGATTCTTTTCTCTCTTTTCTGTTCTGTGGTTGAGTCTATTCAGTGACTTGTGTAGGTATGTGTGTGTGTCTGTTTTTAATCTTGGTTATTGTATTTTCCAGTTCTAGAATTTCCATTAGGGTCTCCTTTATCTTTCATTTTTTTGTTGAGATTTTCTTTCTTGAGACTTTGTATTTCTTTCTATGTTTTAAACTTCTTTTAAGCATCTCCATAGTTGTTTATTGAAACATTTTTAGATGGCTGCTTTAAAATGCTTGTCAAATAATTCCAATATCTGTGTCATCTCAGTATTGGTATCTTTTGATACCAATCTCATTCAAGTAGAGATTTTCCTGGTACTTGGTATAATGAATGATTTTTCTCTTTTTTTTTTATTGTATCCTGGACATTTTGAGTGTTGGGAGTCTCTGGATCTTAATAAGTTTAACTTCTATTTTAGCAGGCCTCTGACACCATTACTGCCAGGTGAGAATGGAAGTCCAGATTCCCCACTTGGCCTCTGCCCCCACCCTGGGGGTAGGTGTGCCTCCTTACTTTTGGACCCTAATGGAAGTTCAGGCTCCTCTCTAGGCCTCCAGAGACAGCACTCACTGTGTCATTCCTCAGGACCTATGACCCCTAGTCAGCCCACTTTCCTGTCTCCATTGTGGACATTACAAGAAGATAAAAAATAAGGTTACTGAATTTCATTGTGTTAAATTTTCGATCAAAAAAAGAACTGTGAACAAATGATGAACTCTAGCTAATGATATGCCTGCTAATGTATTTAGAGGAAAGTTTTCTTATGTCTGCAAGTTTGCAGTGTATCAAAAAATTAGGTGAATTGATGGATGGACAGAAGATATATGTGATAATGCAAGTCTAGTAAAATATTGATGGCAGAATCTAGGGGATAAGCTTGTGGGTGTTCACTATAAGTTTCTTTTAACTTGTATATTTATATATATTTAATATATATTTGGTATATATTTTACACATTTCATAATTAAGCACCATTGTATGTTTCATCCTTAAAAATTGATTGAAAACCCTTAAGAACTTAGTAAGAAATAATACGTCAAGTAATTGTATTAGTTTTGCCAATAATAAAAGAAACAGAAAGCAAGAGTAAATCTCACATTTAGACTCTTATCTTAGAACATTACAATCTTTCAATTTGTTTATTCTTTTCCTTTTACATGTATTTTATACCACAATCTGACTTTTGCTGGAATTAGCAATATTTGTTAAATTAGTAACTATTTCAAATACATGGAAACATGCAGAAAAAAACATAACAGCTACCCATGGCCTTGTCACTTAGTTCTATTGAAGCCTCTCAGTTTGCAATATGTAAATGTTTAGCCTACTTACTTAGCTGTAGATTATTCTCATAACTCTAAACTCTGTATTTCTTTCTCCTAACACACCAAAGATACTAACATGCTTTACCTACCTACTGGCCCATCTTGTCATCGTTGCTTAGAAGTTTTTTGGGTTTTTTTTTAATGCAAACAAATCTGTTTTTTAAAAAACAGTAAATATGTAATTATGTATAGTGACATATTTTGTTAATATCTATGCTCTGGGTTGTTTCTTGTAAGTATTTGATTTCTTCATGTGTCCTTAGAAGCACATTTTATGCAGAAGATATTTTACCCTTCCCCCCCCAGCCAAACCCCACCAAGCTAATGGTGTTGTGGTTGCTACCTCCAAACTCCAGTCCAGAACCAGATCTTACAGTGAAGTTTAGCGTTCTTGATCTAAGCTGATGTCAGGGACATCAGCGATTCACTTAAAGGTTCACTTGTTTACTTGGTTCTGATCCTGGTGTCATGGCTCCATCTTTGTCCTTCCTGCTTAGGCTCTTTACTTCCTATGAGGAGGAAGGTTGGCCACCATCTTTCTTCCACCCTCCTGGCTTCAAGCAATAAGGCTGTCTCTGTTCCTCTATCATGTGTTGAGTACCATTACCCTCTGTAACATACAAATCCGGCTCCTTGTCACCACGTCCCGCTCTAGACTCAGAGCCCAAGAGACCTCCAGTTTTAGTCTCACCCTATTCTTTGTTTTTCTCTTCTGTTTATGGGCCACTGAAATATTCATCTCACTTTTGGGTCCTCCTCTGTCTTTTTAAGTGTCACTGCTTTATGTTTGGAGCAGAGCAGCTGTGTTGAAGCATAAATTCATCTTGAGCAGAAGTCCTTATGCATTCTTTTGTTTGTTTGTTTTTTAAATATTTATTTGGCTGTGCCGGGTCTTAGTTGCGGCACCCAGGATCTTCGTTGTGGCACGCGGGGTCTTTTAGTTGCAGCATGCAGAATATTTAGTTGTGGCATGCAGGGTCTAGTTCTCTGACAAGGGACCGAACCCGGGCCCCCTGAATTGGGAGCGTGGAGTCTTAACCACTGGACCACCAGGGAAGTCCCCCTTATGCATTCTTTTTTTTTTTTTTTTTTTTTCTGTACGTGGGCCTCTCACTGTTGTGGCCTCTCCTGTTGCGGAGCACAGGATCTGGACGCGCAGGCCCAGCGGCCATGGCTCATGGGCCCAGCCGCTCCGCGGCGTGTGGGATCTTCCCAGACCGGGGCACAAACCTGCATCCCCTGCATCGACAGGTGGATTCTCAACCACTGCGCCACCAGGGAAGCCCCCACTTATGCATTCTTGATGCAGTTTGCTAAGTGGAAAAATCTCTAAAATTTTGAATCCTGGATTATTTCATCCTTATGCCCTGAGCCAGTCATTCACCCTCTCTCGAGGCAGTTTTCTCAAATGTATAATGAGATGTTTGGACTAAGTCCTTTTTAGCTCTCAGTCAGTAACTCAAGAAGGATGTAAAATTATCAAGCAGAAGAAGTTATTCCTCAATCAAAATCAGCATTCTCCAAGTTGAGAAGATAAAAGCAGAGATAGTATGAGATCTCAATTTCAATGATTGCAAAGGACTTCTTAGATATTAGAAGTGGGGAACACTTCTTGAAAAACCAAGAAGGACCTTGGAATAAATAAAATGCAGTCTTAGACACCAGATAGTAATCAAAAGGAGTTTGTACTCCAAGAGCCCAGTCTGAGAATATATATCATTTTACAAAGGGTTTAAATAAATTCATTTATATTAGTTGTGGAAGGAAATGGAGACTTTTTCTGTGGAAAACAACTTAGCTGCCCATAAGATCCTCCTAGTTGCTTACCAATAGCAACACAGAGGGCAGTGAATTGAATTTGACCTCATAGGACACGTTCAGGATGATTTCTCATTATTTTTAAAGCTTAGCTTTAGAAATGCTAAACTAAAATATTTTTATCTAAAATAAAAATTGTATATTATCTATTCTTCTGGAAAATGTCAGTTTTGGCCATAACTTTATAGAATTTGAACTCTTTTTTTTTTTTTTTTTACAGTTTTTGCTCCTTTTGTATTCTATTGATTTGTATATATTATAGGGCTAACTTCTTGCAATAGCATTTTATAAGAGATTAAATTCCAGGAAAAATATACTTTATGGGCCTAGGGATCTTGAAGAAAACTGTAACTGTGTATCTGAGCTGGTAGCAGTGTCTGTCTTGATGGCAGGGTAATGGATTGCACATAAAATGCTCTTGTGGGTCATATTTCTTAAAAGGTCGTTCATACCTAAAATTTCTCTGAATTTTCTGGTTAATCTATCTCATATATTAAGTATTTCACTTAATACAGTTTATCACTAGTGCAAAGACCTGAGTCTGAATTCATTTATCAGTTCTTCTGTTGTGCTATAAGTGCTGTAACACTTGTTTTTTTGTTAATCATTTTAAATGTTATGTATGTATAATACTTGAGGTAAAAAGAAAAAAGAATTACAGAGTTACACAAAGTAAGAAATGAAATAGCCCCCTCTCCCTCTGCCCAACTGTTAACTGTTTGGGACCTGGAAGTGATAATGTCTCAAAGAGCTTTCTACAATATGATTTCAAATGGGAAAATCTCATTTCAGGTTCTGAGTAACATCCATACCGTCAGGGCCACATGGCAACCTAAGAAACCCAAAACATGGACCTTTTCTCCCCAGGTAAGTAATCTGCTTACTTGTGAATGGAAGTAAGCAGAATGGAATGAAACATGAACTTCTTTTACCTGATAAGTATTATATGATTAATTTATAAGGCAAGATTGTCAAAGTGTATTCCTGAAATAATGTATTTGTATTTAACATAGAATATATGGGGCCAGATTTGAATCTTTAGATTAATGGTTCTTTGAGGACTTTGATAACAATTACTCATGTTTCCGACTCACCAAAGTTATAATGCCTATGAATCATCTCATTCAATGGATCACAAAGTTTATTCTAGAAAATTCCCTCTGATGAAAAATGAAAACAGAAAGAAAAAACTTAGGAAATGTTTTTCAGAAATGCAGTCTCCAGCTGTACTCATGAGAGCTGTGCTTTCTTCAGATAAAAATCAAGGGTGACGCCTAGGGAACTGGTCATTACACCCAGGGGCTGTCAAGACTGGGACAAACAAAGGCTGGAATGAGGTTAAGTGACTTGAAAGCACCGAGTCAGTGCCACATAGATGCCAGTGGAGACGAAGACATCTTTATGTTCTTTTAATAACATTAATTTTCTATAGTTCTATTTACTTTACTTTTTTTCTACCTCCAGAGTTTCATTACTTCCCTCCCACAACTAACTCCTTTATGTCACTGCCCCTGAGAACCCTTCATTAACCTTCTCCTATTGCATCAGAAGATCTTACAGCAAGATAGAGGTTCACTGAGAGGACACAGCATGTGGGGGAGGCCCGGCCACCTCACCTGTGGGCTGTGCGTGTCCACACTTGTCTACCACGCGACTCCTACAAGTCCAGTTTGATCTTCTAAGCATGCTACTGCTTACATTTTTAAAAATTGTAACAGTATAATTGTTCTACTCTTTTTTGTGTTAATTTCCTTTTATTTTATTTTTTCTATGTTTTGGCCGCCCCGCGCAGAGTGCGGGATCTTAGTTCCCCGACCAGGGATCAAACCCGCGCCCTCTGCAGTGGAAGCGCGGAGCCCTAACCACTGGACGGCCAGGGAAGTCCCCCTCCCGCTTCCTTTTGACACAGTACTTCACAGTTCTGATAGTGCGTCTCTGTGCATGTGAAGTGGTTAGGGCAGAATTTTCCAAGGTTTTCCTGGATATAAAGATGAACTGTTTGGAGGGATAAATAATATGTGTATGTTGCTTTGTTGAATGAAATTAAGCGTCCTTAGGTGTGAGGCATTCTTCCTAGGTACTGTGGGAGCTTACACGTTAGTAGAGAAGACACATAAAACACCAATATCCTCTATTTATGGAGCTCTGACTGCGTGCCAGGCACTGAGGTAGGCCGTGATGTGCATTTTCTCATCTAATCCTTGGAGTCGCTCTAAGGAGTGGGTGCTGTTGATAACTGTCACGTAGGCAGAATGTAATGTCACACAGGCAGCACTTGGGGATCCAAGTGCTGTGGAAGCACAGAGGAGGGTGAAATTAATTCTAGTCCTTAGACTCAGGGAAGGTTTTATAGAAGAGAGACTAAACTTTGAAGGATGGGTAGGATTTTATAGGCAAGGAAGAGGGATGTAGTTGTCTAGGGAGGGGGAATGGAAAGGGCAGAAGGGAAGGAAAGGAAAATTTCCAAGGCATGCCTGAGGAAAGTTGAGCAAGTGTGTGTGCCGTCTGCAATTTTAGTTCTGTTTCCAAAGGACAGCGGTTAATATAAATATAAATATCTTATCAGGGAATTTCCTGGTAGTCCAGTGGTTAGGACCCTGCACCTCCACTGCAAGGGGCACGGGTTCGATCCCTGGTCGGGAAACTAGGATCCCGCGTGCCGCGTGGCACAGCCCCCCGCCAAAAAAATCTTACCAAACTATTTTTGTGATACCTCTGAAGACCTTGGTATGGTGCTTGTTTCACATTAGCCTCTGCTCTAAGTATAGAGTAAGTGAACGTAAAGGTAGTTTTCTCCAACACAAAAATTACATTTTAAAATTTCAAATCATTGGTATAGATGAGTCTAGTCCATCTGCTTTTTGTTTCCTTTAAAAGACCTTTATTACGATGCAGCGGCATAAACCATTTATAGATGAATAGAGCTGAACCTTCCCTCCATTTTTAAAAAATTTATTTTATTGAAGTGTAGTTGATTTCCAATGTTATGTTAATGTCTGCTGTACAGCAAAGTGATTCAGTTACACATATATATACATTCTTTTTCATAGTCTTTTGCATTATGGTTTATGACAGGATATCGAATATAGTTCCCTGTGCTATCAGTGGGACCTCATTGTTTATCCTCCAACCATTTTTCATGTTTATTAGTAATTTTCGTTTTTGCTATCATTTCAGGTTACTGGCATCTTGCCCTGCTTGCTCGATGGTGACTGTTTCATCAGGTCCAATTCTTCTTCTCCAGATCTCGGAATATTATTTGAACTTGGAATTTCTTATATTCGCAATGTATGTCAGTTGAAAGATACAGCTTTCTAACGTGTCAAAGGGGAAGTTTTCCCTTATGTCTGTCTTTAGTAAAATAATCGAGGTTTTTATGTGTAACAGAATTTTAAGCTCTTGAGGAATGAGAGTGACAGTGATTCTAATTTTTTTATGATGCTGTAGTGTTTAAAATAAGTGTACTTGTTTACATTTATAGCTTGAGCGAACTCCAGTGCTTTTAAAGAATGAAGATTGGAGAAACATAAGACCTTGCAGAAAGTGATAAAAGATGCTCGGTGGCCTTGCAGCACTGTGCTTTAGCTCTGTCCTGGAGGGTCAGAGTGCCCCTAGCCTTGTAAATGAGGGTTCTAATGAAGGGACCTGGCAGACGGGTAATTTTTATAAAGGGAACACCAGAAACTTGGATTAATTTACATCATATAGACTATTGAATCAGTGGGTGTGGGTCTGTGGTAATAATTATATATTTCCATAGATAGGTGTAGTATGTGTGCTTGGCCTCGTGATAACCCAGAGATTTTTATTATGTTAATGGTGTAATACCATTATATGTGATTCCATTATATGTTTTATTATGTTAATGGTATAATACCATAATGGTGTAATACCATCCTTTCATTTCTTTAAGGCAAATTCATCCGTCTGCTGCGGGTGGGTAGGACAGGAGCAGGTCCCCCAGGTGAACCCCAGACGCCTCTGACAATTGACATTGGGTTAAGTTCTGAGCAGAAGGACCCTTGAATGCTTTAAGTGGCTCATTCCATTTCTTACTGAGACAGAGCCTCCTACACTCATGTATATTGAGGTGATCTGGAATCATCCCACGGCCTATTTATGTCACTCAAGAAGCAATAGTAACAGTTGTCATATCATCAGCTTTAGGGGTTTTTCAGGAGCAATTTAACAAGTTATTTTCATTTTATATCCTGCCTTTACCATCTGGCCTGCAAGTCAAATGGGACTCCACTGGGTTTCACTTTGTTTTCTTGTGAAGGATTTTTTAGTTCTGAAGGCAAATACTAGTTTTATTCCTTTTAGAAGAACTTGGTATGTGCTTATAGATTTGACTGATTCAGACATTAAGTTTCACACACTTGTTTTTATTTTCTAGTCAACTGGTGAGAGAGGAGAATTAAGTTGTGGCTGGGTGTTTCTTAAACTTTTTGATGCCAGTGGAATTCCTATTCCAGCAAAGTAAGTTGGCTTATATATTCCTTCCAAACGGGTAATTTTGTGGAAATTCTTTTTTTTTTTTTTTTGCGGTACGCGGGCCTCTCACTGTTGTGGCCTCTCCCGTTGCGGAGCAACAGGCTCCGGACGCGCAGGCTCAGCGGCCATGGCTCACGGGCCCAGCCGCTCCGCGTCATGTGGGATCCTCCCAGACTGGGGCACGAACCCGTGTCCCCTGCATCGGCAGGCGGACTCTCAACCACTGCGCCACCAGGGAAGCCCGGAAATTCATTTTTTTTAGAATCTAGATACCTCATATTTCCAGAGTGTATTATTTACATTTCAGTAACTTGTGTAGAGAGGGCTTCTAATCTTGATTTTAATGTTCTTTTAGGTAGTATATGAAAACAGCACACATGATCTCATCCTAGCAGGGAAGAAATGACACATGTAGCCAAGGTATTTTGAAAGATACTTGCACCGGTTGTCTGCTGAGAATATTCTTTCAGTGATTTCCTGTGGTATTAGTACATTTCACAGGGCTGAAATAGAGCCTCATTCTCGCCAAAGAGTGAGAAAGCTGAGTCTGGGGTCCCCAGGTCCTCCGTGACTCTGCCTTTCTTCCGTAGGTGGTACATGGAAATTGTAGCAGCAGCCACTGTAAACAAATTTAAAATTTAAGACCAAAACCAAATATTTGTAATGCATTTGCAATACATACATAACAGTCACGAGATTATTATCCCTAATACAAAAAGAGCCTTCAAAAATTAAGAAGAGGCCAATCCAAATTTGAAAATGGGCACACACACACAAATCTAAGTCCGGAAGATAAGAAACCCACAGAAGAGATGCAGGTGGGCAGTCACTAGGATGATGATTGAGATCCCAGCTTTGGAATGGTAAAATTCAGGGCTGTAGCCTGGGCTCTGTCCGTGTAACTGTAAGCAGGTTGTCCGCAAGCCTCAACTTCCCCCATCTTTAAAATGGGATCATAATAGTTCCCAAGCCCAAAGGTTTAATTCAAATAATGCTCCCCTCTTCCATCTTTACTGATACCGCAGGGGTGGGCGTGACCTCCTTACCACTGGACAGAGGTAAAAGCCCTCCTCTGATGTTACCCCAGTGGGAGGGGGAGGGGCACTCTATCACACCCAGCCTCCCCAGCCACTGCCTGTAGATGGAGAGGCCCAGGCTTCTTGTGGGGTTTTTTTTGTTTCTCTGCTTTTGTTTTTTGTCTTTAATACTGTTCAGGGTTTTTCACTGTGCTTAGTGGGAGGCAAAAGTATGTTTATCCAATCCTTCTTAAAGTGAAGTCAGCTATTTTTTTAAATGAGGTGGAGGCCTATCTATTGATACAGAAACATCTCCAATGTATATTATTATATGAAAACGGCAAGTTGCAGAATCGTGTGTGTGCTGACTCCACTTCTGTTCACAAAGAGCTGTGTTCGTGTGCGTGTGTGTGTGTAAACTGTTCCCAGAGGTTGTCTCTGGGGAGCAGAACTGGGGAGGTGGTGCCACAGGATTAAGGAGGCCTCTTACCTTCTGCTTCCACACTTACGGAGTACGCAACTTTAAACGTGTGTCAGTTTAAGATTTACTGTTTAAATGTATGTGTTTGTTTCCATTTGTATTGAAACAGATAGGACAAGGGGCTATCAAACTAGGGGGGAAAGAAGGGGGGAGGGATTTTTCATGTTTTGTTTATCATTTGTATGCCATTTGAACTTTTTACAATAATCTACATGTTACTTTTATATTTTAAAAATAGTATGAATTCATAATAGCTTTATTTCCAATGATGATTTGAAACATTTGAAAAATGCATTTAAATAACATGAGTCATTAAAGTTAAAAGACCTTAATGACATCAATTGATCTTTCTCATTTTTATGTAGAAAAATGTATTTTCTGTGGTTCATAGTTAAGAAAGAGACTTTATTTACTGACATGATAACCCCATGGAGGTATCAACAACCTTCATTCTCATTTACCAATGAGGCATAAATAAAATGTCTGTGAATGCGTCTGTGCTAAAAAATGTTCCACTACTGACTCTACTGTTTCTCAATGTCCGTAACACGTATCCATCATGGTATATTTTTCTTCTGTAGAACTTATGAACTCTTCTTGAATGGAGGCACCCCTTATGAAAAAGGTGTTGAAGTGGACCCTTCAGTATCCAGAAGAGGTACCACTCTTCTGTGTTGCTTGCTTTCCTTTCCTTAAAGGTTAAACAAGCAGAAGATACATCAGAGAAGATACCTATAGTATAATGAGCGTAACACTTTTCACGTGAATTCACATTTTTAAAAATATGTCGTTTGATGTTAAAAATCTTAATCATTTTTATCTTAGTGCTTATTTTCTTGGTAGCATATTTGAGACTCTAAGGTAGGAAATTAGGATGCATGAGGACCCCTGTATTGGTTCCTTTTCATTGAACACTGGGCCACAGAATTAATAGAATAGGCCAATTCAGTGATTGCCTATTGCTAGGTCAAAGGGTGTAGACATTTGAAATTGTGGTATACATACCAGGTTGCCCTCCAAAAATACTGAGCATCTTTTAATGTGTTCATTGACCAGGAACTGTACTAGATAAAGGGAAAATGGAGAGTAAGGCAGATATGGCCCTTGCCTCTTGGATCTCAGAGCCTGATGGGTTTGAAACTCCCCTCTAGCTCCTCAGACATCCCCCTCCTCGTTTCGTGATTTAGGACACAGCACTGCTGCCGCCCCAGCAATGCCAATCCCACCTTCTTGGAACAGGAAGGAGCTGGGATCTGGGATGCAGCTGGTTCTACTTGGAGTCAGACGTGCTTTTTAAACTCCCTTTTTCTTTGTCATCTGGCAGCAGTGACGCTGTCACGGTACCTGATGTAGTGGCAGCTCCAGGGGTGGGCTGGTTGGGTACATTCTGAAGGTCCTTAGGGCACGTCATACTTCATCAGTCCATTTAGGGCGTTTGGACGACTCCTGCCTCTCATACAATTCAGCCCCACTGGTGCTGAAAAGAACTTTGTCTTATTTTTATACGTAAAAAAATGTATATATAGTACTCTATTTTATTAGATTCACTGCCTAAGCACTTAAAGCTTTGAGATGTATTTTTTTATTTTTTTAAAGCACATGGTAGTGTTTTCCATCAGATGATGACAGCGAGAAGGCAGCCTCAGCTTCTAGTAAAACTGAGATCTTTGAACAGAAGATCAAGAAACATGCTAAGGTTGGTACCTGCTGTTACCTGTCCAGTGAACTTGGGCCCATTCAGTGTTTGTGGACCATCTCTGCTTCTGACTTCTCCATGTGCTTGGTCACCTTTTGTTAATTATTTTTCTTCCTCACTAATTCTTCTGCCAAGGATCAGTAGGGAAATGGAATAATAGTACATTTCAGATTAGCTTATTCTTCTGTTTACCAGTTAGCACAAATGATAGATGCGGTCAGAAATGGTATAGAAACTTTTGAGTCAACGGGACTTATCATCCACAGTCCTACCCTTAGGGAACTTTGGGGAACTTTTTTTAATGTCAAGTTTGTTGAGGTATAATTTACACGCAGTAAAATTTGCCCTTTTTAGTTTAAGTTCTTTGCGTTTTGACAAGTATATACAGTCATATAACTACCACACGGTCAAGATAGAGAATATTTCCATCACTATAAACAGTGAACTGATGCCCCTTTGTAATCAACTCTCCAGCTCTGGCCTCAGGCTACTGCTCCTCTGTTTTCTTTCCCAACAGTTTTGCCTTTTCCAGAATGTCCTACAAATGGACTCACACAATACATAGCCTTTTGAGTCTGGCGTCTTTCATTTAGCGTAACACAGTTGAGATACACCCATGCTGTTGCATGTGCTAGTGGTTTTTTCCTTTTTGTTCTAATTAGTATTCCATTTGGTGGATATACCATAATGTGTTTATTTATTCACTAGTTGATAGATACTTGGGTTGTTTCTGGCTTTGGGCAATTATGAATGAAGCTGCTCTATATATTTGCGTAAGAGTTTTTTTGTGTGTGGGGGCATGTCTTCCTTTCTCGTGGGTATAAGTACTTAGGAGTGGGATTCCTGGATCATCTGGTGTTTGTTTAACTTTATAAGAAACCGCCAAACTGGTTTCCAATATGACTATAGACCATTTTACACTCTCTCCGGCCACATATGAGAGTTCCAATTACTCCGTATTCTTGACAACATTTGATATGATCAGTTTTTTTCTGTTTTGCCCATTTTATTTATTTATTTATTTATTTATTTTTGGCTGCATTGGGTCTTCGTTGCTGCGCGCGGGCTTTCTCTAGTTGCAGCAAGCGGGGGCTACTCTTCGTTGCGGTGCACGGGCTTCTTGCGGTGGCTTCTCTTGTTGCGGAACACGGGCTCTAGGCGCGGGCTTCAGTAGTTGTAGCACTTGGGCTCAGTAGTTGTGGCACACGGGCTTCAGTAGTTGTGGCTTGCGGGCTCTAGAGCACAGGCTCCGTAGTTGTGGCACACGGACTTAGTTGCTTCATGGCATGTGGGATCTTCCTGGACCAGGGATCAAACCTGTGTCCCCTGCATTGGCAGGCAGATTCTTAACCACTGTGCCACCAGAGAAGTCCTTGCCCATTTTAATAAATGATTAGTGGTAGCTGTTGGTGGTTTTAATTTGCATTTTTTTCAGGGAGATTTTGCACTGGTAGAACCCCAGGTCAATCCATCTCTAACTCAGTAACCTCTTGGACAAGTCATTTACCATCTTTCTCAGGGTCTCAAGATCTACGTCTTTAAAATGGGCATAATAATAATATTAACCCCATCAAGCTCTAAAGAGGTTTAAGGAAAAGAAAATATATAAAACACTTAGCTAGTACGTGGCACGCAGTAACACACAGTAAGTACCAGCTATAATTATTACTATTATATAGTAATAGCTATATTATAAACGGCTATAGCTAGTACTATTATTATTATCAGATGTCTAGATAAATGTAAATATAATGACAGGTGGCTGGCACTGTCATCACATTTGTTCAGATGAGGATGTGCTATGTAGCTGGTAGGATCAGGGGGATTCAAAAGAAGCTTTGAAGGTTTGGAAGAGGTGCCATTTGATGATGTGGAGATGTGGAGAGTACGCAGTGGACAGGAGGGGCAGAGGGAGGAGCGTGGCTTGGGAACAGAGACTGATGCAGTTGACTGGTCCCACAGTGACCTGCTCTCTGCTCGCGGATTATCAGGAAGCAGGGAACCTTGGCCCACCTCTGTGAACGGTTGCTTTTCTCATTCTAGATCATGCTCCCAGTTTAAATATCCCTTGTTCTTATCTCTAGTACTGAAATGTGTATTATAATTATAGTGTTAACAGTTAAATCTTTCAATAACCATTAATTACGGGTTCGTGGGTAGTATTCATTCTCTTGGCTTTTTTTTTTCCTGGATGTTCATAGAGCCTATAAATTCCCTTTTTTTGGCCAATCTTTCCTTGGACAGTTTTTATTTTTCAAGATTAATAAAAGCAGCACAGTAGCGGTCTTTGTAGAAGAAAAGCTAGAATCCTGTTTGGCCTCATTCTTCCTACGTCTTCAGCCTCCCGCTACCCCTCTTGTTGATAAGCTTTCGAGAGTCCGAAGCACTCCCAAGCGTGTCTGTCAAGCACAGCTCTTAATAGCGTTTCTTTGGCCCCAAATACCAGTTTGCAGATACGCTTTACAATCTAGAGATCAAATCTGACTTGGGTGTGCAGCGGTCAGATGGGCGGGCCCGTTCTCCCAAAGCAATGAACGTTCTCCTGCATGCTGGGTTCTCAAAGAAGGGTCCCAGGTCCTCATCCTCTGACCTCAGGAACTGAGCCCTTGTTGGTTACAGCATACAGTAAGCACCCGAAAAATGTTTGTGAAATAATTTCCAAGTAGAGCTCTTCCTGCTGGTTTAAAAGTGGTCAGGAGCTCTGCTCTGCCTTCTCCGGTCCCTGGCCTCCCCCACCTTGTCTTGGTGTGCGCTCCTGTCTCCTCCCAGAGCCCCGAGAGAGACCTGAGCACCGTCTTGAAATTGCCGCTCCACTTTGCCTGATTCAGAAATGCGCTCTGCTCTCCTGGTGGTGTCAAGCGTGGGCCGCAGGGCCCGCCGGCCTCAGGCAGGCTCTCCCAGGGGCAGACCGTGGGCATGGTGAAGCCAGAGGCCTTGGGCCCTACTGCCGGGCCATGGGCTGGTGTGCGAGGGCTGTGCTGTGGGTCCAGGATGAGAGGCTGGGATCTGGCCTGTGCACCCTGGAGGTGGAGCCTCGGGCGGGGCTGACCCTTCTCAGTCTCCTCTCCCTGACCTGCCACCTGCAGTGAGTGGGGAAAGAAGGCGGATGATGCTACCAACAGCCCTCCTCCTTCTCTCCTCCAAAAGCCCATCCCGCCTCTGTCCCCACTCTCCCTTGCTTAAGAACTTCATCTTTTGGGATTTCCCTGGTGGTCCAGTGGTTAAGACTCCATGCTTCAACTGCAGGGGGCACGAGTTCAGTCCCTGGTTGGGGAACTAGGATCCTACGTGCCGCAAAAGAAAAAACAAAACAAAAACAAAATACCCTTCATCTTATGTATATGTGTAACTGATTCACTTTGTTATAAAGCAGAAACTAACACACCATTGTAAAGCAATTATACTCCAATAAAGATGTTAAAAAAAATAAAAATAAATAAACCCTTCATCTTTGTTTAGCCAGATTTCTCTGCTTGAAGGAGAAGGGACAGGGGCTCATTTTGTTATGCCAAGGGACCTACAAAACTGCGGGCAGGGCCAAGGGTGGGAAGCCCAGTTATAATCTGCATTAGTGCCCAGTTTCCCCAGTATCCTTGCTGGTTGGCTTCATCCTGCCCTCTCACCAGCCAGCAGTCTTCCGTGTGTGTCTCCTTTGGCTGTCAGGAGCCCTGTGAAAATCCGATGAATCAACGTGGACTCGTCTCCTTGACCAAAGAAACAGCACCAGAATCCTGTCCCTGGGTCTCCTTTTATGGAGACAACTCTGACCATGTTGACCCTCAGCTGAGACGGAAGAGGGAGCAAATAGGTCCTCCTGTTTCACCAAGACTTGCCTTTCTGATTTTGGAGCTGTTTTTTTGATGGAGTTTAACTTGGTGTGGTTTGGCCAAATGCATGCTTTTAAGCCTCTGATGAGGGAAAGCCCTGAATTTAGACCCAGACTCCCAGAGCACGGGTTCTGAATACCGAGACATACTGGTCTGTGGCAGTAGGCTACATGCCTGTATATAAATTTGCTACAAATTTGTTTATTTTCCTTTGCTCTTTGGATGTATGCCATCTTTTTTTCTCTTTTACTTCCATTGTATTATTGCTAAAAATAAATGAAGTAATAGTGTTGCTTGCCGGGGACCCAGTATCATGTTTATTGCCCTTCTGTTGGTCTGTCTGTGAGGTCAGAAAGAAGTATATCTTTACTTCTTCAGCTCAGAGCTTCCTGGTCACCTTGGATTTGGGAAAATCAAAGGATTTCCCTAAAGGAAGCTCTGATAAAGAGCCAGCAGCATTGCTTCGTGTTATGGGGAGGTGCTAGAAGGAAAGGAGTGCCAGCACTGTGGGCGCTGAAGGCCTCCACTGCAGGCTGGCCGCGATGCCTGCCAGACAGAGCAGGCCAATCTGGGAGAGAAGGGGAGGAGAGAATGGAAGGAAGGTTCCACCCCTTCCCCTCGTAAAATTAATGTCTGTTTCTCAGCATGAGACATGAGTTTGGGCATGCTGCTGAAACACTGCCCACGTGAGCCATAGACCGGAGGGCGGGGTGTAGAACAACTCTTGGAATCACAGCATGAACACCGAGAAGGCATGTGGTGGCATCGAGGCAGCTTAAATGTTCCCCTGCAGCCAATCTGAAATCTAGGTCAGGGGTATACACGATCAGAATTTTAGCGGGGCTGGAAAAGGATGACTTCTGGCTCTGTGTACGAAATGCTCTATATGAATCTAAGTGTGGTAAGAGAATCTATCTTGTGTTTTGGGGCATTTCTAGAATGCAAGGGTTAGGGAGTGGTCAAGGATACGTATCTAAATTCTGTGAAACTAGTCATAGGGACCCATCACTCCTGTACCATCCCTGGGGTCACGTTCATTCTGCTCTCTTTCAGCAGGCTGGAAGCCTGGATGTTACCTCTGTGATTAATTTTCCCTTCTAAAATTCTCATCCTAGAAGTTAGAGTGAAGGATTATTTTCTGAAGTTAAAGTCTCCTTTAACTTTAGGTGGTTTCCCTTAGCCCAAAGACATCTTCCTCTTGGTAGAGGACATTGTTTGCAAGGTTTTCGAGATTTCCTACACGCTCATTCTTCATGCTTAGTGACAGAGTTCATGTATTTCTAAAAACAACACAGAAAATGTGTGTTTAGAATGATTCAAGACATTTTCTTGAGTATCTGCTAAGGTTAATTCTGGTGCTTATTCTCAGTAAGTATTTAGTGTGTACTTTATTTAGTGTGTATTTAGGTGTCAGGTTTTAAAGCACTCACTTGTATTTCCAGATTATATTTTGAAATCTCAATACTTGAAATGTTATTTCTATTTTTTTATTCCCAAGTATTTTCTTTCTTTCAGTGCTATTAGATATGCTATTAAATGAAATTGAAGTTTTCATTTCCTTTTCACATTGTTCATTGTTAGTATATAGAAACATGACTGATTTGTGTATGTTGATTTTATATCCTGCAGCTTTACTGCACTTGTTTATTAGTTCTAAGTTTTGTGTGTGTGTGTGTGTGTGATCTTTAGGGTCTTCTACATATGAAATCACGTTGTGTGTGAACAGAGATAATTTTACTTCTTTTTTTTTCTAACTTAGATGCTTTTTATTCATTTTTCTTGCCTGACTGCTCTGGCTAGGGCTTCCAGTAATATGTTGAATAAAAGTGGTGAAAACGAGCATCCTTGTCTTGATCTTGATCTTAGAGGGAAAGCCTCCCGTCTTCTCCATTGAGTATGAGGCTAGCTATGGGCTTTTCATATACGGCCATTATTACGTTGAGATAGTTTCCTTCTATTCCTAGTTCGTTGGGTGTTTTTATTATGAAGATATGTTGCATTTTGTCAGATGCTTTCAGCATCAGCTAAGAAAATCACGTGTTTTTTTTTTCCTTGATTCTGTTAGTGTATTGCATCGATCGATTTTCTTATTTTGAACCATCCTGGCCTTGTAGGAATAAATCCTACTTGCTCATAGTGTATAAAACTTAATGTGCTGTTGAATTATGTTTGCTAGTATTTTGTTGAGGAGTTTTTGCATCAGTGTTCATCAGGGATATTGGTCGGTAGTTTTTTTGTTGTGTCTTTGTCTGGCTTTGGTATCAGGACAATGCTGGCTTCACAGAATGAGTTTGGAAGTATTCCTTTCATTTCAGTTTTTCAGAAGAGTTTGAGAGGGATTGGTATTAATTCTTCTTTAAATGTTTGGTAGAATTCATCAGTGAAGCCATCTGGTCCTGGGGTTTTCTTTGTTGGCAGGTTTTTGATTACTGTTAAGTCTCCCTTCTGGTTGTAAGTCTGTTCAGATTTTGTATTTATCATTTAGGCTTGGTAGGTTGTGTGTTTCTAGGAGTATGTCTGTTTTATCTAGATTATCTAATTTGTTGGCATACAATTATTCATAGTACTCTTTTATAATCCTTTGTAATTTTTGTAAAATCAGTAATAATGTCTCCTTTCATTTCTGATTTTAGTAACTTGAGTCTTCTCTCTTTTTTTCTTAGTCAATCTAGCTAAAGGTTTGTCGATTTTATTTGTCTTTTCAAAGAACCAGCTCTGCTTTCATTGATTTTCTCTGTAGTTTTCTATTCTCTATTTTGTTCATTTCTGCTCTAATCTTTATTATTTCTTTTCTTCGGCTACCTTCGGGTTTCATTTGTTTTTCTTTTCAAGCTCCTTAAGGTGTAACGTTAGGTTGGTGATTTGAAATCCTTCTTCTTTTTCAATGTAAGTATTTATAGCTATAAATTTTCCCTCTTAACTGCTCTCACTGCATCCCATAAGTTTTGGTGTGTTGTATTTTCATTTTATTTGTCTCAAGATATTTTCTGATTTCCCGTGTGATTTCTTCTTTGAGCCATTGGTTGCTTAAAAGTATGTTGTTTGATATCCACATATTTGTGAATTTTCCAGTTTTCCTTCTGCTGTTGATTCCTAGTTTCATTCCTTTGTGATCAGAAAATGTACTTTGGGGGCTTCCCTGGTGGCGCAGTGGTTGAGAGTCCGCCTGCCGACGCAGGGGACACGGGTTTGTGCCCGGTCCGGGGGGATCCCACATGCCACGGAGCGGCTGGGCCCGTGAGCCATGGCCGCTGAGCCTGCACGTCCAGAGCCTGTGCTCTGCAACGGAAGAGGCCACAGCGGTGAGAGGCCCACGTACCGCGGAAAAAAAAAAAAAAAAAAAATGTTGAAAAGAAAATGTACTTTGGAAAAAAGAAAATATACCTTGTATAATTTGTCTTTTAAATTGTTAAGACTTGTTTTGTGGCCTAATGTATGACCATATATGTTAAGAGAAGGTCCTGGAGAATGTCCCATGTGCACTTGAGAAAAATGCGTATTCTGCTATTGGGCAGAGTGTTCTGTATATGTCGGTCAGTTGCAGTTGGTCTGCGGTGTCGTTCAAGTTCTCTTTCCTTATTGATCTTCTGTCTGATTGTTCTATCCCTTATTGAAAGTGGGATATTGAAGTCCCCTACTAGGATTGTAGACCTATTTCTCTTCACTTTTGTCACTGTTTACTTCATATATTTAGGAGCTCTGATGTCTGTTGTGTATGTTTATAACTGTTATATCTTCTTGATGAATTGACCCTTTTATCATTATATAATATCTTTCATTGTAACAGCTTTTTGGCTTAAGGTCTGTCTTGTCTGATGTTAGTATAGCTATCCCTGCTCTCTTTTTGTTTACTATTTGCATGGAATATCTTTAACTATCCTTTCATTTTCAACCTACGAATGTCCTTAGATCTAGAGTGGGTCTCTTGTAGACACAATATAGTTGGATCCTGTTTTTTTTAATCCATTCTGCCAATCTATGTCTTTGGGTTGGGGAGTTTAATCCATTTACATGTAAAATAATTACTAATAGGGAAGGACTTAATTGCCATTTTGTTATTTGTTTTCTATATGTTTTCAGGGTATTTTTGTCCCTCCTTTCCTCCCTTACTGCCTTCCTTTGTTTTTAATTGATTTTTTTTGGTAATGATACATTTTGATTTCCTTTTCTGTATATTCTATACATTTTTTTTGTGGTTACCATGAGGATTACATACAACATCCTAAAGTCCTCACAGTCTGTTTTAAACTGATATCAGTGTAACTTCAATATTGAAATTTTCTTGTCCTTGAGACCTTACTACAGTATGTACCAGGCATTGCATTAAGCATTCCACATTTACCTCATTTTAATCCTTTTAGTAACCTGAGATGCAGCTATGACTATCTGTGTTCTACAAATGAAGAAACCAAAACACAAGGCGAATAAATAATTAACCCCAAATCACATAGCTAGGAGGTAGCACAGCAAAGTCAGAATTCAGTCTGATCTGCCACACCCTCCTGTATTCCACCCAGCACCGGGAACAGTCTGAACTCGTTTCCTCTGCATTCGTCACATCGGGTGAGGTGGAAACATGGCTTTGTTAAAACTTGTAGCTGACTAGTCCTGTTCTTTCTAAAACACATAATTGATCACTTTTTTTTTTTTTTGCGCTATGCGGGCCTCTCACTGCTGTGGCCTCTCCCGTTGCGGAGCACAGACTCCGGACGCGCAGGCTCAGCAGCCATGGGTCACGGGCCAGCCACTCCGCGGCATGTGGGATCTTCCCGGACCGGGGCACGAACACGCGTCCCCTGCATCGGCAGGCGGACTCTCAACCACTGCGCCACCAGGGAAGCCCGATCACTTTTATTTTTTATTCGACATTTAACATGGGTGTATATGCGAACGTGGAAACACAGGAATGGTAACCCAGAGTCGCAACTTGAAAGTACACACGTAAAAATAAAAGTTTTCTGAAGTTTAACGTGGTCAACTTATGGTGGAAGTTTTCCTCAAAATTATTAAAAACTATTTTCAATAATGAAGCGAAACTTGAAACTCTTCATTCGAGTAATAAGTATACATTTTAAAAACACCGTAGGTTGGTTCGTAGGGGATTGTTTAATGAATACATTTTTTTTCTTCTTTAATAGTCTACTGCCGGAAACATTAATTGGAAGTATGTGCTCCGTTCATTTGTTGATATTTTATCGCCAGATTCTTGGAGACGTGCTCCTGAAAGACAGGACACGCATGCACAGCGCTGGTGAGAAGTCTTTGCAGTTTCCTCGCGCACAACAGTGCATCGTGCTTTGAGTAAATGTAACCTCTGCCAGCCTTTATCTTCTGCTTCTGAAGGTGACATTTGGAATAAAATATTTAGAATAGCATCAGTGTCAATCACTTACTTCAGACGCAAAGCATTGTGCTCAGTGCGCATCCTGTGTGAGCTCCGTACGTGTTCCGTTCTTTACAATATACACTTTTTACCATTCAGATTCTGGGGACTTGAGATCCTAAATTTCAGCTATAATCGTATTTTCCTTTAATGTCTTTAATAACGTTTTTACTACGTGTTTGATATGTATGTCATCTTTTTTGGAAAGAGACCAAAATGACCCAAAATAACTGGTTCTTAATGCAAGAAGTTTAAAAATCAATAAAATTGGTGAATCCAGGTAAGAGGTGTTCAGGGGTTCTATTTTTACTCTTGCAACTTTTTTGTCAGCTTGAAACTTTTTCCAAGTAAAATGTTAAAAAGTAATTTTAAAAAATCAGTGGGCTGTCACACATGATTGAACTTGCACAGAGCTATGCATGTGTTGTAAGAATTACCTCCAGAGAAAGTTGAATTTTATTGGATATTCCTTATTGAGTGCCTAGTATATGCCAGGCATTGTGCCAGGACCCAGCGATGAATGAGACAGGCACCATCATCCCTACTCTCGTGGAGCAACAGACTTCAAACACAAAATTATATGAATAATCCTTTTCAACCTCAAGTGTTCTGAAGGGAAATACACAACAAGAGCGTACCCTAGGAAGACCTGAATTAATTCATAGGATGAGGGAAGGCTTCTCTGGGCAAGGAATATTGAAGAGAAGACCTGAGAGAGGAGTTAGACATACAGGGGAGATGGGTGGGGGCGGATCCTTTCTGGATAGAGGGACCAGCATGTCTGAAGACCCAAGGCAAGAAAACGGGAGTGCACTGGAGAGATTGAAATTGAAGGCAGGCCCGTGTGGCTAGAATCGAGGGAGAGGGAGATGACTCGGCTCTCATGGACAAGTGGAGTTCATGGTTAGACACGAGTCCCCTCCCAGGGACACACCACCTGGATAGGTAGGTAGAAATGGAACTACCTAGAGTCAGAGAAGCACCAACATTTCTCAAGGAATAATTGTAATTCTAAAGGAAGGACAGTTTAAGCCTTTTAGTCGCCACTTGCCTCAGAATTTGTTTCAATGACTCTAGAAAAACTTCACGAACGACCCGGCTCCTTAAAGAGGAGAAGGCTTATTAGTTCTCCTATAGGTAGGGAGAAGCCTACTCAGAATTGTTGGCTTCATTTGAATCTGCACATCAGAATAAACTTAGTAAGACCTAGAGGGAGGATTTTTCTCTACCGAGGACACAAGATTATAGAAGTCATTGCCCTTGCCGTTTCTGAAGTGTCCTTCCTGGTGGGCCTCTTTGCACAGCCCTCCACGTGCCACTGTTGATTGTGAAATATCAGTATTCTGCACAGTATTTAGGCACGTGGTCAGAATCCCCAACTCCTCATTCCTTCCGATGTCATCCAGCACCATCCGTTGGCCCCAGGCTGGGCAGGAGCTGCCCCGCCCTCCACCTCCTTTCCCTTGGTGCCCCTGGTTCCCACTCAGCCTCCTGAGAGTGTGGGAGCCTCCTAATTGGAAGATTTCTCTTACCACACCACACTCATGAGGAGGAAAGAGAGGTTGGAGAAACAACACAGAAGAACAAAATGTTCTAGTCTTACTCTGTTCAGAGCCACTTTACTCCCACCTAAAAGCTTTATCTACTTGGTACCAGACTCATTTCGGACTTCCCCGGGGTGTGGATACAGGGGCAGATGGAGGCTGAGGGGGCAGCTTCCAGCCCTCCGAGAGGTTAAAGTGGGTAGAATGTGTTATCAACAGATCATGTGGCACAGTAATTTCAATCTGAATGAATGTTTTTATGTCTGTTGCTGTAAAACACATTGGCTGAAGTTTATATAAAATCCTTTTTATTCTTTTGTATTTCAGATTTGATTAGTAATCCAGTGCTGGCCACCTTCCCCAAGCTCCTGGAGCAGCCTGACCTAATGGACGCACTCAGGGTGGGTAGTGTGATGGAAACCTGGTGGGTTCTAAAGGCGGTTAGACACACTGCATAATGAGTTCTGACACCAGCTCTAGGCTTCTATTTGGATGATGTCTCCCGATCCCCGTCTCTTGTCCCGCTAACTTGCTCTCATCTGTCCTTTCTTACTATGGAGGTTACTTCCCCAGGGCTGCCTTCCCTGACCCCATAAGCAGATGGAGTGCCTGCCTTCTACCCCGTTGCAGTCTCCTCCCTATTGTTTGTTCCTTGACTTAAGGTGGCCACCGATTGTGTCCTGAGAGCAAAAATCCAAAATGGTTTGTTAGATAAATTGACTGAGTTTTCAGGGGAGAATCAGGGCCTGCATATCATTTTATTTTAATTTGAAGTTTGTTATCTGTTGTATGAAAAAGCAGCTGGGTATTAGGTTGAACCACGTGAAATCTCTAATTTTTAGCCATTTATTGGCCTTCAAAAACGGCAGTTTCACAAAGTTCAACTTAAATATTAGAATCAACAAGTATTAGGCCCGTGACGCAAATACTCAGATAACATAAGTGCCGCAGGGGATGTGTAATCCAGGTCCTTGCAGATGTAAAGGAGGCAGCATGTAAAGATCAGCAGCCTGTTTCATTAAAGAGGTCCTCAGGGAGATGCACCTAATGAAAGCCTGGGGGCCAAGCGGGGTTTCGACATACTGGGACGGGAGAAGAAGACATCACAGGTGGGAGGGTCAGCACAAGCAAACATTTTGAGGCAGGAGGGAAGAGGGCGTGCTCTTGAGGAGAGCAGACGACCCCGTCTGGCCTGTCGGATGTCAATCTGTAGACGGTCAAGGGCGATCTCAGTCTCATCCTGTGAGTGAAGAGTGTGGTAGGTGGTGGGCAATCCATGAAGGGTTTTGCTTTAGGGACCCTGGACAGCACAGAGACGTGGAGAAGCACGTGCGCAGGAGGGAGGGGAGCTGTGTTGGGAGGTGAGTCCTCTTGATAAGGAGGGAGGCCATACGGCCTGGCGGAGTCGGAAGGAGGAAGCATCGTCTACACAGGTTTTTATTAGACTTTGAAACTGATTTCACGCGCTGGTTTGGCTGGGGAGGGGGTGTCAACAGCAATGATGAGGTTTTAGCAAAAAGATGTAAGAAAATGTTCTTGACATATGCTTATCTGTAATTTCAGACAAGCTCATCTGGCACTATAGTTAGATAATGCAGAATTTCTCTTTCTTCCCCTATAAAGCATTAGTATATTAATATTTACTCGTTATACAAAACGTACATACATTGATTCATTCAACAGATATTTCACGAGAGCCCGCTATGGCTAAGGCACCATGCTGGGCCCTGGAAGGTCTTTGATTCATACTTCCGTGGGGTTAGTTGAACTCTGGGTTTTTTATTTCTTTAAAGAAGCTTTTGTGAAACTTGGTGCACAGATTGGAAATATTTACTTGCAAAGCTGTACTTCATTCTACCTCTCCCTGTCCACTGTCCTCATCTCGGCAAACAGAATTGTCGAGGAGTATGGTATTTGGCAGAATTTTCTATTTTCATGACCGTCTTACCTTGAAAGCTTAATGGTATTTTATTGTTTAGAAGCTGCGTTGGTGCAGTTTGCATGCATGTGTTAGCGTTGCCCTGATTCTCTGTTCTTAAATTAGTTTTGACTTGTAAGAATCACGGGCTCCTGAGGAATCGTTCACTGATACATCCTGCCTAGTCGGTCTGGTTCTGGGTCATTAGCACTCGATGGCTAATTAGAGATTCACTCCTTACATGTGCAGGATCTGTACAGCGTTTGTAATCCTGTCCGTAAGTTTCATTACAGAGTGAAGTTGCAGAGGTGTGGCAAAGACTTGTGAATACTCGGATTAACGTAATATTTCTATTTGCTTTTTAGAGTTCCTGGGCTGAGAAAGAGAGTACCTTAAAAAGATCAGAGAAGGTAACGTGATTGTGCCCCCCGAGCTTCACACGTTTTGTGCTCCGTGTCTGCCGCACACCCTAATCATGCCTCTGTTTTAGCTGAAGTTACCATGGTCCTAATCCCTCTCGACAGTTAAACGGTGTTATTACGGTTGCAAAGACACCTTCCCAGAAGGGTTATGGGTGATGGATTCCAAGTGTAAAAAGAAACACTTGATCAAGACAGTCATTTCAGATCACTGAGTTTATTGAACTGAGGGGAACTTTCTAAGCCAAAGTGTCCCAGTTGGCTATCAAATTTCTCTCATTTAAAAAAAAAAAAATTCCCCTAGCTCTCAAAGTCCGTATCAGGTAAGGAGAGGGAAGAGGAAAATTGGCATAAGCTGTAGCACACATTGAAAGCAGGCATGGCTGTGCTTACGTGGCCGGAGAGTGTGGTCATTACAGAACTTGCGGTGATCAGTGAGTAGTGGCTTGACTGCTCTAGTCTGGGATTGACAAACTTTTCTGGTAAAGGGCCGGAGAGTAAATATTTTTGGCTTTGCAGGCCACGTGTGTCTGTCTCAAACACCCAGCTCTGCCACTGTAATGCAGGGCAGCTTCAGGTAATATGTAAACACCTGGGCAGGGCTGTTTTCTGTGAAACTATTTCTAAAAAGAGATGGCAGTGGGCTACATTGGGCCCATGGTCCATGCTTTTAGGACTACTAATCTGAACTTTTCATTAGCCTCCAGGAATCATGGGAGAACAAAGACACTAAAAATTGAAAAAAAAAAAAGTGTATATATTGTATCCTTATTTGAGTTTTTGTTTGACTAAGACTGGCAGGTTTAATGCCCTTCTAGCTTGGCAGTAGACAGGTGCTGGGCCTCGGGCCTGTAGAAGCTGCCTCTCCACACACAGTAGCCAGCGGGGGCCACATCGCAGTGTAGACCGCCACCTCGGCTGTGATGCCCACCCCAGCTGTCGGAGCCGGGCCGCTGCCCGCGTGGGTATTGCCCAGCTCTTGTTATGGGGAGGCGGGGCTGACAACACATTCCTACTGCTTGGGGCTCCTTTCTCTGGATTTCACGCAGAGCCCTTGCTACCCTTACCCCGTATCACCTTGACCTCATTCAGCAATACAGCTGACTTCACATCGTGTCTTAGTTCCATTTACCCGGATCCACACCCTTGTCCCCGGATTAGATTCTGGCACCCCAGTCTGCTTGATGGCACTCAGGGGGCACCCTGGCCTCAAGGAGCCCCTTGCAGACCCTCAGAGAGAACCACTTGTCTCTCTCCGCGGTGACTCCTGTTGTGTCCACGTCCTGACTGAGCAGCCGATTCAGAGCCGACTACCTGCCAGACACTGATGGCACCTCCCTCCCGCCCCCTAGACGGCTTCTAGTTAACAGAGCTCATACAGTGTAACACTTGAGGAGTAATGAGCTGGGTCCACTCACAGTCACTGGTGGTGCCGGTGTTTTCGCAGAGAGACAAGGAGCTCCAGAAGGCCGTGTTCCTCCTGGTTTACCACGACTGCGCGCTTCCCCTCCTCCACTGTGCGCTCCTGCCTCCGTTCAGGTGGGCAGAGGAGGAGACCGAGGCCGCGCGATGGAAGGTCATCGCCGACTTCCTCAAGCAAAGCCAAGAAAACGAGGGCGCCCTCCAGGCTCTGCTGTCGCCAGCGGGGCTCCATGAGCCTTTCGACATTTCAGAGCAGACCTACGACTTCTTGGGTGAGATAAGAAAAATCGCAGCCTGACAGCGGTGCCCCTTGACCTTCCCCTTCCCGCTGAATCTGATAGACCCTCCATGACAACCTGCGTCACGTGAGAAAACCAGAAGTAACTGTCCCGTCATAACTTAGGCTTTATTCTCTTTTGTTCAGGCCACATTCTGTAAGAAATATTTATCTGGTAATTTGAATATGTGTTAATACAATGAAGTAAATTTTTATGAGAAATACTATTATATCTAAATTTAAAGAGAATTTTTTTTCAAAAACCAACTAACAAATTTTTGTTTTGTTTTTCTTTTTTATTGAGTACACTTATTTACCATATTATGAAAGTTTCAGGTATACAGTATAGTGATGAACAATTTTTAAAGATTATACTCCACTTAAAGTTATTAATACCGGCTCTATTCCCTGTGCTGTACAATATATCCTTGCAGCTTATTTATTTTATACTTAATAGTTGTGCCTCTTAATCCCCTACCCCTATCTTGCCTCTCCCCACTGGTAACCACTAATTTGTTCTCTATATCTGTGAGTCTGTTTCTTCTTTTCTTATTGAAGTATAGTTGCTTTACAATGTTGTGTTAATTTCTTCTGTAGAGCAAAGTGACTCGGTTATACATATATATACACTCTTTTTTATATTCTTTTCCATTATGGTTTATCATAGGATATTGGATATAGTTCCCTCTGCTCTGCAGTAGGACCTTGTTGTCCGTCCATTCTGTATGTAATACCAAGTAACAAATTTAAGTTAACTGTATCTATAGATTTATATGAAAGCAAGATGTTATCAAAAGCTAAATTTATGACTGTTCAAGGAAGTGAAAATATAATCCACAGACTAGGAGAAGATATTTGCAAATGATATATCTGATAAGAGTCTAGGACCCAGAATATGTTAAATATATGATTTTGCTAATAAACTTTGTGTTGTGAAATGTAGGGGAAATCAGTAATCTATTGGAGAAAGCTGTGCTATTAATCACTGAATTCAGTCTAATATTTGAATGTGGTTTATTCTAATTAGATATAAAAACAGAATCTAGTTTTACCTTTTCAAGTCCATATAATTGGTGCTCTTAAAAAGAAAATAAAACAAAACAAGAAAACACCTCCAGGCTTTGGGGACTAAGTTACCCCACCCCTGTGTCAAAGAACAAAGATTTTGTTGCATTTCAAATAAACCTGTAACTGCCAGTGAAACTGTCCCAAGCCTTCACTGTGAGTGATAACAGTACAGAGGGCGTTTGTTGAGTGCCTGCTGCGTATGTTCTCATTTACTAGGTTAGCGCTCACAGCTACTATAGGAGGCCAGCACTGGTTTTTTTCCTGTATTACTACAGCTGAAGAAACAGGCCAGGCAGATTCGATAATTTTCCTAAAGTCAGAGCGAGTAAGTGGCACAGCTAATGTACCTCGTAGAGACACCATGTATCATCTACAGCCTAAGACACTCCCCTCATCAGTGCAAACATTTAAGAATTGCATGTGAAAATAAAACATGAGAAGGCTATTGGAAGAAAAAGACGATCAAATTAGAGTTTAACCTAAACTATCAGAGCACCAACTGAGGAACTTTTTTGGACAGCGTGCTGCCTTAAAGGAGGCATTTACTTTTAGAGATCCATTGTATTATGAAACTCCTGGGCTATATCTTTAGTCAGCTTCCGCTAAACCCTTAACCGAAACTCAACGTGGGCCTTCATCTCCGAACTTAACATGGTATGAAAGGGCTTCCAGCCACAAATGTCATGAGAGAACATGGCCTCGGAGAAGAGATTTCACTACGTCTCCACCGCCCCCCCAGACCCCACCCCATGCCCTCAGTGACGTGTGGGAAACCATCATGATGAGCTGCCTGTCCCCTTCCCAGGGCGGTGCCTCTCTCCCTCTGGGACCATGGCCCTCCACAGCTCCTGCTGCAGGAGAGGGGTTCCCGCCTGTGTAAATGGAGGTGGCAAGCGTATGTACAGAGATTTCCCGGTTCTGTCAGAGTTGTCTCATCTTAGGTCCCTGCTGTCTGGTTTGAGAGAACATGAAACCATGTCACTCCCCGTTGCGAAGGTCATTTTTCTGTAGACTCTTTAATTCCTAGCTGCCACCTTTTACTTTTTCTAATCATTTAGCTTATTCTTAGCATCAAGCCAGAGGTGGGGCATTCTGAGTGAAAGAAAATATTGCTGGTGAATTCCTTTCAGTGAATGCATGGCGTGGAGCGAGGGAGCTTTCCTTAGAGGGTGTTTTCACAGACTGTCTTCTGTGTTCATTTGAAATGTGTCGTGCTTGACGAATGCGGCCAACTTCAGGGTTTCTGACACATAAGCAAAACACCGAGACAGGAGAGAAAACAGTTTCAGTCATGCTCAGGCCCAAAAGGAAGGCGCGGAGGCAGTTGGCCCGCAAGGAGGAGGCTGTTCCGCAGGGGTGAGCGTGTCTCTGCCATCGAGAGGCTGAAGTTCCCTCCTCAGTCAATGGAGGCTTTTTTTTTTCAAAACAATGAAACCTCTCTGGCTTTTTAATGCCACCTTTTAGCTTCCAAAACAGGAAGAGGCTGTCAAGGAGCCAAAAACATCCTGGAAATGAGTCCTTGGGGGTCCGCATGTCAAGGAGCGTGACTTGGCGACACACTGACTTAACCGAGAACTGAAGCGGGGGAGCGGCAAGACGGCAGCAAGTACGGGGTGCCTCCCTGTGAGGGGGTGTCCCCACATCAGAATCACAGGTCGGGGCAGGGGGACCTTCCCTGGCGGTCCAGTGGTTAAGACTCCACCTTCCAGTGCAGGGGGTGCGGGTTCGATCCCTGCTCGGGGAGCCAAGATCCCACATGCCTCGCGGCCAGAAAACCAAAGCAAAAAACAGAAGCAATATTGTAACAAATTCAATAGAGACTTTAAAAATGGTCCACATCAAAAAAAAAAAAAAATCTTAAAAAAAAAGGAAAAAGAACCATTGTGGAGGACGGGGGGATTGGCCCGCTCCCTCCACCTCCAGCCTCATACAATGGATCGAGCATCACATCCATCAGATCTGCTGGAGGCGGAAAATGTTGCAATTCCCTGGCCTGGGGGGCCAGTCTGGATGGCAAGAGACGGGGCGTGTACTACGGAGCAGGTACCACCTCAGTCGCCAGTGGTTTTATGGTCTAAGATTGAGGCCAGAACAACTCACAAGGGAATGGTTGAAATGCATGATACCACATACAAATGGAGCAGGTTTAACTTGCCAACCTAGCAGCATCTGGGAAACCTCCAGGGACCAGGGAGGGCGCTGGAAATGTCATCTGCCAGCCCAGGGCTTTGTCAGTTTACAGTGTTACAGGACATCCTTTGCTGTGGACTTGGTCACTTCCTCTGGTGTGAAGCATTCCAAGCTGGGAGGTTTTCTCTGGGCGTGGAGGTGACCAGAGCTGGCTGGAACCTAGCTGCTTTGTGTTCTGCTTCCTCAAAACAGAGAATCTGAGACAGAGCCCTACTGATTCAAGGCACCGTACATCTGAGGTTTATAATCGCCCATTCGTTCGTTCATTCATTCATTATGTATTTGCTGAGCACCTACTATGCTCCAGGCACAGCATTCGGCTTGGAGGACCCGGTGGGAGCAGCCCTGATGAGATCCCTGTCCTGACTTACAGTGCACGATGTGGACGTAATCACACATGAGAACCATGAAGAAGGGCACAGACTGCTGGAAGGGCCTCTCGCTGTGTCTTTCCGTTGTTGCTGTGATATTTAAATTCCAGCCATCCCATGTCTGCAGGGTTAAGAGCCCTGAAGCGGGCACCGAGTAAGCGATCAGCACAGGTGGTCCTTCTTACTGCGCTCCCTCTCCCCAGACGCCGCCATCCCACGTTGGGGACCAGCTGGCTTCCACTCAGTTTTTGGATGAATCCCTCACTCTCTGAACTCCCACCGTTCGCTGTCTGAAACTCAGGAATATGTGGATTTAATAACATGTGGATGCCTCAAGAGCCAGACTTGCTGGCGGAAGTTCTGATACTTGAAGGCAGTAATTGAGTAATCACATAGATTCGGACGGGGAGGGGTGGGAGGAGTGATAAATGAATGGTGAGTGAAGGGCTGTGCCATGACGGGTAGGAAAACGGAGGCCTCGGAATTTATGTCTCAGTGCCTGACACTGAATGAGGGCGTGCAGGCGTGCAGGCAGAGTATAAAATGGAAACCAGAAATCACGGATGGAAAACAGCTTGCACTCGGGACTTTGGTAATATGGCCCTTGGGTAGTCCATTTCTCGTGCTCTGGAGACAGACTGGACCTTAACCTGCTCATTTGTATTTGACTTTGCCAACAAAGATTAACTTTGCTGAACTTTGCCCTTTCGAAGAGGCCACTTGGGGAGATAACAAAAAAGGCTCCAGGCTTTCTGAGCCATTCTCCAGGGAGGTCTCTCCGGATGACCCAGTCATTATCCCATGAGTCCGTCCTTTTTCCTGCCAGCTGTCCTTTGACCCTGAAGCCTTCTGTGCCTGCCCAGACCCTAAGGACACTGGGAACCAGACTCAGTTCTTCCTAATGGCCACAAACAGCATTAGCCACAGCCTCCTCCCAAGCCTGGGGCTGTGGTTGTGTGCATTCTAACTCCCCCACTTGGGAGTCAGATTGATTTGTAGAGATAGTAGCTGCAATCCAGCTGTGTCTGAATGAGCAGGCCAGAGCCAGTGAGACATGAGTGTCCCTGCAGGGTGAAGGGGGAGGGCTGGGCTCCTCCTTCTACAGGGGGAAGCAAGTGCATGGACATCTGGTGCATTTGCTGTCCAATATCCATAGACTTCTGGTAGCTCCACCGCCCCTTCTCCTTCTGGAGGAGCCCCCCCCCACTACACCACACCCTTTGATCCCTTTCATCACAGCTCCAGGAGGGGCTATGATTGGCTCAAGAAGATCAGGATATGCCACTCCCCTGGTCACAGTGATTGGATTAAGAATGGGCCAATAGAGAGCAAACCTCAGACTTATTCTAGAGTCCTCTCCTTCCCTGCCCAGTGTAGCAGGAGATGTGAAATCTGGAGCCACTGTGTATTGCAGCAACTTTACTACTGGGAAGTGAAAGCCTAGAGCTGTGTGTACATGGGGGTAGCACTGAGTGAGGTTAAGAACAAAGCCAACGGTACTGACAGCGACAGGCAGGCAGGGCTGACCAAACAGGGGATCTTAGGTCCTTGGTAGCATTGTTTGAGTCCCTGGATCAAGCCTCACCTGAAGCCAACATTCCCCCAACTTCTCACTTACCTGAGGTAATAAATTCCCTTGGTTGTTAGAGCCAGTTGGGATGGGTTCTTCTAACACGTGCAGTGGGAAGAATGGATACGCTGTCCCTTCTCCAAGCATCTCTGGCTCTCTCCTGGCCTGCCCCTTATCAGGCAACCAATAAATCTTTTAAAAATGTATAAGGCGATTTATTGGTGGGAAGAGAGTTTGAGGAAGAAGAGACAAAAAAAAAGAGAGAAGCAGTTGTCTCCAAAGTCTTTCTGACGGAGAGGGTAGATTCAATCATTCGAAAACATTTATTGAGTGCTTACTGTGTGCCAGGCAATATTCAATACAAACAGAGTTACTGCTCCTCTGAAGCCAACATCCGAGGGAGGGCAGGGGCGGGAGACAAACAATATGCAAATGAATCAATAAACAAAACTACGAGGTAGTGATAAGTGCTATACAGAGAATCAAAACAGGCTGGTAGAGTTTTGGTTCTGGTCAAATAGAGATAGATATTCTACCCTTTCCTCCCCACTGAATGCAACTAAAGCCCTGGACAGGATGCATGGAACAGCTTTCTGAGGACTCTGAAAAATAAGTAGAAGTGGGACTATTTGGGAAGGAAACCAGAGTTGAAAATACTACCAAAGTGGTGGTGAGTTTCCCATTTTTTCCCTCCAGATTCTTCAGGCCTGGGCTCAGACAACATGAAACCTAGAACTGTGTACAGGATACAGACCAAAAACGTCTCCGAAAAAGCCCTCCATTTCTGGGCTTAAGAATGGGAAAAGAGAGCCCGTATAGGGCAGAGAGAGTGTAGAAAACCCCTGTTTATTTGTGGAGTTTTTTCCATTCTTTCCTGCCCCCAGGCAATCTAGTGACAGTAGGGGTGACAATGGCAGTGGCAGCCAGACAGGTGACTAAACTCTAAGGAAGGGCACCCTTCTCTCTGACCAAAGGAACTGTGGTCCTAAGAGCATGGGGGGAAATCCTTCTTTCTTTCCCTTTCTCTGTGTAAATATATCTTGTTGCTTTTTGTCACAGTACAGCAGGGAAAGTAAAACCCTGGCTTTTTAGCCAGGGGACCAAGGTGAGGGTGGAGGGGTCCGGATCACCTGGGAACTGGAAAGTGTGGGGGGATCATGGGGAGGAGGGCGCTAAAGAAAGTGATCCCATAAAGTAGTGTGTGAGTGTCTTAGCTGCCCCTAAACAGCATGCCAAAGGATTTTAGAACTGAGCAGCACGATCCCAGACTGATCCTAGGTCCAAGACTAGCACACACACCAAACAGATCTCAATAGCACTGCAAAGCCTTAAAAACTGAACTGACATTGTTCAGGTGGTTTCAGACCAGAGAAGGTAGACAGGAACTTACTTGCAGCCTGCATCTAACCAGGTTGGTCACCTGCTAAAGCAAACAAAAATTCAACATTTTCTATAGGATTTGAAGAAGACCCATAATCCTATAACATAATATTCAAAATGTCCAAGGTAAAATCCACAATTACTTGATATTTGAAGACCCAGGAAAATCTCTCAAAGGGGAAAGATGAAAGGACAATAAGAGACAACAAGTCTGAGATGACATGGTTGTTGGAATTGAGACATTAAAGCAGCTGTTATAATCATGCTCTAAGAAGTAAGGGCAAATCCCCTCGAAATGAATAGTCTCATCAGAGAAACAGATGATATAGAAAGAACCAGATTGAAGTTTTAGAAACAAAAAATACAATAACCAAAATGAAAAAGATTAATTGGATGAACTCAATAACAGTATGCAGATGATAGAAAAGTCAGTAAATTTAAAGATACTTCAATAGGTCAACATAAATCAATATAGATAGATCAATACAAATTGTCCAGTTGAACAATAGAAAGGAAATAGATTGAAAAAATAAACAAATCCTTAAGAACCCATGGGACAATGCCAAAAGGTCTAACATTCTTGTAACCAGAGTCTCAGTAGGAGGGGAGAAATAGTGTAGTACAGGGAAAAAAAGTTTTTTTGAAGAAATAATGGCTGAAAACTTTAAAAATTTGATGAAAGACTTAAAAGTTACAGATTCAAGAAGCTTAGTGAACAACAACAACAAAAAAAAAACTCAGGGAAAGCCATGCACAGCCATATCAGAATCAAACTATAAAACTAAACACGAAGAAAAAAAAGTCTTGAAAGCAACCAAAGAAAAACAATGCATTCAACAGAGGGAACAGCAGTTGGAATTACTGAGAATTTCTCATCAAAACCAGAGGCCAAAACATTTCTTAAGTGCTGAAAGAAAAAACAAAACTGGCAACCCAGAATTCTATATTCTGCAACAATACCTTATAGGAACGAAGGTGGAATTAAGACATTCTCAGATGAAAGAAAACTAAGGGAATCTATTGTCAACAGACTTGCTCTGAAAGAAATGCTAAATGAAGTTCTTCAGGCAGAAGGGAAATGATACCAAAGGAAAGCTTGGAACATCAAGAATGAAGGAACAGCAACAGAAATGGTAAATATCTGGGTAAACAGATTAATTTTTTCTCTTAAGTAAGTTCTTTAAAATATGTATGATGGTTGAAAGCAAAAAACATAACATTGTCTGATGGGGTTTTCAACGTATGCATTTATAACATGAATGACAACTACAACTGAAAAGAAGAGGGTAAAGGGACCTACATGTTCTTCACTCCATCCGAAGTGGCAAAGTACTCTTGAGTTGACTGGAAAGTTAAATATGTATACTGTAAATCCTAGAGCAACTTCTAAACAAGTAATACAAAGAGACATGGTAAAAAAAACTCAATAGATGATGTAAGATGGAATACTAAAAATGTTTTTAAAATCCAAAAGAAGAAACGAAGAAATGAAACAAATAAAAAACAAAAAATGAGATGGTAGACCAAAATCCAAATATATCAATAATTACATTAAATGTAGATAGTCTAAAAATACCAATTAAAGGCAGCAAATTTTTGGGAGTTCTCTAGTGGTCCAGTGGTCAGGACACAGCACTTTCACTGCCATGGCCGAGGGTTCAATCCCTGGTCTGGGAACTAAGATCCCACAAGCTGTGTGGCACAGACAAAAAAAAAAAAAAAAAAACAAATTGCAAAACGGATTAAAAACAAAGGCCCAACTCTGTCATAACCACACACACACACACACACACACACACACACACACACACACACCATTATAAATATAGTGATATAGGTAAGTTAGAAGTAAAAGAGTAGGAACATATATATCACGCAAACACCAAGTGTATTATAATAAACATGCAAACATCAATTATAAGCGACAGTATTTGCATACATTGTTGGTGGGAGTATAAATGGTTTAACCACTTTGAAAAATAGCTTGACATTATCTAGAAACGCACACCACATGACCCACAATTCCATTCCTGAGATATTCCCAATAAAAATGCATACCTAGATGCCCTGAAAGATATGTTCTAGAATTTTCATAGCAGTGTTACTAATTAAGACCCCAAATTGAAATAACCCAAATGTTCATAAACACTAGAATGAGTAAAGTGTAGAATATTTATACAATGGGATACTGTGCAGCAGTGAGGGAACTGCAGCAGTGAGGGAACTACAGCAGTGAGGGAACTGCAGCAGTGAGGGAACTACAGCAGTGAGGGAACTACAGCAGCACACAGCAACGTGGATGAGTTTCCCGGGCATAATGTTGGGCGAAAGAAGCCAGACGCACAGAAATTCATTCAGAATCAAGCAGAACTGACTGATAGGGTTAGACATCATGGGAGCAGACATCTGGGGAGAAGGGAGGGCGAAATGACTGGGTGGCGTCTGGCAACGTTCTGTTTCTTGCTCTGGGTGGTGGTTTCATGGTCTGTATGTTTTGTGCATTTTTTCTGTAAGCATATTATACATCAACAAAAACAATTTTGAAATGATTTTTTAAAATCAGAACGGAGGGACTTCCCTGGTGGCACAGTGGTTAAGAATCCACCTGCGAATGCAGGGGACACAGGTTCGATCCCTGGTCTGGGGAGATCCTACATGCCGCGGAGCAGCTAAGCCCGTGTGCCACAATGACTGAGCCTGCACTCTAGAGCCTGCGAGCCGCAACTACTGAGCCCGAGTGCTGCAACTACTGAAGCCCACACGCCTAGAGCCCGTGCTCTGCAACAAGAGAAGCCACTGCAGTGAGAAGCCCGCACACCGCAATGAAGAGTAGCCCCCGCTGGCCACAACTAGAGAAAGCCCGCGTGCAGCAATGAAGACCCAACGCAGCCAAAAATAAATAAAAATTTGAAAAATATCAGGATGGAAATATTAACAGAGGAGGTGCTGGTCTTACTATGGAAAGGAGAAGCAAAGAGAAGTGATTTCAGGATTAGAATTAGATGAACAACTACTTGTTAAGCGTCTGCCGTTAGCCAGAACTGTCCTGGAAGTTTTCAAAGAGACTATATCTCATTTAACTTGCCCCAACACACAAAGGAGAAAATGTGACCCGCAGCCTCACACCAGGCTCTGACCTTGTCTCACAATGCATTCACACCTACAGCCCCAGCGAGGCATCAGCTGGACTGGAAGGCGAAGGTGTTCTCACAGCTCTAAACTTCCGTCCGTCCCGGCATCCCATGGCCTGTGATGTGTTATGAATCCTACAGCTTTCTTATGAAGAGCCTCAGTAGACTGTGCTATACTTCATTGCATATAATAAAACATGACTTGGCTAAATGTAAAATGTTTAAAATATGCCACATTTTTTACAGCCTTGTTTTGTCACATCTTCCCTTCTAAACATATGAATTGTCTCAGAAGGTAGAAGTGGCTCAGGCCCTGTCCAGGTTCTGGTATTAACTCTACTTCATAGTCCGAGAAAGGACTGGGCTGGTTATTTTCCTTCTTGTTTTCCCTGAGCTGTTCCCGTAGACTATGTGCCATGTTGTCGGTGGCTGAGTCCAGGGTATCCTACAGCCCAAGAGAGTGGCCACGGCTGATTTACAACAGTCCGGAGAGGGGGCAAGAGGTGGGATTCCTGGGGCAGTGCCTGCTGTGCTGGGTTCATCCTGCATATGAGGTGGGGCTGGAAAGCAGGTGGGATCAGGGCCTCACTTCCCCGCTAGATCCCCCCAGGCCTGAAGGAGGGCATGACCGGGCTGGCTTGACGTTTACTCCATGTGCCCTTTGCCTCTCTTTGCAGTGACTTTGCTTTGGGCTCATTTGTCCAAACTCCGCTGTCCCCTGGCTCTCACCCAGCTCTCTCCCAACCAGGCAAAGGCCCAGCAGACTGCTACCCTGACCTGTGCCCGGGAGGGCCGGCCCTGGTTGTTCAGGAACTGGCCTCTTGTGGTGGACATCTCCTGACCCCAGCACACAGAGCAGTCCTCCCACATCCCCTCCACTCCAGGGCTGAGGCCACGGAGGGCAGGGAGAATGGACCTCCAAACCCCGAGCATCCCCAGCAGACTTTGGGGCACCAGGCCTTCCTGCAGGGTGGCAGATTCTCAGATTGACAGGCAAAGGGCCCACATCTCCAGGCCCTTTCTTTAGAGGGAAAGGAGCCACTTGGTCGCTGGGTCACAGCCCTGGAGCTCGGCCAATAGGCAGGCGGAAGGCAGGAAGGAACCGCTTGGCACCAAGCCTGGCTCCTGGAAGCACCGGCTGGGGCGCTGGGGCAGGGAGGGGGTGCCCACTGGGGTGGATTCTTCCCAGAGAGGGAGGCCTCCTCCGCTGGGAGAGAAAAGTAGGAGAGAGGATGGTGACAAGGGTGCAGAGAGAGAAGGAAGTGCCACGTCCCCAGGACGGGGCAGGAGCTGGAAGTGAGGGCGGCTCCTCGCCCTCTGGCTTGAGGCCCCCAAGGTGGAGAAGGCGGGAGCAGGGCATGCTGTGACCTTGACTTGACCTGGCAGATTCTTGGTCTCCTCACTTGGAAAAGGGGCAACCCGGTCACGTGCCGGGCTGTGGGGAGCCCCAGAGCTGACTGCGGATTTCTTGGCTCCTAGTAGCTCTTCAATAAACGGTCCTTGTTATTCAAGCGGCTCAGCCTGTATTGGTTGGGGTGGTGGCTATAGCTGGCCTCCCCTGGAGTAGCATGCCTGGGATTCAAAACTTCCTTAGGAGGAAAAGTCTAGGAAGAGGCTCCGGCTCTCCTTCCTTAGCGACTCTGCCCCAGCCTGGGCGAAGCCTGTCTGATGCACAAACCACATTTCACTGAGGATTCTCTTGGCTGGAGCCAGTGGAAGGACCTGCTGGGCTGGAACGGTTTTTTTTTTTTTTTTTCCTTCCAGGCAACGTCCTCTGATGGGTGTGTCGGGCAGGAGGTGATATTTGAAGGGCTGCGGGCACGGGCTGTGGAGCCAGGGCGCCAGGCAGTGGGTGAGAGCATGGCCTCCCGCGACCCACCTCCCACCAGCTACTCCCAGCCCGAAGTGCCCTCGGGGATCGTGCTGTTCTTCACCATCCCCTACGCCTTCTTCTTGCCCGAGCTGGTGAGTGGGGCCGTGGGGGCTACCTGCATAAAGCGGGGGCTGGGAGATGCCGGCCTGGAGCTGGAAGCAGCTCCCTGGGGAAGGAGCTCCAAGGCCAGAGCTTCCGTGGCCTCCAGTCTCCCCCATGGGGCTCCAGGCTGGGTGTCCCCTAATCCTTCCCTGAGCACCTCTGGGCTTCTGCAGTATGGGTGGGTCACCTGCTCCCCAAATGAAACCCACTGGGGTAACTGGGCAGGCGACCTGGTGATCGGAGGTGTGGGCGAACTGCTAAAGTATCCTGGGTCCTCAGGAAGATGTTGGGAACGGACTTTTATTATGTGGTTTCTTTTCTCCAACTACTTGTTGTTTGTGCTTTTCTAAAGTTCACAACGGGGGCACTCTGTCTTTCCTTCTGAGAGCAGCTCTTCCAAGATTTTCTTAATTGTCACGTCAGCTAACCTTGAACTTGGAGTTGTGTGGGAAGTTGCTTATGATAACATCTGCCATAGAACAGTCGTGTGAGATGCCCTGGGTGCTCTCAACGACCTGTCACTGCTTTCCTCTCCGGGTCCCTGCAGCTGAAATGGAGCCCCAATCCTTGCTGGGTCCAGAGTATTCAACAGAATTTGAGTCCGCTCCGAGCCGGCTGTCACCATGTACCTTTCACTGACGGGGATCACAAGTCTGGTGAACAATTTAGGGCAGAGAAGTTTCTTTTGCTTTTCGAGCACCTTCTGAAATATCTAGTTTGTGGGTGATATTTTCTTACCGACTCTGAGTTTGGCAGTGCTGGCCCTGGGCAGGGAGAAAAAGACAGAAAGTGTTTCCAACTTCCAGTTGGAACTGACGGCCCTGTCACCCTGTCATCTGCCTGGAAGGCTGGCCTGATTGAGTGATCTTTTGGCAAACTGGCTAAAGGGAGCCCATTGATGGCAACAAGAAAGCTAAGCCTGGGAGTTCCCTGGTGGTCCAGTGGTTAGGACTCCGCGCTTCCACTGCAGGGGGCTCGGGTTCGATCCCTGGTTGGGGAACTAAGATCCTGCATGCCCTGTGGCACTGCCTTAAAAAAAAGAAAGAAAGAAAGAAAGGGAAGCCAGCCAGGGTGGGCCCCACGTTTGGGTGGCTCCAGCTGAAACCCCACCCAAGAAGCAGGTTTCTGCCAGGCCTGGCCCCTAGTGGGATACAAGTCAGGGCATCCCGCCAGACTGATGGCATCTCAGCGCTCCTGTGAGTTCTCTGGACCAGGTGTGCCCCTCGCCTCGGAACAGCCACAAGAATGGCCAGGGTCGGGGTCGACTCCTCCCCTTTTTATGGAGCACATGCTCTATGTCAGTCACACCAGCCACCGGCGACAGGACCCATGCCCTCCCAGGTTCCCTGTCTGCTGGACAGAGGCCCGCAAGCACTTCCTCGCTACAGTCAGACGGTGCTTGAGGGGGTGAAGGTCCTGCGCTGTGACACCAGCAAGGAGAGGCCATCCGACCTTGTCACCTCGGAGAGGGGTCCGGGCCTGTCACTGAGGAGGCGACTTTGCAGTTGGACCTCAAAGGACAGGCTGGATTTCCAGGCTGGGGGGCAGGAGAGGGAAAGGCCTGGACCCCAGGAGAGGCTGGCAGGCAGTAGGCTGGAGGGATGGGGCTTCAGGAGTCAGGAAAGTACCGGTGGTCGTGAGAAGGGCCATCTGGTGCCCGCAGCCCCAGGACGCTGGGCTCCTGCAGCAGAATTCCCCGGCGGGGAAGAAAAGTGCTTTGTTATGCTGGGCTCTGGGGCCTTGAGGATCTCAGGGGGTGGGATGATGTCACTGGTTCCATATCGTTCATTTCTTTTTCTTTTGAAATCATTTTAGATTTATAGCAACGCTAGTAACAGTAGAACAGTGTTCCCATATACTCTCTACTCAGCTTCCCTTAAGGGCCACATTTTCTTACATAGTACAACTGTCAAAATCAGGGAATTAACACTGATCCCATGCTATCCACTGTTCTAATGAACCTCGTTCAGACTATGCTGAATTCCCCACAAATGTCCTTTTCCTGGTCCAGGATCCAGTTCAGAATTCTGCATGTCATTTGGTGGCTGTAACTCCTTCATCTACTTTGATCTGGGCCGATTCCCTCCATCTTTGTCTTGAGACTTTTGAAAATACTGATCAGTTATTTTGTACAATGTCCTTCCATTTGGCCTTGTCGGATGTTTCCTCATTACAACTTCAGTTTTAATTCGTAAGTAACCCTTGTTCATTGCTCAACGCTTAGAAAATACGGGAAGAATTATAATCCATGTATACGCGTATTTATACACACGTGAGTATATATTTAATGGTTTATTCAGTACATGCTCTTCTGCACCTGCTTTCTCCTTAAATGAGCGTTCCCAGCATGGAATATAGGACCAAGTGCGCATCATATCTGGGGTGCGGATGGGAAGGGAAATGGGAGAGGACGGGAGAATGTCCAGTTGGTGGTTAATTCTTTTTTTTTTTTTTTTAACCGCGTGGCGCGGCCTGCGGGATCTTAGTTCCCTAACCAGGGATCGAGCCTGTGCCCCCTTAAGTGGAAGCGCAGAGTCCTAACCACTGGACCACCGGGGAACTCCCTGCTGGTTGATTCTGATCCCCATGAGCAGGAGATGTGCTGGGCTGGAGAGAAGAGTGCAGGCTAAGCCTAGCAGAAGCCCCTCTGTCCCCGGCTGCCTGGGTATGCTGCCTGCTGCCACCCATGGGGCTGACCACAGAGCCCCAGGTTTTGGGGGGGTCCCAGATTCTCAGTCTGGGGGGCCTAAGGCATCAGGGACAGGCGTATGCTTTTCTAAGGCCATGAGTCCAGAGAGGTAGATTCTCAAACTGGGAGCTCAGGCCAGCAAAAAGGGGCAGAGAAAGCAAAATCTATAACCTGGATTCAGATGTGGTCCATGATGGGGGTGGCCAGGGTGTACATCGGGGTTGACTGCAGGCACAGCTTCCTCCAGCCACTGTTTCCTAAGACAGAGAGGGTCTTCTTATAAAACGAGGGCCCCAAAACACAGGGAGAGCAGAGGGCTCCCCTGAGGCCTCACGCCAGCCCCCCCGCTGCCAACAGCCTCCAGCTCTTTTGTATCAATGATGATGACAGACTAGGATAGCCCAGACACCAGGGGCTCTGCGTGTTCCCTACCAGCTCTGCTCCCCACAGCCTGCTGTTAACGATCTTTGCCTAAGTGGCTTTATTTTAGAGTTTTTAACATTAAAATGCACATTTTCAAACCTTTGTCATAGTTATAGATTGATAGGGAGTTGCAAAGATAGTTCCGAGAGGCCTCCCACACCCTTCCCCCAGCCTCTTCCTGTTAGTCACACCTTTTGTAATAACTCTCTCTTACAATATGTATGACACCAGGGAGCCGACATTCTTAAGCTCTGTCTCTACTTCCATGCCATTTTCTCACACGTGTAGATTTACGTAACCCCTACCACCAAGACACAGAACCGTTCCATCATCGTGAAGATCTCCCCTCCTCCTTCTGTTTTATAGTCACCCCATCTTGTCTTCCTTCACTCTCTCTCACCCCTGGAGACTATTACTTCCATCCCTATAATTTCTTTTTCTATAAATTTATTTTTATTTTTGGCTGCGTTGGGTCTTTGTTGCTGCGCGCGGGCTTTCTCTGGTTGCGGCGAGCGGGGGCTACTCTTCGTTGAGGTGCACGGGCTTCTCATTGTGGTGGATTCTCTTGTTGTGGAGCACGGGCTCTAGGCGCGCCGGCTTCAGTAGTTGTGGCATATACATTTATTCATTCTTTTTTAGATTCTTTTCTCATATAGGTTATTGGGTGGATGTAATTTTCACGTCTCTGGGGAAATGCCAGAGTGAGTGTGATTGCTGGGTTGTATGTATAATAAAGTGTCTGCTTCACTCTTATTAAGAAACAGACAAACTGTTTTCCAGAGCGGCTGGGCCATTTTACATTCCCACCGGCAACGGATAAGACTTTGGAGATTTTAACATTAAAGTTTGTATTTTGTTTGGTTTACAGTTGAATTCAGATTTCTCATCTGAGAACAATGTTAATTTCAAAACGTAAGCTCCAAGCGTGAGGAGCCTTTGAATCAGTGCATTTTAAGGTGAGAACAGATGTCGTTTATTTTCTCCTTCATTCAGTGAGCAGACATTGTTTATTCCCTCCTTTCCTCAGTGAGTGTGGGAGCCTGCTGGTACCAGTGCCCCACGGGCTGGGGACCAGGTGACTCACAGCCCCACTGCCGGGCTCTTCAGAGCAAACAGCGTGTGGATGGCCGGCCTGGGGCCGGGATCACGTGACCATTACCTGCCCGCTGTGAGTTTTTACAAGATGAAAGGTGGACACACAGCTGGCCCTGGTGACGACAGCTGAGGGGCAGCTCTGTAAATAAGAGTCCAAGGAAGTCTTTTAACTTTCAACCTTTTCACTAGTATTAATTAGATACTTGACTAATGACAAAGAAACAGCTAAGAAGGTTTCTAGAGAGTCAGCCAGTTAAAAGGAGAGTCAATGTGGACACTCTGGTGTTTGATGCTTTCAGCTTTTTAATTTGCCCACACACAGTGGTCAGAAGGAAATACTCTGACCACCCTAGAAGCTCATTCCAGAACCTTCCCGCTGGGGAAGCTCACCTTTACATCTTATCCAGATCCCCAGCTTCCCCTTCATTTCAGCCTGTTTCTTTTTCTACTCTGTTTATATGTAAAAGCCTGTTTGAGAGCTTACTGAGTCCCAGAACCGTCAGTCAGCTGTGTGGGGCTGAGAGAGGGAATTAGGGCTCATCTTGGGCCTCGTTTAGGGCAGGTACCACCCCTTTGTTATAACACTTCTTTAGAAGTTGAGTTTTCCAAAAGGAAAAATCCTTTCTCTTGTTTCCCTCTGCTCCCTTTTCAATTCTCCATACTTCTGAGAAGCAGTAAAAGTAAACTCAATTTGCCCCAGCTTTACTTCATCTTTGTGGCGTCTGTCTTTCCCTTCATTCCACACCTGGTCCCCGGCCACGCCCCTGACCTTGCCCAGCCCCTGCAGGACCAGGGGCCAACAGCCTTCATGGCCAGGGCACCACTGAGACCCAACCCAACGCAGTGATGCCCAAGGAGGGCCCAGGAAAGCTGCGACAGGGCGGGAGGACGGGGCAAAGGGAAGGTAAATAAGTGTGGAGCTGGGAAGAGCAAGTATCCTGAGAAGAACGGGAGGCGCCGTGTGGACAGGAGTCGGATGTCAACCTCCCCAGTTGCCTGGACCCGTTTTGGCTTCCTGGCCCCAGGCCCAGCCCTTACCCTGGGAGGCCCCCCGCCCCTCCCCCTGTGCTGTTCAGGTTCAGTAAAATAGAGTCAGTTGGGAGGGGTAAGCCTGACTCTGCCGCCTAATGGCTGTGAGACCCTGGGCAGGTTACTTGACCACTCTGAGCCTCAACAATGGGGCAGCAGCAGCAAAGATCTCCTAAGACCGCTCTGGGGTTTCAGTAACAACTGTTCTAGAAATGTGAGCCCATGCTATGTTATTGCTGGTGGTCGTCTGGACCTCTTACTAGAAAGCGTGGGTCTCTTGTGAGCAAATCCCAGTTGTAAACCAAGAAATATTTGCTGAGATTCTACTATTGCTCTAGCCCCATGCTTTGCCTTCAGGGGGATACAAGAATAAAAAGGTAATAATAAGAGGGATATGGTAAATCCTGGACCCTGTCTTAACGGAGTGATGCACCAACATTGAAGAGCATCGCAAGATAGGAAACGGTAAAGAGCAGGGGTGCACAGCCTCACTTGTCAAAGGCTCCTGCAGCTAGAGAAGTTGTCAGGACAAGCTCCCTCGGGGTGAGGGCTTGGCATGCTTAAAGAGTTTGGATTAGGGATTAGATATTTGCTTGTTCAGACTAAGACTTCCTAGGTCTGAGACGTTAACAAATATATAAAATCAAGCTGTAAGGAAAGAAGTCGGCCCCACTTAAATCCCATGTATTCACTCAACAACGTTCTTGCCCAGTCCTTCCTACATGCTGAGGGAGGAGGAAGGGGGTTGGAAAATCTTTCCAGGGAAGCCCAGCTGCTCTCCCAGGGGAGGTGCTCCCGACCTAGAGAATTTCTAGGGCCCAGGAGGTGATGGAGTAGGAAATGCGTGAGGATGAAACAGATGGGTGTTTGTCCCCATGTGGTCCCGGCTCCTGGCATAAATGCCAGTCCGTGGCTGGGCCAGTGGCTGGCCCAGAAGGCGTCAGGTACTGCCACCTGTGTGGGAATCAGGCCCAGGAAGATGAGACTGCGCTGCCAAGAGGGGAGAGTCCAGCAAGCCGCCACCTGCCTCTTGAGTGGATCAATAGCACGTGCTGCACACCTGCTTCATGCCAGGCTCCGTGCCCCACATCGGGGACGCAAAGACCACAGGTCAGAGTCCTGCATCCAGGAGCTCAGGGACTGGGGAGGAGTAGTCAGGAGAGGCTTCCTGGAGGAGGTGACAATTGGTCTGGTCCCTGCCCTCGAGGGTCTGGTCTTAGACAAGCAGGGGAAGGGCAAGCTGAGCAAGTCAACTGGAACTAGAGTGAGTGGGTCCTCGGTGCCTGGTGAAGGGCAGGAACATGGCCACGAGTCACAGGATGTCTGCGGTTCCTGAGGGAAGGAGAAGGTGGGGCCCTCCCCTGAGCCCAATTCCAGGGCTCATCTGGGGACTTCCTGGGGACGTGTGAAGGGAGCCAAGGTTAATAAACATAGTGGGAGCCAAGGAGGGAGAGACCAGGGGGGAGGCCTGGGAAATGGGGACCACTGGGGGGAGCGGGATGTATTTATCCTGCTTCTTTATATCTTTTCTGTACTTTCTAACTTTTCTAAGGTGCTCAAATTTTTTTTAAAAAGGAAACAAATTTGCCCCTAAAATGCTTAGGTTTTTGTTTGTTTTTTTAAGCCCTTTAGACTTTAGAGTAATAAGAAGGTTTTTATTATCTTAGTTTATGTTACATCGTAAACCTGGACTGCTGAGTCCCTGAGAAGCGGGTCCAGTGGGGGTGGGTGTCTGAATGGGCGGGCGCGGTCCTGGGGGAGGAAGCCGATGTCGGGGGGAGGAAGCCGATGGGGGGGCGGGGGGAGGAAAGCAGAGGTGGCCTGGCTGCTGACTCACCAGCCCCTCCCAGCGGCATCCTGCCCCTCCCAGGCTCACACCCCAGGGCAGGGGCTGATTTCCTGGCGCGCGGCCAGCCCAGTCTTGCGAGCCCTTGTGGGTACCAGGGGTGCGGATATGACTTCTTCTGCCGGGGGCGGAGCGCTGGCCCGCACCATTGTTCCTGGGGTGGACCGAATAAAACAGGGGTCCTCACGCGGAGGCCAAGGGGCCTGGGCCAGCAACTTCCTGCTCACCTTAAAGCCACAGAGAGAAAATTCTCACTCGGGGAGTCAGGACGGAGCGGCTGGTGTATGCAAGGGTCCTGGGTTGAATTATGGAGCGTAGCGCTTCCACGCACTGCCGGTGGCCTGGGGGGCCTGGGGGGCCTGGGGGACCGGGATGGCAGCCCGGGCCGGCCACGCCCCCACGGGGAAGTCGCTCCGCCTCTCAGAACCGGTTTCCTCCCGGGTCAGAGGAAGTGACCTGCCAGCCCAGAGATCCTCACAGGCTGGGGGCCCCAGATGTGGAGATGGGAGTGGCCTCGTGGGTGCTAAAGAGGACCCACGTGGGCACTGGGGGCCCTGCGCTGCCCACAGGGAGGCCTGCAGCCGGGGGAGGACTGCTGAGGGGTGCCTGACCCCACGGAGGGGCGGGGTGCGGCCTGGAAGAGGCTGGGCACCCCCCCCACCCCCGCCCCCGAGCTGTGGAGGCCGCCGTGCCCTTATGCTAAGTGCCGTCACCGCAGGTAGGGGACGTTCCAGGACTCCCCCGCGTGTCTGACAACCCGCCGTCCCCTCTCCATCCCTGTCAATGGCTCACGCTTCCCACACAGGCCTCAACGTGGCCCCCCAGGACGCAGGATGGGGCTCCGGCCGCAGCGGCTGCCAGGGCTTTGAGTGTCCGCCCGCTGGCACAGTGCAGGGAGGGACTGTGGAGAGGGACAGAGGCAGCTAGAGCTGGGGTTTCCACAGCTGACCGTGATGCACTGAAGAAATGTATTTTCATGGCAACTTCGTGTGTGTGTGTGTGTATGTGTGTGTGTGTGTAACTGAAACAAAAGATTCAGGAAACAGTATTTCCCTGTCTATGGACAATGCACTGTAGTTTTTCTTCTAGTCTACTTAACTTTTTTTTCAAAACAAGCTACTTTTTTTTTTTTTTTTCAAGCTACTTTTGATTGAAGTATAGTTGATTTACAACGTTGTGTTAGTCTCGGGTATACAGCGAAGTGATTCAGTTATACGTATATATTTTTTTCAGATTCTTTTCCGTTGTAGGTCATTACAAGTATTGAATATAGTTTCCTGTGCTAGACAATAGGTCCTTGTTGTTTATCTATTTTATATATAGTAGTGTGTATCTGTTAATCCTAAACTCCTAATTTATCCCTCCCCCCTTTCCCCCTTTAGTAACCGTAGGTTTGCTTTCTATGTCTGTGAGTCTGCTTCTGTTTTGTAGTAAGTTCATTTGTGTCATATTTTAGATTCCACACATAAGTGACATCATATGGTATTTGTCTTTCTCTGTCTGACTTCCTTCACTTAGTATGATCATCTCTAGGTCCATCCACGTTGCTGCTAGTCTACTTAACCTCTTAATGCTGGTGGTGACTAGATGGACTTCAACACCCACTAACAGATCTCAGCCCGCATTTGGAAGGCCCGGTGCTGGAGTCACTGCAGCGGCCTCAGGGAGGCTGGCACAGGCAGAGCCTGCTGGGTGGTGGCCGAGTGTGGCCTGGGGGTCACGGGGAGCCAGTGAGGGGGTGAGGGGTGTGGGTGATGTGTGCAGACTCGCATCCCACGTCCTCAGCAGGGCTATGACAAGAGCTGTCGCTGGCTCAGACCGGCTCCAGCAGAAGGGAAGTAGACAATCTCATGTCCCGGGAAGCCCGAAGTTAGGCAGGCTCTGCCTGGGCTGGTTCTTTGACAGTGCAGCTGTGGATCCATCTTTCCTTCTCTCTCTCCTCTTTTTCATCATCGCTCCAGGCCTAATACCAGACACAGCCATGGCCAGAGTAAGAGTGGAACTGTCTCATCACTGAGGCAGGAAGTAGCCCTTCCCAGGAGTCCCCAGAAGGCTTGCATCTCACTGGCCAGGGCAGTCACATATGTGTCCCAGCCAAGGGATGCGTTGAACCTAACGCATGTTGGAAAGTCACCCACTACATCCTCCCTCTCCCCACGCCACCCACCAGTACGCCCAGTTGGGCAATTTACTCCACAGAAAGAATTTTAAAAAGACAACTATCTCTGCAGTGTTATTTACTGTGGCATCATCTATAACAGGGAAAAGCTAGAAACATCCAACCTCCTTGCCCTGGGGCCTTATTGAGTAGATGAAGTTTTATCAACTTGATGGAATGTAATGGTGGCATTGAAAGTATAGTCACGCCTCATTACTCACGGATCCTGCATTTGCAAATTCACTTACTAAAATGTATGTGTAACCCCCAAATCAATACTTGTAGTGTTGTCACTGTCATTTGAGGACATGTGCAGGGTGGAAAAACATTTAAGTCACAAATTTGAGACACACACGGTAAACCTGAGGTTGATAGCTGCCTTCTTACAGCTCATACTGTAAACAAGGTCCTTTCCCAGGTCTGTTTAGTGCCATGTCATGCATATTTTTGTGCTTTTGGTTGGTGATTTTGCTGTTTAAAATAGCCCCAAGTCCTCTGCTGAACTTATTTCTAGCGTTCCTGAGTTTGACAAGGCAGTGATTTGCCTTACGTAGAAAATACGTGTTAGATAAGCTTATAGTTATAGAGCTGTTGGCTGAGAGCTCAATGTTAATGGATCAACAGTATATATTAAAATAAGGTGTCTTTAAACAGAAACACACATAAAACAAAGTTATGTGTTGATCAGTTGATGAAAATATTGTGACCACAATCTCACAGGAACCTAGCTCTGTATCTTCCCAGGAGCAATGCTTCACGATTCACAACGAAATTTGCCAGTGCTGAGGGCAACTTTACAGAACTACCTTGAACGACAAGAATCGACTGTATTATTGAGCCACGTAGCAAAATAGAAAAATATGAAAAGTTGAATACAAAATGTATGTTCACTATGATTTACAACTTTATAAAGAATATGTATACACCAGCACTAGGCCTGGGAAGAAACATACTAAAAAATTCCTTTGCTGTTAACATTATTTTTACAATCAATTTAAAATATTAGGGTTGAAAAATAATAACAGATCTAATTCCTGGCATGCCGTTTAAGCCATTAAAATCGCCCTGGAGTTAAGGCATTTTGAGTGGACGGTACCAAACTCCCGAGGGACGCGTGCTCTGGCCACAGTGGCACAAACAGAGGGTGCTCTGTTCAAAGGAGCTGTGTCTCTCGGGCATTTGCACCAGAATTGCCCGATGGGGTCCAAAGTGCAGCCCCTGGATGCATCCCCTCTTATTTTTCCCGTTTAAAGGAGGTGCATCAAACGGGTAGTTGTACGTTCATGTTCACAGTAGCCCTACTCACAAGAACCAAAAGGTGGAAGCAGCCCACGTGTCCATCGATGGATGAATGGATAACAAAATAGGTACATGGTATAATGGAATATTATTCAGCCTTAAAAAGGAAGGAAATTCTGACAACAGGGATGAACCTTGAGGACGATACGCTGAGTGAAATAAGTCAGACACAAAAGAACAAATACTCTGTGATTCCACACATATGAGGTACTTAGAGGAGTCACATTTATAGGGACGAAAGAAGGATGGTTGCCAGGGTTTGGGGGAGGGGGGAAGTAGTAAGTTATTGTTGAATGGGTGCAGGGTGTCAGCTTTGCCAGAAGAAAAGTATTCTGGAGATGGATGGACGGTGGAGATGGTTACACAACGACAGGAATGCACTTAATACCACTGAACTGTACACTTAAAAATGGTTTAAATGGTAAATTTTGTTCAGCGTGTTTTACCACAGTTTTTTTTAAAGGGGAGGGGGGTAAGCAATGGCCAAAAGACCCTGGACTCACACAACGTGGGCCATGGACACCTGAATGTGAGGGACAATCATTTTCTTCATCTCGAGACACCTCAGCATCAGAGGGAGCCCTCAGGGAGTTCTGGTTCCCACCGTGGACAAGGCCAGAACTTGTCCTTCACGGAGCCCGTTCCTCCCGGGCCATCAGAATGGGTGAGAGCCCCCAGTGCACTTGGCACTGCTGACCTCCTGGGCCTCCCCGTCTTGAGTCAGGCCTTTTCCTCCCAGCCTGCATTTTCTGAGGCTTCGTGGTACAGTCTGCGTTCACCCGAGTACCAGGAAAGGGAAGGAGGGGCCGTGAACGCTTCATGAAGATATTAAGGCAAGTGGTAAGAAAAGGAATGCAGTGCTGGTGGTGAGTGGACCGGCCAGGCTGAAATACCGCCCAGCTATGCAGAAAAACCTGCCACCTGTAGTATCACCTGTAGTATCGCCAGCATCTCTTCCTGGGTCTCAGCACCTGGTCTGCCCCACCTGGACCACACCTGCCAGGTGCAGCCAGGAGCCCAGGTACAGACCTGAGCCAGGTGTCTTCTGGCTCCTCCTACCCCCCTCACATGGGGTCATCCCTAGGGCAGCTCTGTCTTCAGAAGCTCTCAGGGTGTGAAGTTCACTGCCCTGTGGCAGCCCAGCCCCTGCATGGGCCCTTCGGAGGCCCCTCAGCTCTCTGCTGCTCTGTCCAGGTGTACAGATCAAAGTAAAGGCAATTCTCCCCAAAGGAAAGGCAATTCTCTTTTTGTCTCTCCCATTCAAAATCTTCTTTTAAAAATTTTTATTGGAGTATAGTTGATTTGCAATATTGTGTTAGTTTCAGGTGTACAGCAAAGTGAATCAGTTATACATACACCTATATACACTCTTTTAAAAAATTTTTTTAGATTCTTTTCCCACATAGGTCATTACTGAGTATTGAGTAGAGTTCCCTGTGCTGTCCTTATTAGTTATCTATTTTATATATAATAGTGTGTATATGTCACTCCCAATCTCCCAGTTTATCCCTCTCCTCCCTTTCACCCCTGCTAACCATCAGTTTGTTTTCTACATCTGTGACTCTCTTCCTGTTTTGTAAATAACTTCATTTGTACCAAGTTTTTAGATTCCACATATAAGCGGTATCATATGATATTTGTCTTTCTCTGACTTACTTCACTCAGTATGACCATCCATGTTGCTACAAAATCTTTTGACTTTTGAAACGAGCATCCATCATCCAGCACAGCGTCTTTCTTCTTTCTTTTTCAGTGTATATGTTGGTGATTTGGATTAGTTTAAACCTTCCCAACCCTGTCCCTGAGCCAAGAAATTTTCCTCCCAGGAGGCCAGGGCACTGATTGGTTTATGGAGTCTCATTCCAGAAACATTCTGTGCATCTACAAACAGATACACATAATACACAAGCGCACACACATACATTTTCCTCTTTTTCTATATAAATCATGGCACACTGGGCGCGCTGAACATTCCATTGTGCAGACATAATTGTGTTCACTAGCCCCGTCTGAATGAACATTTGGGATGTTTCTTTATCTTTCTGTAGCCAGCGAGGCTTTTTTGGGGGGAGGGGGGTTGAATTTTTAAATTTTATCTTATGTATTTATGTTTTATACAGCAGGTTCTTATTAGTTATCTATTTTACACATATTAGTGTATACATATGCCAATCCCAATCTCCCAGTTCATCCCACCACCACCACCCCTGACATCACTTTCCCCCCCTTGGTGTCCATACGTTTGTTCTCTACATCTATGTCTCTATTTCTGCAGCAAGGCTTTAATAAACAACCTTATGCATTCATCATTTTGTGCGTGTGCATGATTTATAGGCCAAATTCCAAAAAGTGAAATTACTGGGTCGAACCCTATGTGCATTTAATGTCTTGATCAATATTGTCAAAATAGTAGATTGGCTGACAGCACCGTTATTTAACCTGGCGATGGCAATGGCAATTGACTTCAACCTGGGGGCTGCAGGTGGGCTTTGAGGGTCTGTGAGTCCCAAGATTTGTAGACAAAAATCGTGCACGTACATCGGTACATTTTTCTAGGTGACCAAGGCTTTCATCAACTCCGTAAAAGGGTCTGCGCCCGCTAAATGTGCTCACTCACCCCACTGGTTAGTCTTCCAGCTCTGACAGAAGTGAACTTCCCATCCCTCAGGAAGGCTGGCCTTGGAGTTTTCCACTTCTGGGTCTTCCTCGGGGAAGATTCCCTCCAATCTCATTATAGCTAATAACATGGCCACAAATGGTTACTCAACACTCACCCTGTCCCAGAGAAACTCATCTAGTTTTCACAGAAACCAGGAGAGAGAAGCCATCCCCACCTCCTCTGTTTGATGGACCAGGACATTGATCCATGGACGCATGGATGAGTTAAATAACCTGCCCAACAGGCAGAGGTGGGATTCGAATCCAGGAACATTGATGCTTCCTGTCTCATGAACTGAAGCGGATGAGCCTGGAAGCAGAGAGGGGCTTTGGGGGTTCTCAGTCCTGGCTGCATCACCTGGGGATCTTTTAACAGCGCAGCCTCCCTCACCAGTTCCATCAGAATCTCTGGGGCAGGATCCAGACCTTGGGGCTTCCTCCGAGTCCCCGGATGGTTCCGGGAGTAGCAAGACTCGGGGCGCTGCTCTGAGGGTTAAGACTCAGGAATCTAGGTACCCTTATGCCATATTTTTGGCTTAATTCTTTTCCTTTGTTAAGCATTTTTCAAAATAATAATTATTGGCGGTATAGTGGTGAACATAGCTGCCTTCCAAAATAATAAACATCCTCCAAAAGTGACCAAAGTAGGGCTTTTTAAAGAGTATCATTTTCAACTCATGACTTGCGACTTGGTTGATATAGTCCAATCCCATAGTAGTTATTATATTTATTTAGAGGTCCAATTGTCCCATCTTTGGCCAGCAGGAGCCTTCTGAATCCTTCTGACCTAACCCCAGAAGCCTTTGCTACCTGCTGTGATGAGGTATCATGCCCAGCTTCTCACCCTAGACATGGAATCAGCTATCGCTCCCATCTGGGTGCTGTTACCCCAGTTCTCATCCTCTAGTTCTTTAGCTCTCTAAACGTGAGGGAGCTATTCTCCATGTTCTAGAGAAGAATGAGTAATTAATAAACTTCTTGTTAAGCTCTGTCCTCCCTTAAGTGATCCTTTCCAGTTTAGGTTCAGCCTTTAGAAAATGCATAGATGGGGCTTCCCTGGTGGCGCAGTGGTTGAGAGTCCGCCTGCCGATGCAGGGGACGCGGGTTCGTGCCCCGGTCCGGGAATATCCCACGTGCCGCGGAGCGGCTGGGCCCGTGAGCCGTGGCCGCTGAGCCTGCGCGTCCGGAGCCTGTGCTCCGCAACGGGAGAGGCCACAACAGTGAGAAGCCCGCGTACCGCAAAAAAAAAAAAAAAAAAGAAAATGCATAGATGAGTAATCTGTGTTTGTTCTTAAGGAACAGGCTTAAGAATTGGCCAGAATTGTATTTGAAATACACTTGCTCAAAATGTCTGCCTCTAATAAAATATTCTTCTGAGTTGAAGGCCAGCCCCAAACATCTAAAAATATCTCCTGCTCTTGAGAAATATAAAATGAGGATTAAAAGGAGACAGCAGTTTAGGTTGCCAAAGAAAATTTGGAAAGCTAAATATAAGTTAAAAAAAAAAGTCAAGACACGTACTCGAAATTGCCTTCCTTGTAACGAATCCAACCTAGGCTGCTTGAAACAGAAACAGGATAACAAACTCCACTGGGTTTCAGTTCACCTGGAGCTTGTCCTTGGCCCTGGTCCCTTCAACTATTCAGAAGGTAGAGGGTGTGGAAATAAAAAGTAAATAACATTCCTCTTTGTAATGTTGATTATGGATTATGCAAGCTTTACGCCAAGAAGATTGCCGTGCAATTTGAGTAGATTCCCAAATGCTCAGAGGCCCTACCTTTAGGGTGTGAAATCTGGTTGTGAGGCAAGACAGCACAGGTGCCCTACCCTGTGCCCTGCGTGGCCTCAGACCTCAGTCCCCTCCGGGGCAGCAGCACCTCACAGACTGTGGTGAGAATGAAGTGGGGACATGTAGACTGGTGCATGCAGCAGTGTCTGCCCAGGGTGGCCTCTGATCGCAGGAGCTGGGCGGGGACCCCTTTGCCAGCACTGACAGGCCGGCTGGGGCTGAGGCACACTCGCCCGCTCCCCGGGGCCTGGCACAGGTGAGCTGCCAGTAAGTGGCGGCAGGTGTCAAGTGGCAGCTGTCTGGTCTTAGAAAAGCCCAAGGGAGTGAGAATTGCTGTACAGAAACGAGGCCGTCTGAGTGAGTGCATTTTATAAACTGTAAAGCCCCTAGTGAATGTGAGGCGGTGGTGGGCTTATCACTGAGTCAGTTGAAAGAATGCTCTTTGATACCCTTTCCACCTTCTTCGTTCCAGGCCCTGTGCTGGGAACTAGGAATACGGCGGTGAATGGCACAGACCGTTCTCTGTCCTCGGAGGTCTCAAGTGAGACTAAAATTTTACAGGTTCTGGTGCAGTCACTGACTCCCGAATGCTATTCCCGCTAATAGCCGGCATTGTTCGGGTACTGGCGGTGGGCCAGCATCTTTATGCACTTCCCATGGCTTGGTGGGGAAGGTGCTTGGCGGGTACCCACAAGCCAAGCCCTGGCACCTCCCTGAAGCATCAGCTCCCCGGTCACTGGGATCAACAGGCAAGAGCCTGGGGACAGCGGCTCTCATCCTGCATCGGTCCCTCCTCAGGACAGGGCAGCCCTGGCTCACTCACTGGCAGTCCCAGGCCCAGCCTAGGACTTCCAAAATTCACTTGGGGATTGTTTGTTGAGGTCTGGGGAGATGTGCTCCCAGAGCTGGTGCTTTCAGAGGCGGCCAGGCTTCCGGGGGTGTTGCCCAGCCCTACAAGAGCCTAGGAAGCTGTGACTTGTTGTCAACTCCCTGGTCTATTCTGGCTTCTCCTCCTGGTGCCTTTCTCTTCAGAAGAACCTGAGAATTCTCCATAAATTCAAACGTACTTTTCCTCTCCAGGACAATGGCAGTGGGAACGATATTGTTTATTTGTAAGATGAGAACTCTAGTCCCAGAAAAGCAGGACCTGAAAGCTGCATATCTTTCAGCCGAGCTGGACAAAAGTAAGTGGAGTTGTTTATCCAGAAAGTCTCCAAGAGCATCATTCAGAACTGAGCTACACCCACAGTCGTGATCACAATCAAACTTCAATAAACATGGGAGGGAAAAAGTGAACAGGAATGAAAGTTAACAGAAGCCACAAACTAGAGAATCAGGCTACCAAGACAAAGACAATGGAATCATCAGATATTGAATATAAAATAAATACCAAGCAAAATTAATGAAAACATACGCGACACCTCAACGCCCTGTACCATTATTGCACAAACTGCAGAACACCAGAGACAGCAGGAAGACTCTAAAAGCATCCATATACCTAAGACAGATTCCACAGCAGCAATGAAGCTGGAGCAAAATGGAATACTATGGAAAGATGTAGAACACCGTGGGAAAATACCTTCTAAGGAAATAATTGTCAGGGGGGAAATAAGGACAGTTTTCTGACAAACTGACTGCTGCCATCTGACCTTTCCTAAAGAAGCTACTAACAATTGTATTGCAGGAAGAAAGAAAGTGATCCCAGAAGAATATCAGAGATGCAAGAATATCTTCATTTCTTAAGGCAATCTTAAACTTGACTGAAAAAGCACAGTCTATAAAAGAAAAGATTAACATATTCAATTACTTTAAAATCAAGAACTCAGTTCACCAAAAGACATCATAAAATGTGAGACATAAATTGGTGCGGCCACTATGGAAAACAATATGGAGGTTCTTCAAATAATTAAAAATAGAACTACTATATGATCCAGCAATTCCACTCCTGGGTGTTTATCCAAAGAAAGCAAAAACACTAATCAAGAAGATATATGCACCTCAGTGTTCGTAGCAGTGCTATTTATAGCAGCCAAGATATGGAAGCAACCTGAGTGTCCATCAACAGATGAATGGATAAAGAAGATGTGGTATATACACACAATGGAATATTACTCAGCCATAAAAAGGAATAAAATATTGTCATTTGTGACAACATGGGTGGACCTGGAGGGTATTATCCTTAGTGAAATAAAGCAGAGAAAGACAAATACTGTATGACTTCATTTATATGTGGAATCTAAAAAATAAAACAAATGAACAAGTATAACAAAACAGAAAAAAATGTGAGAGACATATGCTGGCAGAATATATCTGCCATATTTATAACAGTTAATGAGATCCACACTATTAGGAAGAATTCCTATGAATCAATTAAAAAAAAGACACATCTGTAAGAAATATGTAACCAATTAAAAAACAACAATAAAAAATTGCACAGAAGAAGAAATACATGAAACATATGAAAATAGAATCAATATTATTAGTAATCATAAAGATTAAAATCTAATGAGACACATAGAAAGTCCCAAGGAACCTACCAAATAACATCCTCCCCCTCAAAAACCAAAACCCTCCTTAAAGTAATACGTGAGTTTAGCAAGTTGCAGGATACAATATTGACAAACAAAAAGTCAATCATATTTCTATCTGCTAGCAAGGAAAAATTGGGAAATGGAAATTTAAAAAAACAACACTATTTACAATAGCTCCCCCAAAATAAAATACTTACGTGTAACTATAAGAAAATGTGTACAGTATCTGTCTGCTAAAAACTACAAAACGTTGATAAAAGATGTCAAAGAACATCTTAATCATTGGAGAGGCATACCATGTTCATGGAGTGGAAGACTCATCATAGTAAAGATTTCAAGTCTCCCCAAATTGATCTATAGATTTAACACAATCGAAATCCCATCAGATACATATTATAGATATTGACAACCTGATTCTAAAATTTATGTGAGCGACTTCCCTGGTGGTGCAGTGGTTAAGAATCCACCTGCCAATGCAGGGGACACAGCTTCTAACCCTGGTCCAGGAAGATCCCACTTGCCGTGGAGCAACTAAGCCCGCAAGCCACAACTACTGAGCCCGCGTGCCACAACTAATGAAGCCCGCATACCTAGAGCTCATGTTCCGCAACAAGAGAAGCCATGGCAAAGAGAAGCCCGCACACCGCAACAAAGAGTAGCCCCCACTCGCCACAACTAGAGAAAGCCCGTGAGCAGCAAAGAAGACCCAACACAGCCAAAAAGTAAAATAAAAGAATTGTTTTAAGTAAAAAAAATTTTAAATAAAATTTGTGTGAAAAGGCAATAGAACTAGGGAAGGGGATGAGCTTTCTCCTGAGATGGACAGAAATGTGAGTCACCTGCACTGACAACTATTTTGAGTGCTGTAACTCTAGAGAAAAAATTTTTTTAAATCTAGTAGTGTGAATCCTCCAAACCACAAACCCAAGAGACATCCTTGGCTCCCTGTTTCCCATCACTCCGAATCTCCAGTGGTCTCATAGTCCAACAGATTCTTCTTTTTCAGAATTATTGTATTACTTAATAAAAGATATACTCCCATGTACCTTCTATGAAGTGAAAGAAATAGAACGTTATCTTTGGAGGCCACTGTACACGCGTTCCCAATCCCATAACTCTCTTCCTCAGAAGGCTCATTCTCAGGAGGTGCTGATGAGGGTTTTCAAGGAATTGGGGAATGGCAATGAGTTCAGATTTTGTACCTGTTAGACTTGAAACGCTTGAGGGGGAGGGCCAGGAGTAGGGTGAGGCAAGTGGGGTGCCTAGGGTGCAAATTGTAATGAGGCACTTGCTCTCCGGGGTCATACAAGTGCAGAGAGATGTCCAAGTAGAGACATCAAGCTGGCATGCAGGGCTGAAGGCTGCAGAGAGACAAATGCCCTGCACTGGGTTCCTGGGATCGCCAGCCCATGTGGTGCTTAAAAGCACAGATGTAACAAGGGGGAACCCAGGAGACTCGCCAGGACATTCTAAGGAGGGCCAGGAAGGAGAGGAGACAAACCAAGAACAAAACTCCTTGGTGCTCATGTACATGTAAACCCTTGTCCTCCAGGTCTCTAACTGAATGTGCTGTCTGGTGGACATTTAGTTCCTCCCTGGGCTCACCAACATGGCTGCAAGCCCAGCCCCAAAGCAAACAAATGCAGAACCCGAGGCAACAGGAAAAAGTTTTGGCTTTTCCGCCAAAGGGATAATAAGTGGCTAGACAGAGTTGAGAGGTGATTTAAATGGAACTGTATTGCCCAGCTGCTAACTGACTCCAGGGCGTCAGATACTATAGACAGGAGGCTCCAAACCAAATATCCACAGGGCCAGGCAGACACTGTCAGTGGACGAAGGGAGCCAGAAGGAGAATATTATTCCACAGTGCAAGTGAGCAACTGGAAATGTGCCACACAATGGCATAGGGATCGGGAAGGTTGGGGATGTGATCCACTGAGAACTCCAGGTCCTTTTTAAAGAGCCAGTCACAACTGGTTTCAGGCTACTCTGGCCTGGGAAATGGGTTCACTGTGGCCAGAACTATGGATTTCTCAAGAAAATGTCTGAAATCTGAATTTTTCGTGTGAAATACCCCGTTTTAAATGTTGGCAACTTACGAAGAAATGTTTCAAAAACTCTATATGCCAACACTGTTTGGGCCAAGAAGACACATCCACAGCCCAAATTTAGCCAAGTCCTTCCATTGGAAACTTCTGTGTTAACCAGGTGTATTTCCTAACAAAATTTACTCTGACTCAGGGGCCAGCCTTCCTTCCCCATTTCCCTCTTGAATCCCACCTAACTCCACCTGAAGAGCGTTTAACCAGAGCCAGAGGAGGAGAGAGGTGACCTGCAAAGGGAAACGTGCCCCACACCAGCCAATAAAGCCCCTTCTTCTGTGGTTTTCTCTTACAGATATTTGGGTGCTGGGTCTGGATCCTGGTGGCCGCCACCCAGGTAGCAAACCCACTGCTACAAGGATGGGTGATGTACGTCTCGCTCACCTCATTCCTCATCTCCCTGATGTTCCTCTTGTCTTATGTGTTGGGATTTTACAAAAGAATCGAGTCCTGGAAAATCCTGGTAAGAACAAGTGAGAGCGACCCAGGCCCTCAGGCTCCTCCCAGGCCAATGTCCTGGGTGTGGTGAGGACAACAGGCCCTCTGGGCGGGAAGGAGAACCAGAGACCTTTCCTGGCCTGGGCCCCTAGGGCAGCGGTCCCCAACCTTTTTGGCACCAGGGACCGGTTTTATGGAAGTCAATTTTTCCACGGACCGGGGTGGGGGTGGGCAGGTGCTTCAGGCGGTGATTCGAGCAATGGTTCAGGCGGTAATGGGAGAGATGGGGAGCTGTGGGGAGCAATCGGGAGCGGCAGATGAATCTTTGCTCACTCCCCCCGCCCCTCACCTCCTGCTGTGAGGCCCAGTTCCTAACAGGGGCTGGGGACCCCTGCCCTAGGGAACCGCCACTTTTTGTTTGAATGTGTTTACTATTAGGTCGGAATGAAAGCTTTTCTCTGCCAGAGTCCATCCTTCACTGTATTCCCCCCATTGCCTCCCTCATTAGGGAATATCCATGGCCTGTCTGCTCCTGCAGCAAATGCATCTGGAAGCGTTTTCCCTCTAGATTTAATTTATGGTAAAATCATTGGAGCAGCATTGAAGGAAAGGCCATAGAAAAAGACTCACCCCAATCTCAAGACCCTACCACAATCACCTATCACAATTCATTCTTCCATATTCCCGGCAAATTTTATGCAAAATGTATAAATCGCACTGAACCCAATAATCTTGGGTGTAGAGTCTTTCGTTTAATATTATGTTGTTAAATTTGTTTCATCCCATCATCTCGATAACCACTGAAAGTTTTTCTATATTGAACAAGTCAAAACATATACAAAAAGTAGGGAGGATTATTTTATGGGCCCTCAGGTAACCATAACCCAGATTCCAGAATTTTCAAGATTTTATCACACTTGCTTCACCTAGCCTTTATTTTTCCCCCTGAAGAATTTTAAAGCAAACCCCAAACATCATGTCATTCCATTCCACACACGTCAGTATACCTCCAAAAAATACACAAATTTTCTTATATTATCACACTTACATAAAGTTAACAATAATTCCTCGGTATCATCAAAGACGCAGGTCACATTCAGGTTTCCCCCATTGTAGCTGAAACGTCTTTTTGCAGTTAGCCTGTTTGAATCGGGGTCCTCACCACGCCCACTTGCACTTGGTAGTGATGGTTCTTGGGTACTTTTAATCTAGAATGATTCTCCCTGACGGGGACTTGCTGAAGAAACTGGGTGGTCAGGTGTCCTGTAGAAGGTCCCACATTTTGGGTTTGTTTGCTTCTTCCTGGTGTGATTTGATTTGCTCGTCTAGTCCCTGAATTTTCTGTAAGCTGGAAGTTAGCATCTATAGGCTAAACTGAAGATGGGTTAAACCTTTCTGGCAAGAACGCTTCTTAAGTGGCTTCAAGTCACATCACACACAGTGACTGGTGGTCCCTCTGTGACAACCTTACCCCATCAACTTTTTCTCTTAATGCTTTCTTTCATCTACTGATGAATGTTCTTTAGGGGCTGCAAAATGCCGATTTACCTATTATGACATTTCTCCCAGAATTGATAACTATGGCGTCCTAGTGGTATCGAAAACTCTGCTGAGAGTTTAGCATAGAGGTCCAAAAATTGAAGTCTAGAGTCAGATTAGCCTGACTCTGCCGTGTGTCAGCTCGGCCTCAGTTTTCTCATCTGTAAAGTGGAGATGTTAATAGTAGCAGCCTCATGAAATTAGCTGCGAAGATGAAATGACACATGTGTATATTGTTAGGACAGCGCCCAGCACACAGCAGGTCTTCATAACACTAATGGTTAGGAGCACAGGCTTGGCGTTAACGTGGCCTGGGCTCAAATCCTGGCTCAGCTTTTATTCACTGACTTTAACCTTGAACTTCTCTTTCCTCAGAATGGCACTAACGATAAATAGTACCGACCTCATAGTTGACAAGGTTAAGTGAGATAAATGGGGAAAAGGCTTAGCCTAGAGCTTGGCTGGGAAGAAGCACTCAATAAATGGATGTTCATACAGGTATTATTATTGCAGTATATTAATCCACTATTGTTCACCACATAGAAATTTCATTAGAAACACTGCAAAAGAAAAAAGCAGGAGTTTCGGGAGCAAGCTAGTCTCCTTTGCCCCCTCTTCCCAGCTACGTAGTCAAAGAGGAAAGAGTTACCTGCTCGCGTGTCCGCGTGACTGTGGCCATGGCCTCTGCTCCATCTTTCCAGGACAGCCTGTACCACGGGACCACTGGCATCCTGTACATGAGTGCCGCCGTCTTACAAGTACATGCCACGATCGTGTCTGAGACCAAGGACCTGAAAAACTACTACATAAACACTGCAGCCTCGGTGAGTGCTGGACAAGGACATGACAGCAGCCACCATGGAGGGAAATGCAAGAGGCTTAATTCTGTCTCCCGCAGAACAGATGTTCCTGAGCCCTCAGGCAGAAGAAGCCTTGCAGGATAGGAGGAGGTGTGTGTGTCTGTGTGTGTGTGTGTGTGTGTGTGTCTGTGTGTGCACGCACACGCACGCGCACGCAGTCAGGTGTGCCCAAGCTTGCAGGGTACCAAGCCCAAGTTCAGGTGTCATCTCTCGTCTCTGGTTTTCTTGCCCCCTTACACCCACTACGCTACCCTCAGAATATGCTTTTCCAAAACACACATCTCTTATTGAAAATTCCTCAGTGACTCCCATGGCTGCTGGAACGGAGCCGGAATTCCTCAGCATGGCTCAAGTTCCCGTGTCCTTTTATTTCAATGACAGACGTGCACAGGGTAACATATTGGCTGACGGAATCCGAGGCAAGGTGGTCCAGGCGAGTCATGGGACGAGCAGGACTCCTGGACTTTAGGTCCACTGGGACCGGAGACTCTAGGCCAGCAGGGCCCGGCCTTTCCAGTCCCCGCGAGGCAGCCTCCTTCCTCTCTTGGTGGGATGGCGCCCTCATGTGGCAGCTGGCTCACAGCTGGGGAATTTCACCTCTGGAGCCGCCTAACCTTCCTTACACCTTCCCAGGAAGGTCTAATACCCAGGCTGGGTCCCAGTCCACCCCCACCTGTCGCTGTGACCGGAAAGGTCCTGTGTCAGTCGGGGACTCCCACAGGGATCAGGCAGCAGGAGGAAGGGGTGTGGCGCAGGGTCCTGACCCCACTGTAAGAAGGATGAGGTGACCCACGAGGGCGGCCTCAGGGGACTTTGGCTGCCTTTCCGGCCTGTCTGCTTCCTCCCGTTCCTGGCCCAGCACCACTCTGCACCCCGCAGCCCGGCTGCTCGCCCTTGCTCTGCTGTTCCAGCCACATCTGTCTCCTTGCTGCCCCTGGACCCGCTCTCGCCTTGGCCTTGGCCCCAGGGCAAGCACCGCAGCTCCATCTCCTTCTGGGTGAGGCCGTTCCTTCCCTGTCCCCTTCCTGCTTTGTTTTCTCCTGCGCGCTTAGCCCCACCTTCCATACCACTCTACTGGTTTATCTTGCTTATTTTCCGCTTCTGCCACTGAAATGTAAGCTCTAGGAGGACAGGAGTTTCTGGATTTTGTGCAGCATTATTGCCACAGTTGCTCTTGAAGCACAACAGGCGCTTACAAGACATTTGTTGGATGAAGGAATGAATGGAACAGAGTGTGAGTGGACAGGGGTTGAAGTGAGGCTGTAGTCGTCAGCTGCGCCAGGACATCTTCAGGCAGTGCAGTTGGGCGACTCTGGGGATGGCTTTGGACGTGGCGGGTTGGGGAGGGACCCCTGGGGAGGGAGGGGTGGGAGGGATCACAGGTTTGTGGCTTGGGTAGCTGGATGAGATGAGGTTCCTGGGGCCGACTGAGCTTGTGAGGAAATCCCAGGAGTTCAGTTTGGACCACAGAGAGGTCGTGGGGCCTCTGAGGCTCTGAGGGGCTGAGAGGTGGGTGCGCAGATTTGATTTCTGGACCAGTGAGTGAAACTTGTCATCAGAGCACAGACAGTGGCTGCAGGTGGGTGGGGGGAGAGTGCCCAGAACCAGACAGCAAGAGAGACAGACACAGAGAGAGAAAGAAGAGGGGAAAGTGTCCAGGGCAGGGATGGAGATGGACCCACTTTATGGCCAGGTAGAGGAGCACACGTCTGCAGATGAGAGGGACGCTGCACAGTCACAGTGGGACATGGGGATGGAGCGTTTCAAGGAGGATGGAGAGGCTGGCCAGTGGTTGCCGCCCTTAAGCCAGGCAGGGCTGGGGCAGGGAGGGGATGAGGCAGGGTCAGAACAAGGGCCTCCCAGCAGCTGAGGGCCTCTGTGGGTTGGGAGCAGGCATCCCTAAGGAAGTAACTCCCCGGACTCTTCCAGTTATTTGCCTTTATCACCTCCCTGCTCTACATCCTCCACGCCTTCAGCATCTATTACCACTGAAGAAGCAGGGAGCTGGGCCGACATGGGAAATGCTCTTTTAAAGCCTGGAGTATCAGCTCCCCAAAGAGGTTTTCAACCTGGGCCATCCGCATGATAACCAGAAGCTCAACGATGACATCACTGGATCAACAGACCATCTTTTCAGAACGAGTGATGAAATCGCATGCTGGGCAGATCTGTTCGGACATTTTAATTCATTGTGATGAATATGAAAAAGCTGGGAGGAGGGCTTTGTTGTTTTGTTTTGTTTTGTTTTGTTTTGCCTGGGAAAGTAACTGTCTCTTGGAATTATCTGACAATGAACCTCACTCTTCTAGAAAACTAACATCTGTAAGCCCTCACTACTGAAAATTCCAGGTCTACCATCATCAGGCCTGTTTGGGGATTCTGCCTCAGCAACGAGATTCCCCACAGCAGGTCTATGGGAACCTTCATTATTTTCTTAAAATCGAAATGGTGCTGTCAACGCTTTCAGATCTGAAGACCCACAGACCTTGTTCCTGTCCCGTGGTCCTGTCTCTGCTTCTCAGCAGTGGACCAAACCCACTGCCCCCTCCCACGCTGCCCGACCCCCATTCACATGCCCTCCCCTTTCCTCCCCAGCTTTGGGAGCCAAGGGAAATCTGTGTAAAATCAGCTTTGAGAGTAGATTTGTGGGGGAAATAAGCGATTGGTTCTAGAAAATTTTTACACAGCAAGACCTGGGGGAGGGGAGGAGGGGTCAGGGAGGGAAGGGTGTAACCCGCTTCTCTGTAACTGTAAGTCAGGCCGCTCTGCTCAGAGAACTGCAGGGCTGCAGGACACCTGGGTCAGGCCTCCAGACCCCACCCCCTAAGGACTGGGAGTCACCCTGTCCCTCAGAAAAGACCATCAAGGAAGCCGGCAGGACGTTACATGCCAGGATTCTCCTCTGAGCTCCTGTCACACGTGGGACATCCATGAGGCCGGAAAGGACCCATCCCAGGGTTCCTACTGTTTCCCATGCATCCCTGAGTGGTCCAGCTGGGAGGGGCCTGGAACCACCCAGCCAGCCTCCTGCAGTGAAGGGCTCCCAGGGGCCAGGACATGCAAATGCATTTGCACTTCGGGGCCATTCTCAAAGAAAAGGCACAGAGAAGTGTACAATCGAGGTGCTGGATTCCCAAGTAAATGTTTTTCAAAAGTAGGCTGTGCCATCTGGCGTTTCTGTCCCTGTGCTGGGGTTCCAGCTGCTTGGCCTCAATCTCTAACGTTGAGTCAGGGCTCAGCCCCTTAACTGCGTGGACCCGATGCCATTTTGAAATGAAATAAATTATTATGTGGAAGGGACTTGTCTTAGCCTATTCTAGGGCTTACAGTTTTGTATTGACTCTTTTCTGCTCCTGAAGGGGAGGGGAGGCAGGAGGGGAAGTCACCGGAGGGAAAACTCTGGCTTCATTCCCTGCTCACTTCCTAATCGCCCCCACAGCTTGAAAAGCCACCGTTCATCTCTCACTTTCTTGCCTGGTGGCTATCTGAGGTGGTCATTGTTAAGTATTTACTGAGTAACCACATCCAAATAGAAGTCATTCATACAGTCAAAAGCCTGGAGTTGGTCCGTTTCGTGGTGTCCGCACTGGAACGGGCCACCATGTGACAGGTCCCAACAGCAATTACACAGAAAGCACCCCGTGGAGGGGTGGGCCCAGCCCACCCGGCCTTGCTTCTAGGGCAGCTACACAGGGACACCGAGCCTGTCTCCAGGGCCCCGGTTTGTAGTGTCATTTCCACTTCAGTAAGAATAGTTTGGGTGCAAGTTCCAGAAACCAAACGCATGCAGCTTAAGCAAAGTCAGGGATGCCCTGGCCAGGGCTGGGGGGTGCAGAGGCCTGGGGGGGCAGGAGAAGACCCCTTGCCCAGCCCTCTCCCTCATGTCCCTGCTCTCCTTCATGGGGTGCTGTCCTGTCCTCCCATCACATTGCAAGGCCCCCCACCCACCGGGCACACGCTGTGGACCCAGCCCTGAGCCCTGGCACCCCCTGGTTCACCTGCGGCTACTGCAGCTCCCGGCCACCTTCCTTCCTTCAGGACGGCTGTCCTCTCCCGCTAGGACTCTCCCCAGCCCTCATCTTCTATGGGGAAGACCCGAGGCAGCCTACCAGACTCCTCAGAGCCCCCAGCAGAGGGATGCACCCCCTGGGCCGAGCCAGGCTGGGCTTTGCTGGGTGGCCCTCACCCAGCAGGATCCAGGGAGCCCCTGCTTTCCCATGGGGCTCCCTGGATCCCGCACCGACATCCTTGCCTCAGAGTGGGCTTCAGGGGAGCTCAGACTAAGACACCCTGATCTCAGGTGGCCTCAGCCTGCAGCGGCTTAAAGCAGGGTTTTGGTTCCCCAGCCAGAGACTGAAGTCAGGCCGAGGCGGCGAGAACGCTGAATCCTAGCCTCGAGACCACGATGGCCAGTGACAAGGCCCCTGGCCCTTTGGCTTTGCAGAAATGAATTCCCACAAAGAGAGAAAGTAGCAAAACAAGTAAAGTGTTTTTTAGGAAGAAAAAGAGTACGTGTGGATAGACACAGGGATGGACTCAGAGAGAGAGAGCTGCACCCTCAGGGTAGTTTGAATCACTTACATGGGGCATTTCTTCCAGGTTTCCTTCGGCCAATTATCTTGCTTTGCCTGGTTCTGTGTCCATATTTGGTTTATCTCAGGGTCCTCCCATGTGTGCGCATGCATCTCTTAGCCAAGATGGATTCTAGCAGAGAGGAGTATAGCTAGGTTGACATCACTCCCTTTGGGACCTCCTGAGCACGTATAGTCGGGAAGGTCTCCTTGACCTCAAGAACAAGGAATATGTGGTCTCTATCTCTTATCTGGGTGGGGCTCAGCTCCTCTCTCACTCCTGCCATTTTGGAGCTCAGCCTGGGGCCCATCTATCTCCTCCCTCAATCCCACAACCTTGTCCTGAGCCTCAAGCCCATGCTGGGCACTGGGGCCACGGGCATTGGGATGCAGGGTCCTGCCAGCTGCACTCTATGGCCCTGGCTGAAAAAGTTGGTAGCAGGTTTGATTGGCAGCTTTGTCCAGACAGCCGAAGTTCCGCTTTGACCAATAACTGGGCTGTGATCTTTAAATGAGATAAGAAAAAATTAAACAACATTAAAATTTGAAAAATAAACAACATACTTAGCTCTGGGGTCTACCTCAGCAGGAATGGAAAATCCCTAGTTGACAGGGTGTTACCCTCACCCTCCTGCCCCCTCCCGCCCCCAAATCTGTCACTGACCTTCCCGTTAGGGATTTGCCAGGGAGCACATCTCAGTGATAGCTGGACGTTGACCATGGAGGACCTCAGGCAGCCCTTGATGAATGTGATGGGCAGTGGGGGAGCAGTGCTGACGTCCCCCGACATCTGCAGAGCTCACACCCCACGTTCTGTTGCTAGATTCTCCCGGGTGGGACCCAGTGCATCCTGGGACACCAGAAGATGACGAATCTTATTCCCAGCACTCCTGTCCCTCGGTCAACCATCTCCAAGGCCGCATGTCCCTGCCTGTGTCCTAGCCTGGTCATTACACAGCAGCTGGCCCATCACCTCTCAGCGACTCGTGGGCCGGGGGGGTGGAGGCTGTGGGTGACATTTCCATGGTGACGCTGGACCTCCCCTGCACAGAGGTTTTGCTCCCAGGAACTTGTACCGACCTATTCAACCTGACTGTGTTGGGATTGATCTCTGCATACAAATCTGGAACGGGCGTGTAAGACCCTCTATCTCCTCTGTGTGTGTGTCTTATCAGAGAAGAAATGTTAGAGGTAGTGATTAAGCACCTGGGGTGAGTCAAGACCCCACCTATGGAGGTTCCTTAAAAAACTACAAATAGAACTACCATATGACTCAGCAATCCCACTACTGGGCATATACCCTGAGAAAACCATAATTCAAAAAGAGTCATGTACCAAAATGTTCAATGCAGCTCTATTTACAATAGCCAGGAGATGGAAGCACTAAGTGTCCATCATCGGATGAATGGATAAAGAAGATGTGGCACATATATACAATGGAATATTACTCAGCCATAAAAAGAAATGAAATTGAGTTATTTGTAGTGAGGTGGATGGACCTAGAGTCTGTCATACAGAGTGAAGTAAGTCAGAAAGAGAAAGAAAAATACCATATGCTAATACATATATATGGAATTTAAGGAAAAAAATGTCATGAAGAACCTAGGGGTAAGACAGGAATAAAGACACAGACCTACTAGAGAATGGACTTGAGGATATGGGGAGCAGGAAGGGTAAGCTGTGACAAAGTGAGAGAGTGGCATGGACATACATACACTACCAAACGTAAAATAAATAGCTAGTGGGAAGCAGCTGCATAGCACAGGGAGATCAGCTCGGTGCTTTGTGACCACCTAGAGGGGTGGGATAGGGAGGGTGGGAGGGAGGGAGACGCAAGAGGGAAGAGATATGGGAACATATGTATATGTATAACTGATTCACTTTGTTATAAAGCAGAAACTAACACACCATTGTAAAGCAATTATACTCCAATAAAGATGTAAAAAAAAAATACAGTATATTGATGGAACTATATCAATAATCATTGTGAATGTTCATGGTTTAAATGCACCAAATAAAAGGCAGGGATTGTGGGAGTTGATCAGAAAACAAGACCCAAATATATGTTGTCTACTTTAAAAAAAAAAAAAAAGACCTCACCTAGACACCTCTTTTATTCTAACTTATCCACCAGGGCGTCCAGGAAGCACACTGGTTTCTGCCCACTTTAAAGTGTCCCATTGGCCCCAGTCCCCCACTTACACCCTTGCTCCAGGGCCTTTGGCTGCATCTCCTGCAGGGTTCAAGCGAGGAGGGTCATCTCTGGCCCATCCTTCCCCTCCCAGCCCCGCCCCCCAGGCCTCTGCACCAGCCCCCCTCCCTGTATCAGCCCCCTCAGAGGCGGTGCATCCTTACCTTACAGAAAGGAAGACATCTGGATCTCACATCCAGAGCGCCGCAGTATCAAATCATAGCTCAAAGCCCCAGGGTTTCTCCAAGTTTTCTTCCTTGTCTTGACCCTTACCTGTAAGGAGACGTTCTCAAAGCACAGGAAACAGAAAAATATGGCCCAGTTTATCAAAACATGCAGAACGTCATCCCAGGAAGGTTGTGCATCCCTGAATCACACTTTCTTCTCACTTTCACATTAGCGCCGAGTTGTTAAGTCAAGCGCGTGTGACAGTCAGGGTTCCCTCACCCATGTCTGGCTCCCCCTTTGCCGGCAGGATCCAGCTATTGCTAACAGCAGCAACGTACCCAAGCTGCCTTGCAGCTGGGGCTCGATTCTGGCTACTGAGAGAGAAGCAGAGGTCAGCTCCAGTGGAGGGTGGGGTACAAGACTGGGGAAACATTTGTCCCTCTGGATAAAAGGGTCAGACATCACTAGTTGTCTTAGGTTGAGTTTCCCCGGGGAAAGACTCTGAGACCGAAGCTGCGTGCATGCAGCTTCACCAGGGAGGGCTCTTGGGAGGTGCACCTGGGACAGGTGGAGGACGCAGGACCAGGCAGAGGGAGGAGGTGGCCTGCAATGAGGTTGCAGCCGAGGCCTTGGTGGATGAGCTGGCCACCCTGCGGGGATGCCCTGCCTGAGTCCAGAGGGCAGAGCCTTCGTCTCCCACATCAGCCATCACTGGCAGTCAGTGGTATCAGGTCGTTTCCAGAGGGGAGGGGGGCGTGTCCATCAGTGTGAAGAGGTGGGCTGGGCAGGCACCACCATGCCCACGGCTCAGCCATGTCCCCTTCCTACCGTGAATGAGAACACCATGGCCGGGCTACTGTCAAGGAGAGGGCAAAGACATCGGCCCAGACACTGATGACTGTTGGACAAACATAGCCACCTCTTTCCTCAGACTTTTTTCTCATTATGTGAGAAAGATGACTCCCTGTTTTTTTTTTTGTTTGTTTGTTTTTTTTTGCGGTATGCGGGCCTCTCACTGTCGTGGCCTCTCCTGTTGCGGAGCACAGGCTCCGGACGCGCAGACTCAGCGGCCATGGCTCACGGGTCCAGCCGCTCCGCGGTATGTGGGATCTTCCCGGACCGGGGCACGAACCCGTGTCCCCTGCATCGGCAGGCGGACTCTCCACCACTGCGCCACCAGGGAAGCCCGACTCCCCGTTTGTTTAATCCACCGTGGTCTGCTGGCCGATACAGCGGCTGAACGCACAGCTGCCTGAGACTTGTATTCTTTCCTGCTTTCCCCTCCACCCCCAAAACCTGGCCTCCCCTCAGTGCTATCCCCAGACACTCTACGTCCTGAATGAATCTGAAATTTGTCTTCTCCGTACTACCTCCCAGGTCCTCATCACTGGGAATCCCAGGACCTAGGTCCCCAGAGCCAGGCAGCCAGTCATAGATAAGATTCTGTCCCTCCCTGGCTCCAAATCCTTCACTGCCCTCAGAAGAAAGTCCAAACCCCTTGGAATGTGACCGCCCAGACTCTAAATGCAGATCTGACCCCTGTCCCAAGTCCAGCTGCATCGCTGTCTGGCCCTCACCCCAGGCTCACCCAGCTCTGATGGTCCAGCTCAGCACTGCCGCTGTGTCTGTACATGTGGTGGACATTCCACTCCCTCTTCCTGGGAACTTGAAGGCCCTGACCTTCCTGTGTGCGTAAAAAACTCTTGTTTATCTTGCAAGATGGATTTCTTGTCCCCTGGAGTTAATCTTTGCCTTCTCAGGCTGCCTCTGTACCTGGGGCGTGTGCTACCGTCCCACTGCGTTGCTCTAAATGCTGTGGTGTCCCCCCACCAAACCAGGACGTTTCAAGGGCAGGGGTTTGGGTCTTGGATGTTTTTATTGTCTTTGCTCTCCCCTACTGTCCCCTGCCAGGGCCCTCTAACCTCAGCTCTGACTGCTTGGCCGGCACTGATGACAGAGATGCGGCCTTGCAAAGGCCATTGCCAGCCTGCAGGGACTGATGGCAGAGCTGGCTCCCAAGCCCTCCCTCCCAGGTCTCACCTCCAGCCCACGGTCTGACATCCCGGGGGCAAACGGGTGTTCTCTGCCTTGTCCCTTTTCTCCCTGGACTTTCACATGACAGTTCAGCTCCTTTCACCCTAGAATCCCATCCACAATGAGGAAGAGCCCAGTGTGCCACCGCCAGGGCCCAGTCCAGCACAGGTGGCCCTGCTGCAGTCGGCTGGAGCTACCCGTCTGGCAGACTTGCTTCCCAGTCCACACTGGTTCCGGACCCAGCGCACAGTAGGGTGGATAAAAAGGCACTAAGTGCGCCCTAGAGCTCCGAGGGCCCGGGTATAGAGGCAGCTCCTCCGAGGGAACTGTTAAGACAATGCCTCCAAAAACATCAGAGCCAGACGTGAGAAGCACGGGGATTTGGGAGCTGGGAGGGGCAACTGTGAGCTTCGGGCGTTACTGGGAGCGAGGTCCTCCTCTCTGCACTAGGAGGACCCTGGCTTCGGGCTGCGGCTGCTCTTTTTAGGGCGCAGGGAAGGCTGTGCAGAGGAGGCTGCTTCTGCCTCTTTCCAGCCTTGTGAACTCAGGCAAGGGGAGTCACTGCTTCAGGCCTCACATTTCCTATCTGTAAAATGGGATGCAAGGGATCCCTACGCTATAATATCTAGAGGCAGTTGCATCAAGATGAGCTATGTCAAGGTAGGCTTATGCCGAGGTGAAGTTAGGTCCAGGAACAGATAATGTTAAGCTGTAATTACGCAGAGGTGGAGTAATATTAAGGTGCATTTATGTCAAGATGCAGATATGCAGGATTTAGATATGTCAGGGAGTATTATGTCAAGGTTCAGTGGAGCTATACCAGGATGCGCTTATGTTATGGTGTACTCATGCCAAGTTATCTCAAGGTGCAGGTCAGCTATGGGGCACCTGTCAACGCCATGGCAGCTGTAGGATGGGAACCTGTGAAGTGGGATCATTACTGACTTGTGTAATCGGACTTGGCAGGAACCCACGAGGGCGCCCGCGAGGTTAGGTCCCTTCCTTCAGCAACAATAGGAAACGACTCCACCTCCATTAAGATCATGAAACTATTTCTCCTTTCACGGTTGACTCCTTTTAAGCGAAAATAATTCAAGAGCCAGATTGACGTGGGAAACTGGTTGAAGGAGCTCGGTGCAGTTACCCGAGTGCTCCACTGGGTGGCGCGCGGGCTCTGCTCCGATGCGGGAAAGAGCGGACTTTCCAGGTGGCGGGAGGTGGTCGGGCCGGAAGTGGCGGGAAGTGGGGATCCGACGCAGGCGGGCGTCTTTGGGGATTTTGCCAGGGAAGGCGGCCCCTGCCGCAGGAGACAGCAGAGATGCTCCCTGCCCTCGGAGCTTTACCCACTGCCTCACACATGCGGAAGGACGCCCAGGGACCTGCTCTGGCACAGTTTGCATGTTGGGTCAGGGCTGAAGGAGAGGGGGCGGGTGTCACACGGAGGTCCCCTCTGTCCATCCACCGTTGCTGTGGCGGGGGGATAGCTGTACCCAAGCCCGGGGAGAGGTCTGCTCTGCCTGGAATGGGGGCGGAGGGACTTCTGTCTGATGCCCTCCCAGCCATCACCACCCACTCCACTCTTTTCGCTGGGCTATGTTCACCGAGCGCCCACAAACTCCTGGGACCTGGGGTGATGAGTCTGTGCCGGGGATGGACACATGCTGGGTGGGAGCTGAGCTAAGGCTGCTCCCAGGGGCCACTGAGGGAGGGAGGGCAGAGCATGGAGGATCCCAGGGTTACAGCACGACATTAAAAGCCACCCTTTCCTTTAATCAGCTTCTATCAGGTATATGCCCAGGTTTCCAGACGCTTCCAGGAGCATCCCTGACCCCGCCCACCCAGCTCCCCAGCCCCCTCCAGCGCTCCTGAACAGATACCTTTATGCAGGTGTTTTGGGCCCCAGCCCTGTTATGTGGCTCTACCCATTGCTGAAATTCTGCAGCTGGGTCCGAGGAGGGGCCCCCAGTGTGTACTGACACCTGCAACCCTGGACATGTGCCTTCACTCTGTGCCTTGGTCTGCTTCTCTGTGGATGCAAAGATGCCCTGGAAGGCCCTCTGGGGCCACTGCTTCCTCCTAGAGAGGCGGGCAGGGAGGGTGGAGGAGAAAATCGAGGAGGGAGACCCCAGGCCACTTTTGTGCAGTGGGAGGGCAGGTCATGAGGCCCAAGTCAAACCTGGGGGTTCCCCTCCGAGCCAGGCTCCTTTGGTGTGGACTCAGGAGACACGGGTGGGAGCAGCTGAGAGCTTTGGGGCAGGGCGCATGCCTTCTAGGGGCAGCCTCGATGTTTGCTGTCAGCAAAAACTCACAGGTTTTGTTCTGTCGCCTGCCATGTTTGCTGAGTGTCTGCTGTGTGCCTGGCCCTGGGCAGGGCTCTGTTCTCAAGGACTCAGGAGTGGGGTGTGGCAGGGGCCACAGGGCTCACGTCTTAGGGCGATGGGGCACTGACACAAACTGGAAGTGATCTCGGGTGGCCTCGGCCTGCAGCGGCTTGAAGTAGGGTTTCTGTTCCACGCCAGAGACTAAGGTCAGGCCGCAGCAGTGAGAGCACTGAATCTTAGCCTCTAGACCACCAGGGACCAGTGGCCAGTGACAAGGCCCTGGCCCATCCGCTGTGTAGAAATGAACTTCCACAGAGAGACAGAAAGTAGTGAAACAAGTAAAGTGTTTATTAGGAGGGAAAAAGTACAGTACGTGTGGACAGACACACAGGCGGGCTCAGAGACAGTCGCGCCCTCGTGGTAGTTTAAATCACTTATATGGGGCATCTCTTCTGGTTTCCTTCGGCCAATCATTTTGACTTGCCTGGTTCTGAGTCTGTATTCGGTTTATCTCAGGGTCCTCCCTGTGTGTGCGTACATCTCTCAGCCAAGATGGATCCCAGTGAAGAGGCCTATGGGTAGCTCGACATCGCTCCCCTTTTGACCTCCAAGAAGCTTTATAGTCGGGAAGGTCTCCTTCACTTCGAGAATGAGAAATGTGTGGTCTCCTCTCTCGTATCTGGGCGGGGCTCAGCTTTTCCTCCCTCCTGCTATTTTGGAGTTTCTGTCCACAGGGGACCAACTCCAGCTGTTCGGCCTGGGGCCCATCTATCTCCTGCCTCAGAAATAGCGGGGAAGGATTTACAAAGGGCCTCCTAGAAAATGGGACCTCCTGAAAGTTTACCACCACGATCAAACACCTGGAGTCCTTCCCCCACCTGGAACTCGCAGGCTGGGGTTCTAAAGGTGGGATGCAGCCTTTAGGTGGGAGAGGGCTGTCGGGATGGGGAACAGTGTAAGGAAGGGCTCCGAGTCCAAAGCAGCTGTGTTTCTGGAGCCAACAGCAGCCAGGGGGGAGGGTGACTGTGACAGCGCCTGGGCTCACAGGTCTTAGCAGTTACCACGATTCTCCCACAGGGATGAGGACCTCGGGGTGGAGGTGCGGGTTAAGCAGGGAGTTCTGACCCTTGTGCCTGCACTGGCCACCCTGCTGACCAGAGCATCTTTGGAGACTTGTGTCCTCGTTAAGAATCTCTACTCTCGGGAACTCCCTGGTGGTCCAGTGGTTAGGACTCTGTGCTTTCACTGTCGAGGGCCCGGGTTCGATCCCTCGTTGGCGAGCTAAGATCCCACAAGCCACAGGGTGTGGCCAAAAAAAATCTGTATCCTTGAATTCCCCAAGAACAAAACACTACTACTTTGGATTCCACATCATAATACATATATAAGGAGGATTACACTTTTCATATTAGTCATAAATTGGTAATTTAGATCAGTAATTTAGAATAATAGCCAACACTCTCATAGAGCCTTGTAGACCCAAGCCCTCACATGGACTCTTCTCCCTTGGCCATCGGGGTGTCTACTTGTGAGGAGACATGACAGGTCTTAAGTGACAGCCTCGCTGTCTCCCAGCAAGTGAGTGGGAAGCGCTGTCTTCTGGTGGGGTTTCCAGGCAGAAGGGTGGGGCTGGCGCCAGGGCCACATCTCCAAGGGCCCCAGATGCTACCCACGCTGGAGCTCCTAGGAGGCTCCAGCTCGGAAGCAGGGTTGGGGGGTGCTCCAAATACGGGCCTCTCCCAAGTCCACTCAGAGCCCACGTCTCCAAGGAGGCCGGGAGGCCTTGGTCCTGGCTGGAGGTCACTTGAAATGTGAAGGAGCAGAGTAAGAAGAGTTGGGATCTGAGGAGGGGACAAAGCACAGAATCAGGACCACCTGTTCCCCACAACCTAGGATCCCGTCTCAGGTACTCCGTGACAATGTCGGGGCACCTACTGCATCCCAGGCTGGGCACTGGGCACTGGATGCTGTGATGAGTAAGAAATGGCCTCTGCCCTTGAGGGGCTCACAGACCCTTTAAAAGAGAAACCAGGGGAAAAAGGCCAAGCAAGGTGCTGGGGGCTCTGAGGTAGGCGTCACGGAGGCCACCACCAGTGACAGCCGTCTTCAGGGCCAAACCAGGCCATGGATCCTGTCTTGGACCATCGACCTGAGTTTGTCTTTAGCCGCTATCTCTAGTGCTGGGAATCTTGGAGTTTCTTAGAAGAGCCCCAATTTCGTAGAAAGTAATTTTTTTCTTTTATTCAGAGGTGATCCACTAGAACTATAGCTGACTATGATTTCATTTTTATGCTTCTGTAAAATTCTTTCATGTAAAAGAATGTGCAAAGTAGGAAAAAGTCCATTTTGGTTTTGGAAATTACAGCCTGCATAGCTCACACGTGTTGCACACCTGCACACATACCTGCACACACACGCCCTCAGCATAGGGTGCTGCCCACAGTGGGATCTCTGAGCCTGAACTCACACCTGTGGACACTACAGCCTTTCCTCTTCGGCTCAGCCCACAAGCAAAGGCCAGAGCAGCTGTCGCCCAGGACTGTATTGTAGGGATTGGCTGGAAGCTGCAGGGAACACCTGCAGGGGTCGTGGGAAAGCCCGTCTGCCTCCCTCTTCCTCTGTTCAGGAGGGAGGGGAAGGGGCAGGCCAACGGGCAACCTGGAACGATGTCAGAAGGGCCATTCCTGCCCCCAGCACAGCCCTGCTTCACGTGACCTTGTTTCCAGGACGACTGCAGTGGCCCAGCTGAGTCAGTGGCCTGGTGCCCATTTCCCTGGGATGGAGGTTTGGGTCCTCGCTCGGTTTGGGCTGAGAGCTTATGGGTGGTGGAAGGGGGGTACCCAGCCAGGCCACAGTTCACGAAGCAGAGGACCAGCTGGACTGCCGCGTTCGGGCCTGGGTGTGACCGGCGAAGGCCCCCAGGGCCCGTCCAGCTGAGGGGAAGCTGAGGGAAACAAGGGCTCTGCCCTTGACCTCAAGTGGCTTCTGTGAGAAACTGGCTAGTAATATCTCCCATGCATTCCAGAAAGGGCAAGATAAAGCAGGGTGTGGTAGGTTAGGTTATTTATTTGAGATTTTCCCTCTTTCTTGAGTTAGACCTGTATCACTAGAAACGTCCCTCTTTGAACTAGTTTTGCAGCGTCCCATAGATTTTGGAAAGTTGTGTTTCCATTTTCATTTGTCTTGAGGTGTTTCCTGATTTCCTCTTTGGTTTCTTCTTTAACCTCTTGGGTTTTTTTTTAGTAGCATACATTTTAGTCCCCAAGGGTTGTTGTGGAACCTAAAAAATAAAACAAATGAACGAATATAGCAAAACAGACTCACAGATATAGAAAACAAAGCAGTGGTTGCCAGTGGGAGAGGGAAGCCGGGAGGGACAAATTAGGGGTATGGGATTAAGAGGTACAAACTGCTGTGTATAAAATAGATAAGTGACAAAGATACATTGTACAGCACAGGGAATTAGAGCCACTGTCTTGTAAAAACTTTTAATGGAGTATAATCTGTGAAAACGTTGAATCACTGTGCTGTACACCTGAAACTAATATAATATTGTAAATCAACTATACTTCAATTTAAACAAAAAAGAAAGATAGGGGGAATAAAGCAGGGCATGAATGACCCCAGCTCTGGGGCCGAAGCAGTGGGCAAAGCAGTGGGCTTACCACAGGAAGCTGCTGGTTCCCCCTGCCTGGAGTCACAGTTCCCAAGGCAGGTGGATGCATCTGCCCAAGATGAACAGACCTCCTGGGTTTTCAGTGTCCAATCAGGCCAGTGTAGTCTGCAGCCCTGGGTCGAAACACTTGTGTGACTGAAACCAGCCAGCCCCACGGGCATCTCTTACTCACGTACTTTAAATGAAACCTTTGCCTTTCATGTCACACATAGAGGTGAAGTAATGCTCTAGAAATAATTTCACACCAAAATGTAAGTGGCGGGCACAGGCCATTCCTTCCTTCACAAATGTTTATTGACAGCCAACAGGTCAGCAGTCAGAGGTGAGAATTAAGTAAGGTAATGCAGATTGACAACCAGGCACGTAATAGAATCTCCTTACATTTTACTTCCCAATCCTTTACACATCGTGGAACACATAGAAAATAATACAACTCTTTCTGCACATTGGAATAAACTGAGATAACTATATAGGGCTTAGTGAAAAAATTCATTACATTGTCTTTAAGTATATAAACAATTATGATAAAGATAAATTTAAAAGTTTGGGGGACGGGCTTCCCTGGTGGCGCAGTGGTTGAGAGTCCGCCTGCCGATGCAGGGGACGTGGGTTCGTGCCCCGGTCCGGGAAGATCCCACATGCCGCGGAGCGGCTGGGCCCGTGAGCCATGGCCGCTGAGCCTGCGCGTCCGGAGCCTGTGCTCCGCAACGGGAGAGGCCACGACAGTGAGAGGCCCGCGTACCGCAAAAAAAAAAAGTTTGGGGGAGATATTAAATTTGGAATTGGTATGAAACATCAAAATACACTTTCAAAAAAAAAAACTTGCGCTTGCATTTATGTACATACCTTTGGGGGTAAGCTTGTTTGTTTGGACTGGCTACAATCAGCTCCTGATCAAGACTTTTAGATCATTCCTCAGTTGAGTGAGTGCATTTGCCCCCAAGGTCTTCAGGTAACTGGCACAAGAACTGTCCTTGCCAGCAGGCACCTGGATGCCCAGATCAGAAGGACTCTGTATGAATTCAGAAACGTTTGGGTATTCGGGTCTGGGTGTCAGGAAGGAGTCTCATATCTGGAATTTTTTGCAAGTAATGTATTAGAGACTGGGGACTCTCAGACTCTGGTGTGTAATTGCTTTAGATTTGCGGTTTAGGCTGAAATCTAAGTTTGTAAACAGTGCTGGAACATTTAAGAGAATGTAAGGTTCATCATATTCAAATTCAGAATTTGAAATTAAAAGGCTCAAAATGACTTTGTCATCAGACCATTGAAATACTTAAAAAGGAAAACGTATATTAAACTTATAAAGTTTTAAATGTTAGAAGAGTTTTCCTTAAGTAAGTTTGCAGCTGAAAACAAATGTTAGTCAAAGGCCCATTAAAAGTGATTGCTGGCTGTACACTAACAATGAATAATCCAAAAATGAAATTGAGAAAACAATTCCATGTAAAATAACATCAAAAAGAAAAAATAGGAATGAATTTAATTTATAAATGGCAAGACTTGTACACACTGAAAACTACAAAACATTGTTGAAAGAAATCTTAAAAGACCTAAATAAATAGCAAGATATCCCATGTTTATGGATCGGAAGACTTAATATTTTTAAGATAGCAATATTCCCCCATTTTACCAACAGACTCAGTGCAATCCCTATCAAAATCCCAGTGGCGGTTTTTGTAGAAATTGACAAGCTGACCCCAAAATTCATGCAAAACTGCAAAGGACCCAGGATAGTCAAAACGACTCTGAAAAAGAATAAGTTGGAAGATTCACATTTCCCAATTTTAAAACAGTACAAAGTACAGTAGTCAGGACAGTATGGTACTGGCAAAAGGTTAGACATGTAGATCAAAGGAATAGGGTTGAAAATCCGGAATTAAACCCTCACATTTATGGTCAATTGTTTTTTGACATGAGTGCCAAGACAATTCAATGGGGAAAGAATTGTCTTTTCAACAAACAGTGCTGACAACTGGATATCCACGTGTAAAAGAATAAACTTGAGTTCCTACTTTGCACCAGATACAAAAATTAACTCAAAATGAATCAAAGACTTAAATGTAAGAGCTAAGGGCTTCCCTGGTGGCGCAGTGGTTAGGAATCCACCTGCCGATGCAGGGGACATGGGCCTGAGCCCTGGTCCGGGAAGATCCCACATGCCGCGGAGCAACTAGGCCCGTGCGCCATGACTACTGAGCCTGTGCTCTGGAGCCCACGAGCCACAACTGCTGAACCCACATGCCACAACTACTGAGGCCCTCACACCTACAGCCCATGCTCCACAGCGGGAGAAGCCACCGCAATGAGAAGCCCGCGCACCACAACAACGAGTAGCCCCCGCTCGCCGCAACTAGAGAAAGACTGCACGCAGCAAAGAAGACCCAATGCAGCCAAAAATAAATAAATAAATAAAATAAATTTTAAAAAAATGACAACGTTATAGAAATAAAGAACAGATCAGTGGACCTGGGGCTAAGGAGCGGGTGGGGCAGGTGAATACTGAATGTGATTATAAAGGACACATGAGGGTTCCTTGTGATGGTGGACATGTTCTATATCTTGACTGTGGTGGTGGATACATAAATCTACACATGATAAAACTGCATAGAACTAAATACACACACACACACACAAATAAGTACAATAACACTGGGGAACTCTGAGCAGGACCAGTGACCTGTGCCAGCGTCACATCCTGGCTGTGATGCTGTACGATGGTTTTGCAACACGTTCTTATTGAGGGAGACTGGGCAGAGGGTACCAAGGTCTCTCTCTGTATTATTCTGACAACTGCATAGGAACCTGCAATGATCTAAAATTTAAAGCTTTTTGCTTTTTTTTTTTTTTTTTTTTTTTTTGTGGTACGCGGGCCTCTCACTGTTGTGGCCTCTCCCGTTGCGGAGCACAGGCTCCGGACGCGCAGGCTCAGCGGCCATGGCTCACGGGCCCAGCCACTCCGCGGCATGCGGGATCCTCCCGGACCAGGGCACGAACCCATGTCCCCTGCATCGGCAGGCGGACTCTCAACCACTGCGCCACCAGGGAAGCCTGAATATTCATATTCTTATTTGATTCCTAGGCTCATTGGTTTTCTCAAAAAAAACCTCATGATAGAAATAGTAAATTGCAGACATTTTTATAATATTTTAGGAAGTTTCAAGGTGCAAAAAGCGAAAATAAAACTCACTTGGAGTGCTCCTACCTTGGGGACTGCCAAAGTTAATAATTTGGTGCGGGCGTGCCCTTCCTGACGGTCTTTGTAAATGTGACAGGGTGATAATGGGGTCTTGGCGTCTCTGTGGAGAGATGGGAAGTCCAGCCACGTAGGTTTTATCAAAGCGATCTTCTACCACTATTATTGTCCGTTACCCACTTTGATGGTAGGGGGTAAGGGAGGACAGTACCCGCAAAGCAAACAACGGGGCATCAAAGGAGCTGCCAGAGAACTTGGCTGGGTCGCCGGGGGGTTGGGGAAGTAGGTGCCAGGGTGCGGCAGCAGATTTGTGTCTGGAGGATCTAAGAGCAAAGAGCTGGGCTGGGGCTGTCCCTAGAGCAGAGCGGGGAGAGGAACACAGAGAGTGCACTGCTCTCCGTGGGTGGGCCGCAGGGTCAGTCTCAGGAACGGGCATCGCCAAAGGGCCCGGGAGGCCTGGAGAGGCAAGGTGACCTCCCCCCCCGGGGAATCCAGGAGTGGAGGGCAGCCGGCAGCCCAGAGCTGAGTGCAAACAGCCCGCAAGGGAGGAGCCTCTGTCAAGGAATCAGGGGTGGCTATTCCCCAGCACAGGAGCCCACGGTGGCAGAAGGCAGCCCAGGGTGCTACCCCGACAGGAACAACTTCAGGGACACACAGCGACCCAGGATTCTGTCCTTGTCCTCTAATGGCCCCTGCCCCCGGTCCTGGGCAGAGGAAAACGGGTGGGGTGGAGGGGCAGAAAGACTACCTATCAGTGGGAGAACAGGTGAAGTGAGGAAGAGAGAAAAGCAGGCCTCCACCCCGCCACCTTCTGCCCCTTCTACTGCTGGTTTCCAAGCCCAAGTCTGACTTCTGAATTGGATAAAAGATGGCAGCTTTGGGGCTTCCCTGGTGGCGCAGTGGTTGAGAGTCCGCCTGCTGATGCAAGGGACGCGTGTTCGTGCCCCGGTCCGAGAAGATCCCACATGCCGCGGAGCGGCTGGGCCCGTGAGCCACGGCCGCTGAGCCTGCGCGTCCGGAGCCTGTGCTCCGCAACGGGAGAGGCCACAACAGTGAGAGGCTCGCGTAACGCAGAAAAAAAAAAAAAAAAAAGATGGCAGCTTTGGTTCCAGACTGGACCAGATTTTTTAAGACCTGAAAACAAAACCATTCCTCGATATCTGAGAGCCAAACGAGAGTACTGAGCACTTGGAGCGAGGCTGGTCTGAACAGAGATGTGCTGGAATCGTAAAGTACGTACTGCAGTTCATTTTTGTAATTGACGTAAAAGCAGTATTAACAGTATATTGGTTTCGGGTGTACAACCTAATCATTCGATATTTGTATACACTGCAAAGTGACCACCACAAAAGTCTAGCTCCCATCCGTCACCACACAACTGGACCCCTTCACCCTTTTGTCCAACCCACAGCCCCTGGTCCTCTGATATAACCACCAATCTGTTCTCTGTATCTATGAGGTTTTTTGTTTTGTTTTCTTTGTTCATTTGTTCTGTTTCCTTTAGCAACAGACACATAGATCAATGGAACAGAATAGAGCCCAGAAATAAACATAAATTTATGGTCAATTAATTTACAACAAAGGAGGCAAGAATACACACTGGGGAAAGGACAGTCTCTTCAATAACTGGTGTTGGGGAAACTGGACAGCTACGTGTAAAAGAATGAAATTAGAACAGTCTCTAACACCACACACACAGAACTAACTCAAAATGGATTAAAGACCTGAATGTAAGACCAGAAACCATAAAACTCCTGGCAGAAATCATAGGCAGTAAGCTCCCTGGTACCAGATTTACCAGATGGATCCTGTGGTGTGATCCGGCACTGGCAGAGGTGGGAGCTGCCTCTTTCTTAGACAGGTGTTTTCATGACTTCTAGGGAGATCCCCAACCCGCTTCAAGTGCTTTGCTGTGCACCTGTGACCCACAGACCCGCAGTGAGGGAGGCGGTCTCTGTGCACCCTGGCTGCTTACTAAGGAGCCCTGGGCAGTCAGCCTTGCCTCCAGCCTTGCCTCCAGTCCCTCAATGTGGCCCTTTTCCCATGCGAGGCCCCTCCCTTGCTCTCTGGTCCACAGTAAACCTTCCCAGCATCCTTTGCCACAACCCTTAGGGGCTCCAGCAGGAGAGCAGACCACCAGCTGGTCACTCACTCTCTGGATTTTTCAGGCCGGAATCCCAGACCAGTCCCTGTGTTCCCCAAACCGTGGGGTCACATGTTAGCCTCTTCAAGCAGGCTCCTTAAAGCCCTGCACTTGAAGCAGATGGTACCCCCTCCGTCCCCTTGGGGATCAGCTCCTGAGGCCCGCCAAACTCCTTCTCATTTCCAACTCTCAGCCTTCTACCCCGCGACGTGAGCCCACTGTTAGGAGTCTTGTAACTGATTTTCATCGCTTTGTTTCCAAAGCTCCAGGGCACAGCGTGCCTGGGGGTTCCCATGAGAACTTCCCTCACTGCCAGGCCAAAGTTTCCCGAAGTGTGACCTAAAGTGGCGGCCTTGCTACAGGGATGACCTCCCTGGGCCCTGTCCGGGTTTCCTCGTCGAGTAAATGCACGGACGTTAGCACACGTGACCTCACAGTGCTGTGCTCACTCCCATGAAGATGGTTCCACTCTGAGCAGTTGCTCTGGTCTCTGTTCTAGAACATTCTCCTTTTCACACAGCTGCGCACCGGGCCCCTAACTTTCTCCATGGCCTCAGTCAAGTTCAGAGCCAGGCCTCTTGACTTCTAGTAGGTTGCACTTGGCCCCCTCCTCCTTCTACCCAGTGGGGTCCGGCCTCTCCTGTGAAACGCAGCATCTACTGTCCATGGTTGCCTAACCTGACATTTCTGTGCTAACATCTGCTGTACACGTGTACAGCTAAATGGGCTCTTACTACACACGCTCCCTTCCATGTAGTAGATTTGAACATCTCTCCAGGTCACTGTAGGTTCACATTAGAGTTTCCACACGGCAGATCCCAGAATCTCTGCAAGGCAGGGGTGATGAAACCGCCTCTAGCTTGGCTTGCGGCCCCCTGTCTCTGTGGCAGCTGCCTGTCTAGAAAGCAGTGTGGCACCTTGAGAGGGAAGCAGCCTCCCCTCCCTGGCAGGTTGGGGTGCATGAGGGCTTCTTTCAACCCGGAAACATCCTCTTCAACACCACACTGCTCATTTGGTTACACTGCGGTCGAAGCAGTGCCTCAGACGATGTCTCCAACCTGTGCCCCGAGGTCCCTGCCGTCTGGAAGGCTCATGGAAGAGCTTGCTGGAGGAGCAGGAATTGGGGGTGAAGAGGAAGGGACCCTCCGGGCCAGGACACAGGGAAGGCCGGCGGGGTGGGGGGCATGCAGGCTGGCTGGGTTTTACAGAGAGGAGGAGAGACGGGAAGGCGTCTACATCATCATTAGTGCCTGACGTTGTCCTTGATTAGTCCGCTGGTGGGATGGGCTCCAGGTAGGAAAGGCTGGTTTAATCCCTCAGCATCCCCAAGGGGAGGTACCACAAGTGTGTCTACTTCACAAGTGAGGAGACTGAGGCTTCTTCGGGGCGTGAAATGACTTGATGCAGCCTCCAGGTGACAGAAGTGGACTTGAACTCATGCTATGTGACCCACATTCAGCAGACTTCACAGCGCCTGCTGAGGGCCCCTTCCTGAGATCCCCGTTGTCCCTGCCCTACAACTACCATACTATCCACACCAGGGGCCAGGAGTTGGAACAGGCCTTCCCATGAGCACTTGGTACAACACTCTTGGAGGTGGCAGAGCTGCAGGGGCGGGGGCCTAGCTCTGCTCCAGTCGGTCCCACCGTGGGCTCAGTGGGCTCCAGTCCTCCACCACGGACAGAGACTTAAAGGCGCCCAGTAACCAGTGGCCCAGCCCAGCACGGGCCGGCGATGGCCAGTCCTGTTCCAGCTGTGGAGTGACGGAAACCCAGATTACATTCCAGGGTCTCTCGCCAGGCTGTACACCCTGGAGCCGGTTGGCGACCCCACCCCTGTGTGTACATGGCCGCTGTGCATCTCCAGCTCCTCGCACATCAGAGGCTGGGGCGGGGGTCTCTGCAGTGGGGGAGATGAGATGGTGGGGTCACCGTGACTGTGAGTGAAAGCCCAGGGCTTCGCTCTAGGAGATGAGAAATTCCTCAAGCTAGCCAATCCACAGGGAGCCCGAGAAGCCTAGCTAACCGCTTGCTACACACAAGCTGCCCTCTACAGCTCCAGCTGCCTGGTCCCCGGGTACGAGCCCCTGTGTGGCCTTGCCTGGCGGCTTGCTCTGGCTTGGAGCTGTAAGTAACAGAGTCTGCCTTTCATATATCTGAGGATCTTTGTGTCAGGGCCACCATCAAAGGGACCTTTAAGTCTTAGGAAACAATTGGTGCTGTGAGCAGAATGGCGGGGCCCTGACCATTGGCTTCTGGAGAGCTTTGTCGGGAGACGGCTCTTGGTTTATTTATTGGTTCTAGACCATGGTGAGAGGGCTTGGGACAGAACTGGGGCTTGCATGTCGGGCTTGTTGCTGCTGCTGTGTGCTTGCTACTCTCCCCTCACCCAAGCGTCCTCAGCATGGGAACATTCAAATGAAGGGTGCTAACTGGACAAGCTCTGGGGACTGCCTACCCCCTCAGGTGGCCCGCTTTAGGGCCACAGGAGTGATGTGGGTCACCAGAGCAGCACTTTTCTGGGTTGGTTGTTCCAATGTGTCTCCAGCATTTATCCAGGACCTCATCCTGTCTTCGGTGTCGTTTTTTTTTTCTTTTTTTTTTCCTTTTTGCGGTACGCGGGCCTCTCACTGTTGTGGCCTCTCCCGTTGTGGAGCACAGGCTCCGGATGTGCAGGCCCAGTGGCCTTGGCTCACGGGCCCAGCCGCTCCGCGGCATGTGGGATCTTCCTGGACCGGGCCACGAACCCGTGTCCCCTGCATCAACAGGCGGACTCTCAACCACTGCGCCACCAGGGAAGGCCGGAGTCGTGTATTTAATTGTCCTTTAGGGTGGGACTCTGGTTTGTCTGTGTGTTTTGTGTGATCCCCGTGGAAAGATGTGTTGGTTGGACCCCCCACCCCGAGGTAGAGACATGGGCCCCGTCTCACTGTCCGTGTTGCTCAGGTGGCGCTGGCGGCCTCCGTGTCTTTGTGGCTGCATAGCTCACTGCTGTCACCTGCACACTCCCTGCTCCCCAGACCCTCAGGGGTATTGTGAGTTAACATGTTCTCCCACCCACCCCCAGCCCCTGCCCGAGCCACGTGTGCTTGGGCCTGACTAAGCACCCCCAAATATTAACATGCAAAGGGACTGATCCCTCAGACTGAGGGCGCAACTGTGCTGTCCCAAGGAGAGGCTGCTATCGCTCTTCTAAATGCAAACCCCCATCTCTGGGAGGGGGAGGCCCTTTCCCCACTCCTTTTCCTTAACCTCCTAGAAAGCCTACACTGTCAGTTATCACAGACAGAAACTAAAAACCACAGTTTATGCTGCTAGAAGCCCCCCAAAAGAAAGAAACCTGGATACAGAAGGAGGTTCATATATATGTATATTATATATATAAATTATACACCAACCTTAAAAATACCTTCCCATTCCCCTTTCCTATATTTAAAGGGAGATATGTCTCAGCTTCATATATATGAAGACTCATTACACATGAGGCCCTTTACTCACATCTCTCCTTATCTGTATGGATTTTCAATCCTGCCCCCATCCCATAGGGCTGGAGGCCAGATCGGGGGCATATATTCCCTCGGGACGCATTGACTACAGATTGTCTTATGGGCCAGGCACCTGCCCATCTGGTACGGGGCCCATTTGAAACTAGATTTCCACCATCCAAAACTCCTTCCTTAACGACTGGGTTCTAAGGGTGCATAATTCATCCGGGCTTCCCCAAGGATCCTCTCCAGGAAAGTACAATTATTTCCTCAGAGCCGTTCCCACAGATAGCGTGGTCTATCAGAAAGAGAGATAAAAAGACAAAAGGTCCACTCAGTAAATAAAAGTCACTGTATCCCATAATGATGAAACCAGCCAATCCCTCATTTGTAATAACACATGCTAGGGGAAGATGGACAGCAGACCAGAAAAGCCTGTCTGGTACAACGAAACGCCATGCTTTTAACTCTTGGTCTTGTTAATACTGATCTGGGTGCTTTCACCACTTTGCAATTCAGAGGCCAGAACCCTCCAAACGAGCCACTGTTTCAACCAACCATGGCAAATGCCAAGGCCCGCACGCATTCTATCCTATTAGGCTGATACTCTCTCTGAAGCCCAAAGACCCGGCTGGCGTGGCCGTCACCAACCAAACCAGCACCTGAGCCAGGAGCCCCATGGCAACTGCCGGATTGGAGGGCCTGCCCCCGGGCTGTGCTAAACTCCTACCTCAGCCACGGGGATCTCCATTGACAAGCAACCTGACACTCTCTTAAGGGCCCAAATCAGGCCATATGTTTCCAGCCTATCTGCGGCAAAACCCCTCTCATCACCCATCTGGGCAAAGGCTTGGAACCTTGGAAACCATTAGATTCGGTCACGCTTAAACAGGGCTTGAATTGTGCCAGTTGGGTTCCAGAGCTTTGGTCCAATTACAACAATATCAGAGATGTTGGGCTCACTTTTGCTGGCTGTGCCCCCACAAAACCACTTGATTTAAAAGATATTCACAGGGACTTTGCTGGTGGCACAGTGGATAAGAATCCGCCTGTCAATGCAGGGGACACGGGTTCGATCCCTGGTCCGGGAAGATGCCACAGAGCAGCTAAGTCCGTGCGCCACAACTACCGAGCCTGTGCCCTAGAGCCCGCAAGCCACAACTACTGAGCCCGCATGCCACAACTACTGAAGCCTGCGCGCCTAGAGCCCGTGCTCCGCAACAAGAGGAGCCACCACAATGAGAAGCCCGCGCACCACAACAAAGAGTAGCCCCCGCTCGCCGCAACTAGAGAAAGCCTGCGCACAGCAACGAAGACCCAACACAGCCCCCCAAAAAAGATATTCACAAATCAAGCTCCCAGGCTTCAAATTACAGGGAGCTCAGCCACAGAGCTGCAAAAACACAACCCACACCAACCCAAGTGGATCTCCACTTGGGAAGACTACCTCAGTCCCACAATCCACACCCAAGACCTGATTGTTAGAGACGGCTTTGCTCCAGACAATGAGACCATTGCCACAGTGAAGGCCAGGGGCCGCTCCTAAGGGGCTGACAAACCGGACTCAGGGTATTTATGGCTTTTCTTCCCTTGATATTAGGGATTCTATTCTGTTTCCTGAGCTTGCTGTTTGCCTAGCCCACGATCCTGTATATTCCTCGCTCTCTGCCAAAACGTACACCTCTATATTCCCACGCCTGGGGTGAAATCTTGCAGGTGTTACCACTGCCCACGCGTTTGCAGCCATGTTCACCACAAGCACCTCCTCCCCCTTGGTCACCAGCAAGTACCACTGTTCCTTGTCCATGGGTCTCACTGAATATCAGTTCAGACCCTCCAACAACATAGCTGCTGGACCTGCCCCCTCGGCCCAAGAAACATACCAAGACATTATCGTCATAAAAATGTCACTCGTACTTTTAACGTACTTTGCAGTTCCACCAAGATATTATTAAAGACCCCAAAACATTTCAGATCTGTTTTCTTAGCTAATGCCATGTAACCAGGAAACTTGGTTATGGGCCAGCCTATACGGGCTCCCTGTATGAATATTTCTTCTTGTTTTCCTACCATTTACAGCAATGTATGCCCTGCGCTCTACAAGTCTCCCCTACTAGTCAGGCCGCTAGTAATACCCCAAATAATCAAGCTCCAAACTGATGCCAAGACATTAAGGGGTCAATTGTAATAGAGTTGTGTTTTGAACACCATCTAGACCCACTTTTGAGGCCGTGGCTAGAGCCTTGTCAGTTCCTTTTCTTGAGAAGACGATTAAGTCCACACTCCAACCACTTCCCTTATCAGGCTCTCCACTGTGGACCGCTACGCCTCAGGCCCCGGGACCAGGTGCCACAGGTACCTGCCAACCAGGCACAGGCCCTAGGCTTAGGGCTTATAATTCCAAGTCATTCAAATCAGCCAGTCCCCGGGGAAGCTGTGAACCCTAGTTGGCTCACCTCACTGGCCACAGCCAAGCCGATCCACACGGCTCCCGCTGCCTGTTATACTGCTCCCAGGTGCGCGTCCCCTGGTGTGGCCCTGCCTGGAGGCCTTCTCCCATTTGGAGCCATAAGGAACAAAAAATTCTGCTTTTATCTATCCCGATGTCAATATGCTGTGTCCACTATCAAAAGAATCTTTAAATCTTATAAAACACCAGCAGACCAAACCCTTTCTGGCTCAGGAAAAGTTAGGAAACACTGGACCTGGGAAGGTGCCACGGAGCTTCCAGGGACCCAGCACCTGACCAAAATCTGGGTCTCGAGCAAGGAAGAAGGTGAGGTCGGGGGTGGGGGGTCTGCTGCCTCTAGGGTCAGCCTCAAAGGACAAACTTTGCTGTCTGCCCACGTCTGTCCCCTGCTTGTCCTGTGTCAGAACCACCAGACAGACACCATGACAGCCAGGAAGGATAGATCATTCATTCACTCCCTCACTTACTCACACACTTAGTCATTCACTCACTACTTGTTCTTCAAACTAAGACTGTTCTTTCCTTGCAAACGCCCAGACCTGTTCCACGGGTACAAAATGAGTGCCCGTGGACGGAATTCGGGCTGATCTCCAAGGGAGAGGACACGTGCATCAACAGAGAAAATGAGATGCTGATCGGAGATCTGAGAAAGTAGGGCAGCCTCATGTAGGCAGCGCAGATCATGAACCAGACTCTAGGCACTTCAGAACGTGCTACTTCCCGACCCGCTCACAAGCCCGCAGTCCCCATCCCAGGGTACAGCTGCTGACGCTTGCTCTGAGGCAGCTCCGGCAGCTCCAGCATCCTGTTAACGGCAGACTAATTCTCATGTGTAGAAACATGAAGGACCAGCAATGCTTCCTGAATTAGGCCTCGTTCCCATTTCTCAAAGGATCTCACCGTGTTACCTGATGAGATTCATCTACTCACTCAACAACTGTGATTGAGGACCCTCTCTGTGCCAGAGGTATTCCAGGCTTGGAGAACAAGGCAGGTGTCCCAGAGGGCAAGCGTTCATTAAACAAGGAAACAGTGGATGATTTTCAATGGAAGAAAGTACCATGAGAAATGATCAGGGACAGAATAAATCATCTAGGGAGGAGGGTTTCTCAGGGAAGGTTTCTAAGAGATCAGGTGTCTGAGTCCTCCAGGAAGAGGTGATCAGGTGGGGAGAGCACAAAGGTCTGGACGTGGGAACCTGTTTCCTCTGCTCGAGGAGTGGAGAGGAGGGACGGGGGGGCGGGCAGGGCAGCCGGGCAGCGCTGGGGAGGAGAGGCCACCAGAAGCCTGTAAGTACAGGCTTGAAGTGCCCTGAGCACGGCTGCAGAAAGCACCCACAGACCGGCACAGAGGCCGCACAGCGGCGGTGGCGAGGAAGGTCTCGGGCTTGGACCAGGGCGGTGGGGGAGAGGGAAAGAATGGACAGAGGGTGAAATCGTTTGGAGTCTCCATGGGCTTTGGTGTGAGGATGATGAGAGGGAAGTCAAGCTGCCCGACAGTGTCCGCAAATCTGGGGTTCTGGCAGGAGAGCGGCGCCTTCTGGCCTGAGTCTCACTGCTGCCTTCTAGGGCTCCACACACCCTCCTTCCCACCATCCGTTTATGCACTGGTCCCATCCTGCCCCCCTGCCCCGCCCAGAGCTGCAGTTCCTACGGCTCGTTCAAGGGCTGGGCTCTCTTCTCCACGCCATCAACTCTGTCCATCAGGCCACAGCTGATAAAAACAAACCCCAGTTGTTATTTTTCCCTACTGGATGCATTGGGCAGACAGAACCCAGACCGGGAACTAAGACTACAGCTTTCCTCGTGGCCCCAGCTTGTGGGCTTTTGAACCAAGAGTTGGAAGGTTTTCGGTGGCCAGCCACCGGAGTGGTTCCTGCTTTCTGGTGCAGAGAGGACTTGGTGCCCGCAAAGACCACCACGAAGTGGAAATGATGCGTTGACACAGGAACAAAGCAATCAACAAGAGAAAGCAGTAAATTACTCTAAGGCTGTATTAATGAAGACAAATGTAGTAGCATCTGAAACCCATGAGAAACTCAGGGTGACATTTGTGATATGGCGACCTTTCTCAAAATTAGAAAAATTATAACCACCGTGTGGGTATGTGCAGACCTAGCAATGGGCACCTTAGCTAAACACTCCTCGCCAGACAGATTCCTTAGGGAAATACTGAACAAAGCCTCAGAAAACTCTAGTACCAAACTTATCACTTATGAATACTGACTTTAGCAGTGCTTACAAAGTCCCTGCGCCGTATCCACAAGTTATTCGGAAATTCCAGGGAGCCAGCTGTCCTTTGCCTGTTAAGAAGAGCAACAACGAGGACTTCCCTGGTGGCACAGTGGTTAAGAATCCACCTGCCAATACAGGGGACATGGATTTGATCCCTGATCCGGGAGGATCCCACATGCCGCTGAGCAACTAAGCCCGTGCACCACAACTACTGAGCCTGCGCCCTAGAGCCCGTGCGCCACAACTACTGAGCCTGCGCCCTAGAGCCCGTGCGCCACAACTACTGAAGCCCGCGCGCCTAGAGCCGGTGCTCTGCAACAAGAGAAGCCACTGCAATGAGAAGCCCGCGCACCGCAACGAAGAGTAGCCCCCGCTGGCCGCAGCTAAAGAAAGCCCGCACGCAGCAACGAAGACCCAATGCAGGAAGGAAGGAAGGAAGGGAGGAAGGAAGAGCAACAACTAAGAAAGATTCAGGGGATTTGTTAAGTCAGTTCTTGGCCTGTCAGTTCCCCAGGGGCCCCCATACTTACATCCATTCAGAGTGTAAACGTGCTCCTTGCCACTCTCTCCCTCCCTGAGAGAGAATCGGGTCTCTGAGCCAGCTGATTTCAGGTTGCAAGTAGCATCAAATTATGGTGAGAAAAGCATAGCCTTTTAAGTTGTTTAAATAAATCATTCTTTTTTATTTTATTGATTAGTTCAAATAGAACTCAAAAGGTACAAAAGGGTGAATGGGGAAAAATAAGTTTCTTTCCATCTGTCTCCCCCAGGCACCCAGCTTACCTCCCAGGAGGCAGCCGCAGCTACCAGGTCCTTGTGCGTGTGTCCAAAATATCACAGGCATCTAAAAGCAGGTGCAAGAACAGTGGGGGAGGTCCAGACAATTCAGTGGATGTTGCTGGGACGGTGGTCCATCATATGAAAAGATGAAATTGGCTCTCTACCTTCACCATACACAGATGTCACTTCTTTGTGGATTAAAGTCCCAAATGAGAAAAGAAAAACCATAATCTTGGGATAGGGAAGAATTTCTTAAGACACAGGAAACACATACCATAAGGGAGAAGGCTGAAAAAATGTATCTACTTCATTAAAAACAAACAACCTTTGAGACTTCCCTGGCGGTCCAGTGGTTAAGACTCCGTGCTTCCAATGCAGGGGGTGCGGCTTCGATTCCTGGTTGGGGAACTAAGATCCCGAGTGTCGCACGGGGCAGCAAATAAGTAAAAGACAAAAACCAAAAAACAAAATTTCTGTTAGTCAGAAAACAAGTCACAGACTGAGAAAAGACATTTGCAAAGGATAAAGCTGACACAGGACTAGAACTTGAAAATATAAAGAACACCTATATACCATCTCAGACCCACTGGTTTTGTGAAATTTAAAGAGCTTGACAATGCTAGGTTTTTGAAGACGTGGAGTGACAGGGTCGCTACCCTGTGGCATAGAGAGTTAATTCAGCCCACTCCACAGATGAGGCTGTACCCTGAGGCCCAGCGGGTCTCATCCACTCATGCTGCTTTGGGATCATAGCTCCACACTTTCTCAGATACTGGTGGAGATCCTTGTGGGCCACAGAATCTTCTAGAATGTAATCCTGCTTTTTGGTGTTCATGGTACCTATTTTCAGAGTTCCTTTCTATATATGGCAAATGATACTGTTTTTCCATTTACAGTGATGACCAAGTTTCCACTTAAAAAGTACATTTGTCAGAGAATTCTTGGAAGATATTGGAGTAGGAAACACCAGAAATCTGTTTCTCCACCTGGGCAACAATTATACTGGCAGAATCTGCCTGATGTAACTATTCTGCATCTCTGGGGTCTGTTGAAAGCCTGCCACTTCCAGGGGAAGACTCGGGGAAGATTTCAATACCTCACTCGCAATAGTGGATAGAACAAAGAGAAGATAAAGAAGTAGAAAAGTTGGACTTTCCTGGAGGTGCAGTGGTTAAGAATCCCCTTGCCAATGCAGGGGGCAAGGGTTCGAGCCTTGGTCCAGGAAGATCCCACATGCTGAGGAGCGACTAAGCCTGTGCGCCACAACTACTGAGCCTGCACACCACAATTACTGAAGCCTGTGCTCCTAGAGCCCGTGAGCTGCAACAAAAGAAGCCACTGCGATGAGAAGCCCATGCACGGCAATGAAGAGTAGTCCCTGCTCGCCCCAACTAGAGAAAGCCCGCACGCAGCAATGAAGACCCAACACAGCCAAAACATGTTTTAAAAAAAGAAAAGAAAAGAAATAGAAAACTTAAATGACACAATAAACAAACTAGATCTAACAGACATGTACGGTAAGTCCCCTACATACAAATGAGTTCTGTTTCGAGAACACTTTCATAAGTCTAATTTGGTTTTTTTGTTGTTGTTTTGTTTTGTTTTGTTTTTTGCGGTATGCGGGCCTCTCACTGTTGTGGCCTCTCCCGTTGCGGAGCACAGGCTCCGGATGCGCGGGCTCAGCGGCCGTGGCTCACGGGCCCAGCCGCTCTGCGGCATGTGGGATCTTCCCGGACCGGGGCACGAACCCGTGTCCCCTGCATCGGCAGGCGGACTCTCACCCACTGCGCCACCAGGGAAGCCCTCCAATTCGTTTTTAAGTCCAACAAAGTTAGCCTAGGTACCCAACTAACACAATTGGCTATATAGTACTGTACTGCAGTAGGTTTATAATACTTTTCACACAAATAATACATAAAAAACAAACACAAAAATTAAAGAAAACATTTTGAATCTTAGAGTACAGGACCACGAAAAGTACAGTAGTGCAGTACAACAGCTGGCATACAGGGGCATGTTCACATCTTTGAAAACTCACAACTTGAAGGTTCGTATGTAGGGGACTTACTGTACAGAACACTCCACCAAAGAACAATAGAATATACATTCTTCTCTAGTGCACATGGGACATTTTCCAGGATAGACCATATGTTAGGCCATAAATTTAGTGCCAATGGATTTAAAGAGATAGATATTATAGAAAACATCTTCTCTGACCACAATGGGATGAAGTTAGAAATCAGCAACAAGAGAAAAACTGGAAAATCCACAAAATCATGGAAATTAAAAAACACGCTCTTTTTCTTTTTATTTTTTTATTGGAGTAAAATTGCTCTAAAATGTTGTGTTAGTTTCTGCGGTACAATGAAGTGAATCAGCTATATGTATACCTATATCCATCCCCCCATCTCACCCATCTGGTCGTCACAGAGCACTGAGGTGAGCTCCCTGTGCTATACAGCAGGTTCCCACTAGCTATCTATTTTACACGTGGTAGTGTATTTACGTCAAACCTAATCTCCCAGTTCTTCCACCCTCCCCTTCCCCCCCATGTCCACATGTCCATTCTCCATGTCTATGTCTCTATTCCTGCCCTGCAAATAGGTTCATCTGTACCATTTTTCTAGATTCCACATATATGCGTTATATACGATATTTGTTTTTCTCTTTCTGGCTTACTTCATGCTGTATGACAGACTCCAGGTCCATCCACATCTCTACAAATGACCCAGTTTCATTCCTTTTTATGGCTGAGTAGTATTCCATTGTACATATGTGCCACATCTTCTTTATCCATTCATCTATCATTGGACATTTAGGTTGCTTCCATGTCCTGGCTATTATAAATAGTGCTGCAGTGAACACTGGTGTACGTGTGTCCTTTAGAATTATGGTTTTCTCTGGGTATATGCCCAGTAGTGGGATTGCTGGGTCATATGGTAGTTCTTTTTTTAGTTTTTTAAGGAATCTCCATACTATTCTCCATAGTGGCTGTATCAATTTACATTCTCAACAACAGTGCAAAAGGGTTCCCTTTTCTCTACACCCTCTCCAGCATTTACTGTTTGTAGATTTTTTTGATGATGGCCATTCTGACTGGTGTGAGGTGATACCTCATTGTAGTTTTGATTTGCATTTCTTGAATAGTTAGTGATGTTGAGCATCTTTTCATGTGCCTCTTGGCCATCTGTATGTCTTCTTTGGTGAAATGTCTACTTAGATCTTCTGCCCATTTTTTAATTGGTTTGTTTGTTTTTTTGATATTGAGCTCCATGAGCTGTTTGTACATTTTGGAGATTAATCCTTTGTCTGTTGCTTCACTTGCAAATATTTTCTCCCATTCTGTGGGTTGTCTTTTCATCTTGTTTATGGTTTCCTTTGCTGTGCAAAAGCTTTTAAGTTTCATTAGGTCCCATTTGTTTATTTTTGTTTTTATTTTCATTAGTCTAGGAGGTGGGTCAAAAAGGATCTTGCTGTGGTTTATGTCAAAGAGTGTTTTTCCTATGTTTTCCTCTAAGAGTTTTATAGTGTTTGATCTTACATTTAGGTCTCTAATCCATTTGGAGTTTATTTTTGTGTATAGCGTTAGGTAGTGTTCTAGTTTCATTCTTTTACGTGTAGCTGTCTGGTATTCCCAGCACCTCTTATTGAAGAGGCTGTCTTTTCTCCATTAAGCAACACACTTTTAAACAATCAATAAATCAAGAAGAAGTCAGAAAGAAAATTAGAAAATACTCAGAGATAAAAGAAGACTAGAACACAACATATCAAAACTTATGAGTGTAGTGAAAGCAGTGCTAAGGGGGAAATTTATAGCTATAACTCTTCTATTGCAAAATAAGAAATATCTCAAATAAACAACCTTACTTTACAACTTAAGAAACTAGAAAAAAATGAACAAACTAAACTCAAAGTTAGAAGAAGGAAAGAAATGATAAAGATTACAGCAGAGATAAATGAAATAGAGAATAGAAAAACAATAGACAAAATCAATGAAACCAGAAGTTGCTTCTTCAAAAAGATCAACAAAATTGATGAACATTTAGACAGATAGACTAAGAAAAACAGAGAGAAGACTCAGATTACTAAAATCACAAACTAGAGTGGGGAGATAACTACCAACTCTACAGATATAAAGAGGATCACGAGACTACCGTGAACAATTGTACACCAACAAATCAGATAATCTGCATGAAATGGACACATTCCTAGAAACACAAAACCTACCAAGACTAAATCACAAAGAAACGGAACATCTGAGTAGATCTATTTCTAGTAAGGAATTTGAATCAGTAATGAAGAATATCCCGACAAAGAAAAGCCCTGGACCTGATGGCTTCACTGGTAAATTCCACCAAACATTTAAAGAAGGACTAATACGAATCCCTCTCAAATTTTACAAAACATTGAAGAGGAGGGAACACTTCAAGCCCCATTGTATGAGGCCGGTAGTACCCTGACATCAAAGCCAGACAAAGCCACTACAAGAAAACCATAGACTGATATCCCCTATGAGCACCGATGGAAAAATCCTCAACGAAATACTAGCAAACAGAATTCGGCAGCCTGTTCTCACGGCAGGCACTGCAAAGGGCACCTGACACATATTACCTCATTTAATTCACAAATATCCCTGTGAGAGAGGGATTACTCTTGCCATTTTATAGACAAGCAAACCAAGGCAAAGAAATCAAGTACTTCATCTGAAGTTGCAGCGAGTGTATTTCTATCTACTTCTATTTACTTCTTCTTCTCAGGAGAGATTTTTAACCCAAGTTCCACATTCACACTCTATAAGCTGAGGGCTCGCCAAGGTCTCTCACTAAGTATCTATTGTATATTCAACATGGGACCCGAGGGAGGGCCATGACTGTGATAAAATTAGGGGTGCAGCTGTGGCTGTACGTGGCTGTCTTCGTGGAACACAAGATGCAGAAGAGAAAGCCAGAGGCCACAGTTCAGAACAGCCAGAAGCCTGAGTGCTCAGGTCCTTCTTGCAGGAAGGAAACCCAGGCAGGAGGACTGACAACCAGAGGACCTGAGGGAGCCCAGGCGAGCAGAGCCAAGATGCGCCCTCCTGAACGGGGTCTCCAACGACAAGTTCTATGTTCCGTGTCCACCATTTAAGAAACAGTGTCATTTCTCTCCTACCCTCAGCCTCACGTCTCTACGTACTGGTCTGCAGCTTCTTCTTTTCACCTCCAAATTATGCTCTCCTGGTCATGTTCCTGTGTCAGCACATGGATGTCTACTGTGCCTTTTCCAGCTCTCAGAGGGCCTCCCACAGAATGGACACAGCCCTCGTGCGTCTGGATGACTTGTCCTATTCGGAGTGGACGTGGTCACAGGGCTTCTTGAGAATGGGCAGTCCTTTCCCACAGAGTTGCTCCCTCCCATTGACTGACCAGAGGTGGGGAGGGGATGTCGTGTCTCAGAGAACCTGGTAAGGCCAGGATTCGGGTCCTTCTGATGTTTAAGTTGGGGTCTGAAGCACCTCCCATGATGCAATGGCTGCTCTGCACAGTCACGACTGCTGCCCAAAACAGCTGGGCTGGTCAGATGAGGGCCAGGCCTCGTCCCCAGGGGCTGTGGCACCGTCCACCCTGTTCAGCCAGGCTGTGTCCTGCACACTTCTGGGTGCAGCTCTCTGGAGCCTTCTCTGTCATCCAGGTGAAGCAGCGACAGGCGCCCTCCTTGCCTTGCAAGGGCTTAGCTGCTCCGAGTCATAGACCAAGACCTAGAGCAGCCAAGAGCTCTTCCTCCTTTCTGTTCCCCACATCTGGAAAAGCCGGTCTGTTTACAGTGATAGCAATCAATTCACCCAAAGGACACACGTCCTGGCAAGTTCAGGAAGCCAGTGGGACACAGCCCCTGTGGAAGCTGAATGTTCCTGGGCTTTCCAGAAACCTGCCTGCATGCTTAAAATTTCCCCCCCCTCTTTCTGTCCCTCCTTGCCTCCACCCTCTCTCCCTGTCCTTCAACAAACACTCATCACCCTTCACATGTACCAGGCACTGTGGTAAGTACTGAGCACTGAAAGGTGAATTAGCAAGTTCCTACTACTCTTCGTAAGGACGTGCCGTTCTTCTGCACCAAGTTTCAAATTCCCCTTGGTCGAGGTTTTCTATAGTTTTATTGTATTTTCTGAATTCATGCTGTCCCAGATATCGAGGGTCCCTACGCTGATTCAGAGAACCATGGGCTGGTCCCTGGACCCCTGTTTCTTTAGGCTCTGTCCCAAGTGCTTTGCACTGACCAAGCCTTCCAAGAACTGAAGAAACATGGGCACCTGCTGGAATCCCCTCTCTTCCCTGGAGGAGAACTCACAATGGCCTTGTCAAAGGCCGTCATGGCTGCCACCTGGAATGCTCCCAGGTACAATGGCCTCACCTCCACTACCCAGGCTCCCACATATACCTCCCTCTCCAGCCTGGTCACTTGTGCTCAGACAGCTTGGGCGTGGCACTTTGAGGGTACATTTTAGGTTGAATGAATGGACAAGTCACCAGGTGGAAACAGAAGCTCAGAGAGGTAGCAAGTCTGCCCCTTCATGACTTCTAAAAGGTAACATGCAGAGCCGAAAATAGTTGCCTTGATTTGGGAGAATCACGGAGTATTAGTACAATTTTCCTTTCTATGTTTTCTAAGTTTAAGTGTATTTTTTCCAAAAGAAAACAAATGCAGAGAAAAGATAACAAGAAAGGTCCCTCTGGCACAGTAGGTGGGAGGGTAAAGGTTTCTCAATACCTGGAGGCAAGTGGCTTCTCTAAAAGGTGGGTTCCTGGTCATCCGAGAGGGGGTCAGTTCCCACGGGGAGGCCTTCGGAGGAAGCCTGAGTTTGAGAGTGAAAGGCCCAGGATCGAGGCTGTTCCGGGATGCACCTGCTAAATTCCAGTGTTTTCTCAGCAATTCTTCGGAGTCTTAGTAGCATGCTGCATGGCAAAGGCTATTTGAGAGGTGCTGTAAGTGAAACCTGGAAAGGACATGCTTAACAGGGAGCAGCCTGCAAGCCCCAACCTGCACAGCTTGAGTAGCCTGCAAGCCCCAACCTGCACAGCTTGAGTAGTGAGTCTGCATCCAGGGGACCCACCGGCCCAGCCCTCTCTGTGCATCTGATGCTTCCTGATGTCCTGGGCAACTTGGGCCAAACTCTAGGTGTAACTCACTGGGCAGGCAGTGAGCTCTCCTGCAGAGTGGCAGGGTCCCCACCCCTCTCTGGGGCAGAGAGCATGAACCTGATTATTCTCAGGGCTGAACAGGGGGAAATGACTAAGCTTGAGGTATGCTTAATACTCTTTAGATTTTGCCCCTTTCCTCTGAGCCCAGCCTGCCCTTGGCCTTTCCAGCTCTGCCCCAGGAGCCACCCTGTTCCCCACAGAGATCAAAGACTTTCCAGCCTCCAGGACCCTTCCAGGTGCACCCTGCCTCCCTCTTCCTGCACAGACTCCCCTATCAGCATCTGTCCTGTCTTCTTCTCCCAGAACCCACCGCCTGTGCCTATTTCCTTCTGCCCTAGACGTCCATGGCTCTTCTCCCTTCTCCCCCAGCACAGTGGCTCTGACCCCTATCAGGGATTCCCTTATTTATCCTGCAGCCCTTGCAGCACGTGGAGCAGGGCCTGACCATCCTCCAGGGCCTGTGCCTGCTGTTCCTCTGTAGGGAAGGCCTCCTTCTCCCTCTAGTTAACCACTGCACACTCGCTCAAGGGTCACTTCCTCCCACAAGCTCCCTCCAGCCCTAGGTCAAGCCAGGCTGGGCTGCTGGGTGCCCCTGAGGATCCCTGCAGTCTCCTCCCAGCACCAAACCCTTTACACATTTATCATGCAGTGTCTGATTGAACTCTCTCTCTCCTTTCCCTAGGGTAAGCTTCAAAAAGGCAGGGATCCACATCCTTGCCAACATTTGTTATATGTGTTCTTTTTGATGACAGCCATTCTGAAAGGTATGAGGTGACATATCACCATGGTTTTGATTTGCATTTCCCGGATTAGTGATCAGCATCTTTTCACGTCCCTTGGCCGTAGGCATTTCCTCTTTGGAAAAATGTATATTCAGTTCTTCTACCCATTTTTAAATCGGTTTATTTATTTATTTATTTTAGCTATATTAGCTGTTTATATATGTTGGATATTAACTCCTATCGGTCATATAATTTGCACATATTTTTCTCATTCAGTAGGTTGTCTTTTCATTTGTCAATGGTTGCCTTTGTTGTGCAAAAGATTTAAGTTTTATTACTAAGGTCCTATTTGTTTAATTTTGCTTTTATTTCCTTTGCTTTAGGAGACAGATCCAAAAAATATTGCTACAATTTATTTCAAAGAATATGTTGGCTATGTTTTCCTCTAGGAGTTTTATGGTTTCCTATCTTACATTTAGGTCTTTAATCCATTTTGAGTTTAGTTTTGTATATGGTGTTAGAGAATGTTCTAATTTCATTCTTTTATGTGTGGCTGTCTAGTTTTCCCTGCACCACTTATTGAAAAGACTGTCTTTTCTCCATTGTATATTCTTTCCTCCTTTGTCATAGATTAATTGAACATAAGCGTGTGAGTTTCTTTCTGGGCTCTCTATTCTGTTCCATTGATTTATGTGTCTGTTTTTGTGCCAGTACCATACTGTTTTGATGACTGTAGCTTTGTAGTATAGTCTGAAGTCAGGGAGTATGACTGCTCCAGCTCTGTTCTTTCTCAAGATTGTTTTGGCTATTCAGGGTCTATTGTGTTTCCATACAAAATTTTAAATTATTTGTTCTAGTTCTGCAAAAAATGCCATTGGTATTTTAATAGGGGTTGCACTGAATCTTTAGATTGCCTTGGGTAGTATGGTCATTTTAACAATATTAATTCTTCCAATCCATGTTGGTGAGGATGTGGAGAAAAGGGAAAGCCCATACACAGTCGGTGGGAAGGTAAATTGGTGCAGCCACTTTGGAAAACAGTATGGAGGTTTCTCAAAATACTAAAAATAGAACTACCATCTGACACTACTCCTGGGTATAACTAAACCACTCATTGGAAAAGATACATGCACCCCAATGTTCATAGCAGCATTATTTACAATTGCCAAGATATAGAAGCAACATGAATGTCCATCAACAGAGAATGGATAAAGAAGATGTGAGATACAGACACACACACACACACACACACACACACACACAATGGAATACTACTCAGCCATATAAAAGAATAAAATTTTGCCATTTGCAGCAACATGGACGGACTTGGAAGACGTGCTAAATGAAGTAAGTCAGACAGAGAAAGACAAATACTGTTGATATCACTTATATGTGAAATTTAAAATATACAACAAACTATTGAATATAACATAAAAGAAGCAGACTCACAGATATAGTTTTCAAGTGTGTGGATTTTATGCAGGGGGCACGGAGGCAGTGGGACAGTCTGCCTTCTAGAGTCAAGAGGCCCAGTTGCCCTCCATGTGGCCTGGGCATGTTCCTTCCCCACTCTGAGCCTGTAGGTGGGGTGACACCTACTGGAAAGGCTCTGTGGGATTAAATGAGGTCATGTGTGCAAAGAACCTATGGCAGTGCTGGACACTTAGTAGGCCCTCAGCAATGCTGGCTCCCCTCCACCCTCCAAGGTCCAAGGCAGCTGTGACTGTCCTTAATCCATCGCCCAGCAGTTCCACCACGGAGTGATGCGGACCGGGGTGCAGCGTTCCGGGCTCCGGGCTCTGAGGGTGCAGGGAGAAGGAATGGGTGGCCGGAGCTGGTCTCAGCACCGCCTCTGCAGGGCAGGGAACTGGTCTCACGATGAGCCTGGACCCAGAGGTCACGCATATTAACTAACCCAGCAGAAAGATGAAAGAGCTCCAACTTAAGAACAGTTCGAGCAGTGGTGACCCGAGGGGTGCCACGGTGGGGAGTTTGGGGGGCATAGTGGTTGATGGTGATCATTCTTAAGAAATGGCGATCACCTGCAAAGAGTGCAAAGTGTGCGAAGTGTGCGAAGCGCCTCACCGTGGTAGCTTTGGCTCCGGGTGGGAGGTGGCGCCCAGACGTGGGCATCAGGAGTCAAACCCCCGCCCCAACCTCGGGGTGGTTCAGGGCTGCGCCCTTGGCGCTGGGCAGGTCCCTTGGGGTGCCCCTCAGTCTAGGGCGGGGGCCGGGCGGCGGCCGGGGCTCCTCCCTCTTCGTCAGGGGCGCCCCTGCTCTTAACCCGCGCGCGGGGGCGCCCTGGCCACTGAGCTCCGCCGGGCAAGAGAGCGCTCAGCGCAGAGCCAGAGCTGCGCGCGTCCTGTTCCGAGGCCGTCGCCAGCCCACCAGCATGGCCCCCTCAGCGGCGTCGGGCGGCAGCAGCCTGCCTAGCGGCTTCGCGGTCTTCACCACCTTCCCGGACCTGCTCTTCATCTTCGAGTTTGTGAGTGGCTGGCGCGCCCCCGCGCCCGCGCCTGGGAGGGCGGGATGGGATGGGTCGTGCCGCGCGCTCTCCTGGGGGATCCGTACAGCGTGCCGACTGATCCGCAAGCAGCGAGGGTCCCTGAGCCTCGGTAGCCGGGCCCGGGGAGGAAAGACTCTCCCGCACGCCCACCCCGCAGTAATACTTTGGCCCCTTCTAGCTAACGGCCATGGGGAAACCGTCTCCAAGACTTAGGTGGAAAAAACGAACTCGCAACACGGGTCAGATACCCGAAGCCGGCCCCGGTCCACTCTTTGCGCGCCGGTTTCGATGCTGCGCTCCCGACCTGTCTCCCATGGGCCGAGCAGAGGAAGCCCTTATTGGAGAGCGACGTCCCTGTAGAGGGGCCCAGCTCTTTCCAGGGTTAGGATTTTGCTTCAAAATTTAAAAATCATCAAAAGAAACCTGAGGATTACCAAGCGAAGTGTGGAGATTGGGTTGGTGTCATAGGAGGAGCCGAATCCGGATTATTTTCTCTTGAACGTCTCTGGTGAAGGTATTTGCGACAACTTTGATCTGGAACTAATAAAACACGCTGTCGTTTGCTCCGCCACAGCCATGGTGCCCAGTGTGGGGTGTGCGAGGGGAGAGGGACCTGTGAGAGGCGTCCCCGGCCTTGGCTGACTTTGAGCAGTCTGTAGACCTCTGCACCGCGGCTGGTCCCTCCTTACACTGGAGCCGCACAGCCTCGCACGGCTGCAGGAAAGCGCTTCCTACTCTGGGCTCCTGTAAAGTGCTCACTGCCGGGAGGCTTCAGACCCGCCTTCAGCCTAAACTCCCCCAGGGCCCCAGGGCCTCACCTAAGGGGGTGGGGGGAGCGGGTGCGGTATTTCTTCTGTGGGTGCCGTTCCACGGGCTCCGAGACTCCTTTCCCTGCGTCCCCACCGCAGAAGTGGCTGCCTGGAGAGTCAGCTGGAAAAGAAAACGTCCAAGCCTGTTTAAAAACGGGACCCCAGCTTCTTATCTCCTGACGGTCAGGGAGGGTGTGAACAACAAAGGGATCAGGTTCTGTCATCCACGGAGGGTTGGGGGAAAGGGAAGCGGGGGTTAAGTTTGCTTGATGGCACCATATCAAGGAAGTGACATCTAGGAGAAACCCTGGACACCTCTAAGCTGGGCCACACCGTTTATAGGTAGGGACACCCAGACCCAGAGTGGAAGGGGCTTGCAGTCACTGGAACATTCCTTCCCCAAATGGCTCATCTCCGCGCTTCCAGTCGCACTTAGCCTGAAGATGAGTAATAGGTGGTTTCTTCAGAGGCTACTGTATTTACAAAGGCAGAATTTGGTGACTGTAAGTGATGATGGCTAGAGGTGAGATGGGGCAGAGAGATTTTTAAGCAACAAAATGACTTGCTCGTATCTCTTGAGTTGCCCTAATGAGTTTTTTACTCTGCCTTTGTAGCTGTTTGGGGAGCATTATAACAAGAATCATAAGAAAGTGTGTTGAGAATTGCCTGGCAGTCCGGTGGTTAGGACTCTGTGCTTCCACTGCCAGGGGCCCGGGTTCAATCCCTGGCCGGGGAACTAAGATCCCGCAAGCCACACGGCATGGTCAAATAAATAAATAATTTTTTTTTAAAGTGTGTTCATCGGGCTTCATGCAAAAGACTCTAGCACACCCTCCTCCTCTTGCCCTGACCTGAACAGGTACACGAACATGTGTGTCACAATAATCAACAGGTGGAAACAGCCCAAATGTCCCATCAACGGGTGAATGGATAAGCAAACCGGAATAGTCCATGCAACGGAATATTATTCAGCTGTAGAAAGGAATGAAGTACTGATACAGGTTGATAAACACTGAAACACTGCTCTAAGTAAAAGAAGCCAGGCACAGAAGGTTACATAGTGTATGACTGCATTTATCTGAAATGTCCAGAATGGGTAAGTCTATAGAGACAGAACTCAAATCGGTGGTTTGCCAGGGGCTGAGACGAGAGGGTAATTGGGAGCAGCTTAATGGGTATGGGCTTTTCTTTCAGGGTGATGAAAAGGTTTTGGAGTTAGCGGTGATGGTTGTACAACATCGTGAGTGTATTAAATGCCATCGAACTGGTCCCTTTTAAATGGTTACTTTTCTGTTGCACCAACTTCAAATCAAACTTTTTAAATTAAGAACTATTTCAAAAATGACAGAAAAGTATATATACTTCAATAGGCATCCACGTAATTAACACTCAACTTTGTCAAATCTTAATGTTTTGCCTTATTTACTCTCAGTATTAAGGAAATAGGGCTTTCAGATGACATCTAAGCCCCCTGGGTATTTTGCTATTATCTCACCTTACCTCTCGTCCCTCCAGCCTCAGGACGACCCCTGGGCTGGATGTGTGTTCAAGATTAGACCTTTACTGCACCCCTAACTATCTATGACTACACACGGTGTGGTTTTATATATTTTCTCACTTTCTGAAAGTACCGTCACCCCGTACACATCCTTCTGTAACATGCTTCTCATGCAACCTTGTTCTGAGCTTTATACATGTTGACACTGTTTATTCAGTCTTCTATTGCTGGACACTTGGGCAATTTCCAATGTGTTGCATTTTGATAGCGCAGATGGAACCGCCAAAGAACATCCTTGTATTTGCCTCTTTCCTTTTGGGAATTTCTTGTGGGAACACACAGAGATTTGACTTGCTGGGTCATAGGGAATGTACACCCTTGTTTTCTCAGACGTTAGCACACTGATATCCAAAAGGGTTACAACGTACACAGTCAGAAGAGAAGTTTCCAGGAAGCTGATGAAGCTAATTGAGCTCAGGACTCCCACTTGCTCAGGACCCTTCCAAGACTGACTCACTCCGCATGCTTTCGTAAAGAGGGTCCCCATATCGTATAACTTCCTGACCCCACCAGCGGCTTATGAAAGTCTCCATTGTTCCTCATCCTGCCACACTTGGTAGAGTCAGATTTTGTAATTTTCTGCTAGTCCAGAGGGTGTGAAATCCTTGATTATTTTTTAACTCTGTGGTCCAGCGAGTCGTTGATTACTCCCAGTCTGTATTCTCATGCCTGACCTCCCAATAGCCTGGAAGGTGCAGATGCCAAACTTTCAGCCTCCAGGACTGAGGGTGGAGCTCTGCCCAGCTCCCAAGACATGCCCACAGAGCAGGGAAGGCTGGTAGCTCGGGCTGGCGCAGGGCAGCTCAACTCTGGCCCTGCACCCCTACCCCTGAGCTCCTGACTTCCGAGAGCTGCAGGGTCTTCACAGGAAGGGGAAGGCAGGCCCAACCAGGTGGTGTGACCCTGCCTCCGTGAGCACCCCAGAGCCGCAGAGGCCATGCCGCTGTTGCAGGCGGTGGGGTCACAGGTGTACCCCCATTCAGGTGCAGGTGGAACGCCCAGTGTCCCCCCTCCCACAACAACTCCCCCCAGGGCTTTGCTTCTGGCCTGTTCCCCCACTGCCACCCAAGGACATTTTTCCTTTTGGAGCCAAGGCTCTGTCTCCCCATCCTCGTCTTCCCTCTAAGCCAGGGGCTTCGGGACACTTGGGACATGTTCAGAAAATGGGATGTTAACATAGGATGTTTTTTGTCTCAGCTCTGGCCAGCTCTGGTCTCCCCAAGTGCCGGGAGAGACGCCTCCCTTTCGAAACTTGTGAAGGGGATACCTGAAAACAGGTTATGTAATAATCTTTAACCCAACTGCCTCTTCCCCAGCCTGCTAGAGATGGAGCCGCTGATAGAATGGCTGGATCTTGAGAGAACATTTCTTTGGAAAGAGTGTGCGCACCTCAGGGTGTGCCCTTTGGGGGGCGGGGGTGGGAGTTGGAAGCCACCCGGAATCAGCCTGCAGTGTCGATTCTTACAGTGAACTGGACATAGTAGTTACTGAAATGAGACTGCTTCTAGGACCCAAAGTGACTGGGGACTTTTTATTATTTGAGAGTGACCAGAAAAGTCCTGGGACTGGGAGGGCAGGGGAGGGCAGGATGACAAAGCACTTTTCTGACGGGTGGTCCACATTCTGGCTACACTGGGAAGGCAGCATGAGGACCCCTAGGAGATGAGAGATGTAGAATCACAGAAACATAGTTTTCAAGAGGTGGGGGGAAACTGAGGCTCAGAGAGGGGAGGCAGCTCGCCCGGTACCTCCATCTCCAGTGGCACTTCTTGCAGTGACAGCAGAGCTCTCGCAGATTCCTGCATTCACCCAAACACCCACGATGAACTTCCGTCTACAACAGAAGGGACCACATTGCCCACCTGGCAGCCCTGGGCAAGGCCTGATTCCCTCTCTCCCCCCAAGGGAGTGAAGGGACAGCTCGGAGCCACTGGGGAGCTCACAGCTGCCTAGGCCTTATTGTCAAAAACACCCTGGAAAAACAAAAACAAAAACAAAAACAAAAAAACACCCTGGAGGTCCTGAGTCACTAGGTTCTGGGCCGGCCCAAGAATCTGCATTTGCTAAGCACTGCACGGCCCGCATCATCCAGCTAGGTTTGGAGTGGTCGACGGGAGGCCAGTCTACCCCTTAACGTTAAATGGGCGACAGGATACTGGAGACAGCTCTCAGTGAAAGGCTTGGGCAAGAAGCCAGGTGCCCTGAGGTTCTCCTGGGCTCAGCGGAAGCACCCTCTCTGCTCCTGGGGAAACTTTCATTCTGCCCCAGCCAGGGACCTCTCCTACAGTCACTGGAGAGTACGAGCCGGCCCTGCCGCCAGTGCAGGACGGTGGCTGAGCCTCACTTCCCTGGCTGTGCCCACTGACTCCTGGCCCTGTGTCTCTCCTCGTGTTGCAGGCCCCTCCCTGGAGCTGTTTAAAAGGAGGTAAGGGTACTGCTGGGTTTTCTCCTTTCCTCTTCTCTGAAGGGAGGGGGAGAATTATAGGTAGAGGTCTCTCAGGGTTTTGTCCTTGGAGCTGAGAAGTGACTTTCCAGGTTTTCAAGAATGGGAGGCCTGCTTTGATCCGAAGTCAGTGACTGAGCTGTTCTCTGGAGACCACTAAGCGTGATGACGCAGCTCAGCTCCAGGATCCTCATGCGTATGTCGTCACAACCAAGCTGCCTTGAGAAAGATTGCTTCTGCGCTTTCCATAGGTCACCCCCAACTCGACGCAGATGGGCCCCCCTCTCTGTCCGAGTGCTTTCAGAAGAGAGTAGGCAGGTTCCAGATGCCCCTGCAAGGCACAGCTCACACTCAAGTCAGGCCAGGACAAAGGATGGCTGCTGCACCCACTCCCTCCATGCTGGCTGCCAGGGCGCGTTGGGGACGTGTGCTGTGCTGTCAGCCAAGGCTGGTTCTGCAGAGCCTTAGGAATGGCTTGTGTTTTGTTTTGTTTGCTTTTTTTTAATTGAAGGATAGTTGATTTACGTTGGCCAATCTCTGCTGTACAGCAAAGTGACTCAGTTATACACATACAGACATTCTTTTTTAAAATATTCTTTTCCATTATGGTTCATCCCAGGAGATTGGATATAGTTCCCTGTGCTATACGGTAGGACCTCGTGGTTTATCCATTCTAAATGTAATGGTTTGCATCTACCAACCCCAAGTTCCCAGTCCATCCCTCTCCCTTCCTCCCCCTTGGCAGCCACAGGTCTATTCTTTATGTCTGTAAGTCTTTTTCTGCTTTGTAGATAGGTTCATTTGTGCCCTATTTTAGATTCCACATGTAAGTGACATCATATGGTATTTGTCTTTCTCTTTCTGACTTACTTCACTTAGTATGATAATCTCTAGCTGCATCCATGTTGCTGCAAATGGCATTATTTCGTTCTTTTTAATGGCTGTGTAGTATTCTATTGTATATATGTACCGCATCTTCTTTACCCAAGGAAGAGCTTGGCTTTGCTCTGGACTCAGGACACTTTATCTGAGGGAAGGGCTGGGCATGGGAACTGGGCCACCTGGGGCCTGCCTCCAGGCAGGATGGGGCCAGCCAGTCTGGACCTGGATGGGGGCTGGGGACTGACTCCCCCTGGATTCCGTGCTGAGCCCTGGCTTCCACCCCCGATACAAGCCCAGCTGCGCTTCTTCTTGGCTCTCAAGTATAGGTCCCTGGACTTGGTGCTTTGGACCAGAGGCCACCAGGGTCAGGCACTGATGAGATGCCCCAGCAGGTGTTCTCTCTGGATGCTCATGAATGTGAGGACAGCAGGTGAATGACAGCCCTGGTCCCTGAAGCACTGATGCCTTGGGGAGGTGTGGGCCAACTCCTCACGGGTTCCAGATTATTCCTCAGAGCATGAAGCAGGGCCCTGGTACTCTCTGCATCATGGGGCTCTGACCTGTCTTCTGCATTCTGGTGGGAAGCTGTGGTTCCTGGTAGCTTCTGGATGGGTAGCTTCTAGTGGCATAACCACTTCCTAGGGTAATGCAGTGGCCTTGATTCTCCGCCACACTTAGCCAAGGCTCTCTGTCCCTCCCACCATGTGAAAAACATTCGGTTCACGCTGGGGCAAAACAACCCTTGTGTTGAATCATTTTAATACACCAAGGTCCTGGGACCTAGAACATACATGTAGGAACTAAAAGAAAAGCCTTGTCACCAGCCGTCACACATTGATGTGCATGTGCGGTGAGAAAAAGGGCCACACAGCCAGTCTCAGCTGACCTGAAATTCCACACTGGAGCCTTGGTTCCTATTAGAATACAGTCAGGCTGGGAGGGGAGGGGCCAGAAAGAGCGGGACGGGGGGAAGGGGGAGAAGTACCCCCACATGCTAATGACCAGTGCTATGGGGGGTGGGGGTGGGTACTCACCTGAGGGAAGAGGGACTCAGGCCTGGACAGGAGGCCACTTCCCAGTCCACACTCACCCTGTTAATATCAACTACAGACGTGAACCCACACCCTGTCTTTTTGAATCCCAGACCTCTATCCTCCTCTTCACAAACAGACTCAAGGTCCCCTGAGTCCTGGTCTCACCCTCAGATTAAAGGGACATTATCTAAGTCTATATTGGGAGGGTCATGTAATGATGGTTCCCCAGAAGGAAGGAGCCTGCTGACAATGGGACCAGGAGGGCAGAGCACCTGGCATAGGTAAACTGAGTCACGAAGCCTCAGAAGCACTCCTGGTGCTCACCATGGGAGTAGACTCCGAGGTCAGACTCCTCAGTTGGCAGAGGGGGAGAGGGTCCCCACAGAGAGAATCTCTGACCTGCCCCAGATACCTCCATGAGGTCCAAGGAGAGGACGCTGTGCAAATATCTGGGCTCTTTCCCTCTCCTGGGCAGAGGTGATTAGCTGGTCACCCTCACTGGGGCCCCGACACTCACTAGGACCTGCCTTTGCCCTTGGTGGCCCCAGAGCTGCTTGACTGGGGCTTGGCAGCAAGACTGGAGGAGAGAGGCCAGGATGGGAGAGATGGGCTCCATTTACTAGTGTGTCTTTGAATAAAGTCTGTCTCCCTGGACGTACCTGCCCCCAGTGCTGCCATTTCCTCTCAGTATCTGTTAAATGCATAAGTGAATGAATGAATGAATGGGTGGCTGAGTGAGTGAGCAGGTGGAGGAAGGCTTTCCTTTGACTTGCTGGGAGCCCAGTTCCTCCATACAAGGGTGGTGGGGCTCACATGACAACTAGTGTTTGCTTCCTGCTGTCTCTGCTTTTCAGAACAGGAAGAGCCCCCCGCCTCCCCCTCAGACCCCTTTTCGTGGGTCTTGGGGAAGGTTTCAGTGCTCTGATCTCCCTCTCTCTATACTCTCCTGCTGCCTGGTGCTTAAGTCCTCTTGACTTGGTGCCTATTCCCTTCCCTGCAGTAGCTCAGCCTCCAGACACACACGCACAAGAAAACGCCCTCTGCTCTACCTCACGGAATGACTGATTGTTTTAGTCAAACAAGGCTCAGAGCTGGGACTGCTGCTTCTCCTGGAACACCGTTACTCTACTGGCCAAGTCACCTGCATAGGCCCTCCCAGCATTGCAATGACCCCTGACTGCCAAAAGAGTTCAGTGGATAGAGACACTTCCAGAAACACAAACTGGAGTTGCTCTTCCTGGTGGCCCTGGGAGAGCACCTAAGGGCTCGGAGCTCTCGGCAGCCGGGACAAGTCTCATTGCTGTGTCCATCTCTCTCCTCCCTCCTGGGGAGGTGATTTTTGCCCACCTGACCAAAGTAGCAGGACTGCTCAGGGTTGGGTGCGCCACCTGTGTTCTGTGGCCAGTTTCCTTCTCAAGAGTTCAGGGCACAAGCTCCTATTCACATACATGTGCCCTTCAAGACCACACTGTGCCCTCAGAGCTTGGGAATTCTGACACTGGGCCCCGAGGGACTTACTACCGGGTGTGTGTGTGAACAGCCCCACGTGGACGTCCTCCTTGGGTCACGTCTTGCCTTGTTATGGGAAGACTGCCTGCTTGTGGCAACCCTGACAGAGTAAAATGAGCCCCAGAAAAATATTCAGAGAATTTAAGCGATCCTTCTGCCTTGAACTCAATGATCCAAGTCCTGCTGCAAAAACACTGGACAATTGTGGACCCAGAGCTCTCAGCCCTGCACAAGCAATGGAGACACCCTACCAATCTCAAGAATGTGCCGGAGGAGTCCTTTTCCCACTTTTGTAACCAGAGCTCATTGTTGGAAGGAAGGCTTTCGCATATTTTTATGTCCTTTGTGTTCCCTTCGGCAGAGGCAGACACATTTTCCTCAGCTTTTGATTTCTGGGAGATTGTAGGTTTTTCTCTTTTTGATGCTTCTGAAGTTATTTTAAAATTCTGTGTCCCCACAAGGTCTGGGGGGGGATAATCGTGCAAGTTGAGATCTTGACCTACTGGGGTTTTCACGTGGTTACAGGAGAGGCTTCGCCCCATCGTACGTCAGTTATAACAGCAAGTACTTAGAGCACTCGCCGCCGTGTGCCAGGCACCTGTAGATATAAACTCATTTCACCCCGGTCCCATTGGGTGGGCACTACTGCTATCACTAGTTTTCAGATAGGGACTAGAGAGGAAGTAACTTGCCCAGAGACAACCAGTGACCCAGCGAAGTGTGGCAGAGCTGATTCAGATTCAGTAATTCTGAAGTCTACACCCTTAACCACCCTTGCCTGCCTCCTCTGGATTAATTCAGAAAAGAAAAGAAAGAACGTACTCTTGAGTTCACGTGAGACCTTCCCCAAGACCATCTCCTGAGGAAATTGTTTCCACAAAAATCATTTGATGGGGTAGACCGCAGATTAAAACCTTTTTAAGTCTTTGGAAATTTTTTGTCTGGATTTGTACAATATCCTTGGTTCTTACAGAACTTCACCTCTGCTCAGCCTCCACAAGCACACCGAATGAAAGATGGGCAGTTTCCAGGCCTGGAACACCAGGGTGGGTAGAGGCCTCAGATCCCCAGCTCCACCCCATCCATGGATACTGAGGCTCTGTCCCCGTGTCTAGAGGACACCCAAGGACGAGCGACTCTCACGTTCAGAGCAAGACAGGGATGGAGGCTTAAGGAGAGGAAAGGAAACTTTGTATCAGAGCCAGTGAGGAACTGGAGAGGCATCTTGGCCGGCACTGCTGGACGTTGGAGACAGGAACCATTTCTCCTTGTTTGACAGGAGTTACCAAAACTCCATCCATGGACCGCTTGTGTTATGGAAACATACTCCAAAGCCTTTGGCAAAGAGCCTGGGATGTTTGCTTCTTGTCCTATCACTCTGCTTCTCTCCTTGGCATGAGACCTGGGCACTGGGGTTTTCGAGGTGACCCAGGCGATTCCGGTGCAGAGTGAGGGCTGAGGACCACTGAGCCCTAGTCCAGGCCCCACCCCCGTTTTCTAGCGTGGGGATCTGGGACCCAGAGAGCGAGCTCAAGTCTGGTGACTCTCGGGCCACTCAGCTAAGAAATGTTATGCAAGACGGTGACCTGGGCGCAGGTGAGGGTGGTGGGAATCTGGCCTGTTGACAGAGATGAACGGAAACTGGGGCCATGCCTCCACCTGTGTAACTGATGTGTCAAAACGATTGCCTCTCAGCGTGCTTCCTGAGAGCTGGGAGCCCCTTCGGGTTCTCTTTAGGAAGGGAAGTGCTTGAACCCTCACCTACCCCTTTGCTCTTGACAAATATTTGGCCAGTAGGGTTCTGAGGCCAGGGCGCAGTGGACTGCTCCCTGCCTGGGATGCCTTATCTCCTAGGTGTGGGTGCTGTACTTGCTCTGTTTGCTCTCTGCAAACTTTGTAGGTGGAGTGAGGCAGGCACTGGCTTTGCCCCGTGATTCATGTCGAATCTCGGTTTTCCACTGAGCAGGGCCTGGCACGCCTTTGAGGTGGCCCAACCATCAGTCCTGTGTGAAGGTCACCCTTCCTCAAGCCGCACTCCCTGCCACTCCTTGTTCCCCAACCTCGGGCCAACTCACGGCCTTCCCAAGCCCTCACTGCTGCTGCGGCATCCTTTGGGCTTGGCATGTACCCTTTCCTCCCCTGGAAAGCCTCGTCCTGACCTTCTGGCCTAAGTTCACCTCTCCCTTCAAGACTCAGTTGGGGCCGTGTCCCAGTCGGGACTGCCTTGCCCGATCGTCCCGCGCCGTCACTGGCTGACTCTACGTCTGTCTGCACTGGGCTGCCGGCATCCTGGGTGAGCAGACTTCCCTCTGCTGTTGGGTGGTGAGGGGGCACAGGGCCAGAAGCTTCACACTCACGCCCACAGTTTCAGGCGGTTCGCACCAGCCGGCAACGTGCGGAGTGAGCTGCCCAGTGCCATTTACGGTGGAGGAAGCCAGGGCCCAAGAGGTGGAACCACGTGCTACAGCATCCTCCAGCGGATTCGGTGGAGAGGCCCCCTCACGCCGTGTGCCAGCAGCCCTCTGCTCCCGAGATGGGCAAGCCAGTTCCACCCTCTTCTCCATGCCACACTCTCGTGCCTTCTACATCCAAGTCTGTCTCAGCCATCGGCACGATCACATCCTTCTGTTAAGCGTCCTTTACGAAAAAGTCCCAGCAATCTGTTTGATCTTAAAGGCAACTATGGATGAATCTATACACACATCTTACTCTACAGCAGTCTGAGGATTTTTATTTAATCGATTTTGCTCCACTTATTCTAAGTTGGAAAGTGTGTCCCACTGCCTCTCAGTCATCAGTAGAGGAATTTTCTGATCAGAGATGCCCACATATGATTCATCAGACCCAACTTGGTTTTGATAACTCCAGGTTCTTCACTGCACTGATTTTTCTACCCAAATGTGATGGTCTCCTGAAGCTTCTCAGCGAAGAGGCTCAGAGAACACCTGGGGAAGTGCTATCTCTTACCCAGCAAGTGGGCAGCAGGTGCAGGGAGACAAGGTCAGGGTACCACATGCATTTACACCCCCAGACCCTCAGGAGGATGGCACTAAGCTCTGCAGTACCTTGGACCCTGTGACTATCTCCACCCGTGTCCCAGCCCAGTCCTTCTCTGGGTGGGGTCAGTGGAGGAGGCTGAGGTGACTTCACTGGGATGGAGAGGGACAAGGAGAATGGAAGACAAGTACAGGAAATTCCAGCTTGGGTTGTACCTTGTCCACAGGGGGAGCCGGATTATACCATTGAGATTATGAACCCCAAGTCTGTCCTTATGTTTCTCTTGAAAACATGGGGCTCCCTGACCCTGAGGACACCAAGTGGGATGTCTTCTGGATAATGACAGGGGGAGGAATGCTTCTCCCACCTCTGAGGAGACCAGGCTGACTTGGGCCCTCCCCACTCCAACCCCATCTCCAAAAGTCAGAGAACTTCTGGGACTTGGGGATTTAAAGGTCAAGTTTTTTTCTTAAATGCTAATGATATAGTATGGCTAATTTGTTTTGCCAAGTAAAGACCAAAAGAATCAGCTGGCCACTACCATTTTATAAAAGAAAGAATATTTGGGGGAGTTTCCTGGTGGTGCAGTGGTTAGGACTCAGTGCTCTCACTGCCATGGCCCCAGGTTCAAGCCTTGGGCCACAAGCCGTGCAGCGTGGCCAAAATAAAACAAAAAGGATATTTGTCTATAAAAAATACTAGGAAGGATATAATCTCAGAGTTTGCCCTTCTACTAAAAAACACTGGATGGCCTAAGTCCTTTCTAGGGATAACAAATTTTTTTTTGGTGGGGGGATAACAAATTTTTAATTCAAAGGTGCCTCTGTTTCCCCATCTCACAAATGGGTCAGTACCACACTCACAGGGATGTTGTGAGGATTAACTGAGTTACCATTTATAGAGTGCCCCCGGTTCCCCAGCGTGACCTCTGGGTCTGGTCCTACCTGGGTGTGGGCTCTCCTGGTCTGACCCTCACCCCTTCTCTCCCTCCCTCTGCAGGTCTTTGGGGGGCTGGTGTGGATCCTGATTGCCTCGTCCCATGTGCCCATCCCACTGATCCAGGGCTGGGTCATGTTCACGTCTGTGTCTTGCTTCATAGCCACCACTCTACTGCTCTTCCTGTATCTAATTGGTGCCCATGGCAGCAGGACTTCCTGGATCACCCTGGTGAGTCCCAGTCCTGCGATGTTTGAGGTGGGGGTGGGGGTGGGGGTGGGGTGCGGCATTGGAGCGTCGCCCCTGGCAGGTTGGCTTTGCCAGTGCTGGGTGAGGTGCCCTGTACACGTCTCCCACCCATGCGCCAAGGCTGAGCCGGGCAGGCCCTCAGATCCGAGCTGCCCATAGCAGCCCAGGGCTCCCCGCCGCAGGAGGTCGGGCAGAGGTGAAAGGCAGAAGCGGACTGTCACTGTCACTGCCTGATCCTCTGTGGGCCTGCTCTGCTTTCTCCTGGGTGAACGCCCTTTTCATGCAAACCGGCAGCCCAACAACCCTCCCTGTACCTCCTGCACCTGCCAGGGGCCAGCTGGCATCTCCCACCACCCAGAAGGGCTGACTTCCATTTCGGGGGGGGTGGACAGGGTGCTGGGGGCTGGTCCTGGCTGCCCAGTGTGAGGCCACACTCACTGCCCAGCTCTCAGTCACCACCTTCTAGAGCAGGGTCACCAGAGAGGGACTTGGCCCAGGAAGAGGGGAGGCCTATGATCGCTCTTGCACATGAATTCTGCTTTGAGGCCCATGAAGGGGGTAAACTTACACGTGGGCCACCTGCCCTTACCTCCCCTGGAAGGCGGTGGGGCTGTTAGCCAGGCCTCTTAGTCTCAAAGGGCCTCCAACCTAGACCTTAGAAACCACCTCCAAATCGTAACTACTCAAAAACCTGTTCTAGTGCCTTTTTGCTTTTAAAACATACCTGGAGCCCCAATCCCCGGCTCCCCCCAAGAAAAAGCTAACAACAACACAACAGTGAAAATGGCCTGAACCTCTCACTCTGTATTGGCCACCAAGGCCACACCCGAACTGGGGACTGACTGCAGCTGACACTTCTCAGGTCCAGAACCAATTTCTACCAATCCCAAAGGACCACCTCCCCACCCCTTACTAGATCCCACCTCAAGGGAAAGCAGTATCCTTCCTCCATCAAAGTCCTTACTCTGGCCCCAAACCAGTGAGATAACTCAGCTCGGCAGCTCTGGTTAATCAATGTCTCTGAGGAGGGGGGCAGGGTTGGGGGTGTCAAAGGGAGTAGCAGATGATGACAGGGGACCTGGTCCTGGGGTGGGTCCCCCGTCATCTGAGGGGTGGACAGGCCCTGCTGGGACCACAGCTGCCCCACATCTCCATATCTGGGTGCCCCACCTGTCTAGTGGCCTTTTCTCACCCTGCAGGATGCAGCCTACCACTGTATCGCCTCCCTGTTTTACTTTGGTGCCTCTGTCCTGGAAGCTTTGGCCGCCATCCAGCTGCAAGTGGGCTTCACCTACAAATATTACCATGAAAACATCGCTGCTGTGGTGAGTCCCCAGTCAATTTGCCCCGTTCACAGCTCCCACTGAAAAGGTTCTGAGTGGAAGGCTGCCCGGGCCCTCTCGCATTTTTTTAGTTCACTAAATTTTGAATAAAATAAACCTTCTCCTCATTTCTGAAGAAACAAAGCCTCAGAAAAGGGAAATGATCTGCCCCAGACTCCCTCAGCCATCAGTCAGGCCTGCACTGCCCAGGGGTCCAAGCATGGTTGGGCTTTGAGGCAGATGTGGGAGGAGACATGACCGTGGGGCCTGGCACTGTCTTGAGCCCTTGCGAACAATCTTGTTTACCCCTCACGACACCGCTAGGAGGGAGGTGCCGTTACACCCATTTCACAGATGGAGAACTAGGGCCTTAAGAGCGTTGCACAACCTGCCCCAGGGTCACCAGGAATTGGAAAGGCCTGGTGTCCAGGCCAGGTGCTCTTTCACCCACACTCTTAGCACCAGTGTGAACAGAACATCTGGCCACTTGGGTTCCTGGCTCTCCATGAGTGTCTTCCAGGGAAGCACACCGTCAAGGCAGGGGCAGTGCTGAGACCACAGATGGAAAGTCGAGTGGCCAGTGTCTCCCAGGCCCTGGCTCTGCGGCTGTGGGGAGGCTCTGTGGCTGTGGGGAGGCCCTGCCACGCGCAGCATGTCCAGACCCCCAGCCATGGATGGTTGCTGCTGGGATTAGGCCTTCGTCTCTTGACAACGGTGTCTCCTGCCTGACAGCTCTGAGAACCTGTGCAGGAGGAAGCCTGGAGTTCACACTCACCCATTCCTTGTGCAAGTCCCTTTGTGCCCTCTGAGCCTCGGTTTGCTCATCTATAAAATGGGACAGTAATTCCTGTTGTTTCCCTGGAGAATGAGATAGCTCTTAAACCGCTTCCATCCAAGGCCTCACGATGAGCAATGGGTGGAACAGGGCTGTAATCTCCTTCACCCCATTAGGAGGTGAGATGGGGGTGAAACTGTGTGTCTGGGGAGCACACTGCACGTAGGTCTGAGCTTTAAAAGGAACAACCTCCAACTGGGGGACCAGATCCATGGCGGTCTGTGAGGTCATGACCTGATTTTCTTGTTGATGGAATGGATCAGAGTGACAGGGAATACGAGAAGGTACTGTTTCATGAAACTCTTTCCCACAGTTGTGCGCGTGTGTCCTTGCACCAGTGTGCTAACGCATGATATCAGATGTATTTCTAACCATGGATATTGTTTAAAAACTAAGAAAAAGTTTCAGAAATAGCACTCAGGTTTCTAGCGATTGACCTATGAATTGAGCAAATCCCAAGGGCAAATGTGATGACACACCACGAGATGTCCGCCCCAGGTGCCAAATCTGTTCCACCCCCGCCTCTCTTCGGGAAGGGTAGAGCAGAGGCTGAGAGAAAACCCACAGGGTGGGCGCAGTTGGGCTCTGGGAAGGGGGTTAGTGAGGGTGCCCTTCCTGTCCCCAGAGGGAGGGGTCTGGGGGAAAGCTCCTCAAAGCCTGTCTGCTGGTCCCCAGGGGCCCACCCCCTTCCCTGGGGAAGCCACACACTCCCCTCAGCTCCCAGCCGCTCTCCAGTTCCATAAGCATGGCCACCTCCTGGGTCCTGGCATCCCCTCAAATGTCCCACCGTGTGGGACCCTCCCCCATGTGGGCTCATCTCCCAAGGTGGCTGGCTCCAGGAGCACAGCCAGGCAGCACCTTGGGTGTTCTTCCCTCTCTTGGGAGACTGGTCATCTGCCTCCTCCGTCACCTTCAAATGCCTATTTCATCACCCCCTCACAAGAGAACCCATACATACCTCCCCCATCCCAAGCCCAGAAGCCTTGTCTCTGAACAGACATCAACCAGGCATTTGACGACCGTTTCTGTAAAATTACTGCAGAAGAGGGCAGTGAAATGTAGACGGAATGTGGGTAGTGGGCCAGCCCTTGACTGAACAACGCAGGAGCGGGGAGTTAATGACCTGCCCACTGGGCAGATATCTAGTTGGGAACCACTGGGCTCTACCAGGCTCTACCCTATTCTGACTTCTCCCTTTTACTTTCCATCAAAATGCAGCATAAACAGGCATCCAGGGAGGTGACCTGGAAGCACGTGTACAACCTGATGAATTTCCATCATGCACCCATGACTCACAGTTCACAAGTCCTCCGTGTAACAAAGCATCCAGGTTAAGAAACATGACAAGCAGCCCCTTCTTGTCCCGCTGCGGTCACTGGGCCCCTGAACTGAGCATCAGTGCTGGCCTGCTTTCCAGCTCAGGTTCCACTTCCCCTGCTTTGCATTCTCATGAGCGTGACGTGCCTTCGCCCACGTCTGGCTTCTCTCTCTTCGCCTCCGGTTTGTGAGGCTCCTCCACACTGCTGGGTGGGGATGCAGAGGTTCGTTCTCTTTGCTGTTTGGTGCTCCACTGAGGACTGTACCAACATCTATTTATCCCTGCCACGATGGATCATGTCCCCACGTCCCTGGGAGCTGAGCTGGAGAACCATGAGGAGGCCCAGGCAAAGTCAGCAGGGCTGGAATCAGGAATCTACATGTTGCCAGCAGGCGGAAACGCTGGGCTGGAGCCCCCCGGGTTGTGTGCGTGCACATGGGAGACGGAATCGTGCTGACACGCTCAGGATTTAACCCCAGACCCTGCCCAACACCCACATGCCCCTCCCATGGTCTCAGGGTGGGGTGGGGCTGCGGCAGTCCGGGCATGTGACCTCCCGCACACCCCTGGCCTTTGGGAGCATCTGGCCTCCTCTCACCCCTCTTGGACTCCTCACCTGCCTCAAAAGCTGAGCTTCTCCCTCTCTCCTCGGCTGGCAGCAGAGAATCTGCACCAGAGGGATCCCTGGGATTGGTGAGAGCTGCCTGAGAGTAGCTGGAAATTTCTGGAGAAATCTAGAGGTTTCTGGATCTTAACTGTGGTGGGCAATAATGGCAGCTGTTCAGGGACAGGGGTTTTTAAGGGCCTAAGTTCATGTCCATTCATGGCCCTGGCTCTCCATGTCCCGTGTGCCATTTCTTGACCCCCCTTGAAAGTAAGTGTTTCCTGTTCCTGTGGGGACTTCTGAGGTGCTCCTGCCAAGGGTCTCCATTGGGCTCGGAGTCCCCAACACAATACACTGCTCCCTCCTGATGCGCAGGGGGGTCTTCGAGGGGCTTCTCACTCGTGTGTGACTGCTCCCTTCAGACAGGGTATTTGATTCCCAGATACATTTTCTTACCTTGGTTATTCAATAACTCAGGTTACTTACCGCCTCCGGCAGTGAGGGTGAGGGTTCGCCCAGGTGTGGAGGCAGCGGAAGAGCAGGCACAGTTACGGCTGGTTTTAGGGGAATTTTCAACAGTCACGGGAGTGTAGCCGCCCTGATGTTATGCCTGGGTTAGAAACTCCTGACCCTACACCCAAGGTCACAAGCCAGGTGCAGATATTTGCTTGGGAGCAGGCAGCCCTCAGGGCCGGCCACCCAGAGCAGGGTGATAGGACAGATGGTGCCCAGGTGCACCACGGCAGGTCAGAGGCTTGACAGGGCACAAAGTGACCTTTTGCCACATTCCCCAGCCTCTGTTCCCAGTAGTAGCCTTCTCAGTAAGCTCCCTCCTTTTGCCAAAAGCTCAAAATCCCTCCTCTCCATCCCAGTCCCTCACTTCCTGTGGCCTGGCTCCCTGGCCCATGCTTGTGCAATCCAAAATCTTAGAATAAAATTCTGGTCGGGGTCTGAAGATGCCCAGGTGGCAAACCCACGTGTTCAGACTCTCTTAGCCAAGGCCGCTGGGATCACAGCTGGTGGACTCTGGTCTTATTGGTGTGCAGGAAGGAAGTTTTCCATGAAGAGCCCTTCAACCATCACTTGAAGGGTCTCTGAGGGCCCTCGTTTCCAGTTGGATGGCACCTATATGATGATGTGTGACGGCAAATAGTTGACCTTGCACACCAAGTTCAGTATATCATTAGGTCACCTGGAGTCTGTGCTGAGAGCGTTCTGGGTCGCACCTAGGCTCTGCAGGAAAGCATATCTGCGTGTGTGATGGGAAGCAGTGGCAGTCCACAGACGTAAGGGCTGTCGACCGCAAGCCATGCACGTGGCGACCCCAGTGTGCACAGCCCATGCCTTTCCCTCTCCCCGTGCACGGCCATTAATTGTCACTTATCTTGCTTTCAGGTGTTTTCATTCGTAGTCACTCTGCTGTACGTGGTCCATGCAGTGTTTTCTTTAATCAGATGGAAGTCTTCCTAAAGCAGCAGCAGAACTTTCGCTGAAAACCAAGAGGGTATTAACTGATCGGCCTGCCTTCCAGCATAACACTTTAGAATGCAGAAATGTTCTTGATAGTGGATAAAGAAAGAGGTTTACTCTCCCATATACCTTCATGTCAGAGTAGGAGGCTTGCTACATTTATCCTCCAACTACTGAGCTGTCTTTCCAAGATCGTTTCCTATTTGAAAGGGGGCAGTGGGAGTGGGAAGTGAGGAATGTGATCTGAGAGACCACAAAACTGGACTGCTGACTCCTGGACTGGATCGTGAGAACCGTCTACTGGAATTTTCCTCCGGCTCTTTTGAGTGTCCATCTTGCAGCAAGTTCCTCTGTCTTCAAGAATATTCTACCTGTCATGGGGAATAAAATTCACCCAACAAATATTTGCAGGTGTCCACAGTGGGATGTGATAAACCTTTGAAATACTTTATAAAGTACCTTTATGTTCAATACTTTCATGGGGGTGTTTTTCGTTTTTTTTGTTTTTTTTTTTTTAATTCTCCAGTATAGAGAACACAATCATGTCAGCTTTCTGAGGAATCCTTGGTTTAGACCAAATCTCTAGAGGCAGCATCAAAGGGCAGTTCAGGTGACGGTGTGCCCAGACACTGCAGCTCAGAGAGCCCACCGTGGGTATCCCATCCTCCCCAGGAACCAGGGAGGTCAGAGGGCTTCACCATCTCTGGAAACTAACCAAGTACTAGCCTGGGTGACCCCTTCTTTCTCCTACAAAACAGAGGGGTGGGTCCGTGCTAAATTAGAAAATCCTTAAGCCAAAAGAAAACAGGGGCAGAAGTTTCTTCTCACTCTATATGAAGCTGATCAGAAATTTTCTGGGCAGTATCTTCCATGTTCTATTCCCATTAGGAACGTGGATAAGAAACTGTTTTTAGAATTTCCTTGGACCACACTGTTGTAGAGAAAGGGGACCGGGCCACAGTGTGAAAGGAAGTAGTATGACAAGTGGCAGTGCTACCTTTCAGGTATGAGATGTCTGGGTCGGGAGGAGAAAGGATGATTAGGAAGGAGGGCACTCAGTAAGGAATCCTGAAAACTCCGCTCCCGTTACAAAATGCTCCTTTAACCCTTCATTAAAGGAAGGTAATGGTTGGGACACCAGAACAGGTGTCTCAAAAGCTGGTCACGTTCCAGCGTGGAGGTGTAGATGCAGAGGCTGGACGACTGCTGGCTAGCGGGCACGCAGAGCAAAGACTGAAGCCTCAAGCAGAGGTCTGACTAGTTGACGTGTTACTCCCCTTCCAACATGGGGACCCTGTGACTAAACTGGATCTCAGTGGTATCTTCAGGAGCTGTTATCCCAGGGTAATTGTACCAGAAAAGGCCACTTTCACTGAGTCCACTTAAATTTAAGGTAAAATTTTACATTATTAGGAGCAAAAGGTGATTGGGGCTATATCCTGAAAAATACAAGTTAAGAAATGATAGGAAGTTGGTCACGTGTTTAACAAAATTTGCTACCAGGTGTTGACTGAGGGAAGTCTACAATTTTTTCATCATGCACCAAGATGCTAACAGAAGCTCATATTCGACCCCATCAAAAAAAAAAAAGAAACCAGAGGCTTAGTCGAATTTCCCAAGGGTTTCTCAATGTTTTTTCAATTATCCTCTTTACAGGAAATTTGATGTGCTCTTTCTCTATTTTCCCTTTTTCAGTTGGGAATTGTCTAATTCGAAACCCTCATTAATCCCAAGCTTTGCAGAAGATTCTCTGACATGACCTTCTCATTCCTTCTATCCTGAGTCATTTTTATAATTTGCAGTTTCACTGCACATTCGATTTGCCTCCTCTTGCATTGGGTGTAATAAGGGTGGGCAGCCTCAAAAAATGCCCTCTCCTGGTCCTGTTTTCCTTCACCCAGACCACCCCGCCTCTCCCCACCCCCAGCAGACCCTGGTCCAGTCTCCCGGCTGGTGCATCTCACTGCTCAGCTCCATCTGCATCCAGCTATTTAGGAAGTGTTTGCAGGTACAACTTCTGGCCAGTGGGCAGGCCTCCTTGCTAAGGGCAGTGCTCCCAGGAACCCATGTGGCCTGGGGAAGGGGGCATTTAAGAAGCCTGCTGGGCAACAGCAGAAAGGTCCTCAGATCACAGAGACTGGGCGTCAACTGAGCACCTACTGTGTGCTGGGACCATTGGTCCCTCCAGGTGTGGGATGGTGTCTGCCCCCCAAAGCTTCTCGTGGCTGGCATGCCTCAGCTCTGCCTCTGGGTCTTGGGCAAGAGGGAACCTCCTATGGGGCACATCTGGCTGCCACCCCAAGGGCAGGTGGGACATGCCTTAGAGGTTACCTGCTTGGTGGCCCTGACTTGGACCAAAGGGCAGGTCACACCAACACCCAAATTTGTACTGTGTGACCATCTTGGCTGCCATGTTTGGATCTCCTGCCTTGGGTCAGACACTGTGAGCACCTTCCATATAGAGAGCCTCCTGTCATCCTCCCAGTGGGCACAGTAGACAGCTATGACTGTCCTTGTACAGGTAAGGAGACAGACTCACTCAGCGGGTGAGAACTGGAGCTGGGCCTGGGGCCAACTTCTTCCGTCCCTGAAGCCCTGTGCTCACTCACTGTCCTCAGGTGTCCAGACCTGTCCCCATGAGGGTCTGTTCTCTGGCTGCTTCTCAGGAAGTGACAGTGAGACAAGACCTTGTAGTAGACCTGATACCAGTGGGCAGAGGACGTCAGAGGGGGATGAAGCCGGGCATGTGGGACAGATCCGGACCGCTAGCAGGGCTTGCAGGAGGCCACACGGCCGAGTCCAGGTCCTGGACACCACTGTCTTCCTGAAAGGGGTGGGCTGCTCTGAGCTGCAAAGTCATGGCCAGGCCCGTCCAGGCAGCTGCCGAGCTCCACGCTGCAGCCCCGACAAAGCCAAAGGGCCCCCAGGCCAGCTGACGCTTTGTGAAGAAGGTGAATAACTGGGTGTCTCTAAGTTCATAGAACAAAGAGCTATGTCCCTCCACGGGCCTGAGAAAGGAGTAAGAAGTCAATGTCTGTACATGACCAAGAGGCAAAGCTTGCAGCACAGAACAAACCATGGTGACTACAAACTTGTGTGAGGGTGTGCATCTCTGGACGGAAAGAAGGAGAGGCAGCCGTGGATCAAATCCCACCGGGATATTCGGGATGCTTCTACCTGTGACTTCAGTGCCTGTGGCCCCCTTGCTCTATGGGGGCTCTGGGGACACATCCTAAGGGCCTTCCCTGGGCAGGGCAGGCAGCCTGGGAGGGGCTTCATCACACGTAGTCCCCCTCCAGGAACCGAGCCCCTACCCCTTGCTGTGCTCCCAGTGGGTCCCACCGGATCTGCCCTTCTCCTGGAGAGGACAAAGCGTGGAGGAGCTGGGCTTCACCGACATGCCCAAACCGAACTCTAAAAAGCACCTCTCATCAGAGCCCCTGCAGCAGCCCACGTGCGGGATTTAAGGCCTCTCCATGCTGACCTTAAAGAGACACAGGCTTTGCACTGCCAGCCGTGGCCCGTGGGCCGTGGGCCAGTGCAGCCTTCAAGCCCACACAAGGGATGATTGTTCCCGGGGTCACAATGGGGCCTCTGAGGGGCAAAGTGCCTCTGGCCTGGCCGAGTGCTCCTACACACATGGGCATCCGCCCAGGGCATTTAGAATAACACGACTTGAGAAAAAGATTGAAAGTGATTTTCCCCGCTCTCTGCATGACTCATGGGCTTTGTTCTCATGGGCTTTGTTTGGTAGCCTCCAAGAACTGGGGTGCTGGAGGCAGATGCTGGGGCTCCTAGCTGTGCCCTCTCTCTTCTCTCACAGGTAATCTGGGACAATCACAGTGCCAGGCTCTAGAGATGGTACCCAGAGAGGTTTGATACACGCAGGGAGTTCAGCTTCCAAGACGTCCTTCAGCTAATTTGTAGTCAAGGAGAGCCTGGTAGGAGGCAGGCGCCCAGGGACATGATGGGAGAAGCCTTGCCAACACCACTGGCTGCTCAGTGCTGCTTAAAGCACTTTACTTATTCACTTAATCCTCATGACAACCCTATGTGGTGGATACTGTTTAGATGAGGACTCTGAGGCGAAGAGAGGTTAAATGATTTACCCAAGGTCACAGAGCAAGTAGGTGTGACTCGAGTTCCAAGGGTCTGGCTCCACGGCCCCCAGTGTTACCTGTCATGTGCCACATCTCATAGGACCAGGGGGCATAGACCTGCCAAGCAAGTCCTTCAAACCCACAACGCTGACAGACGATACAGAAGGTTCCAGACTACACACAGGGATTTTCAGGGAAACGCAGGCAGAAGCCCAACCCGCCAAGGAAGTGCGTCTGAGATGAGAACACCTGCAGGCAGGGAGTCTTCCCTAGGCAGAGCCAGGACAATGATCCAGCCACGTGGGGTGGGGGAGGGGAGGCCTCCAGAGGTTAGGAGAGTCTGACGTGGCCCTGAAGGCGAGTACCTGTTGGCAGGGGCAGCTCTCCAGGTGAGAGATGCTATGGGTGTGGGCAGTAGCAGGGGTGGTGGGGGAAGAGCGGCGGACAGGCTGGTCTGGGGAGGTGGGATAGACCTGACCAGGTTTTGGTGAACAGAGATCCCATGGAAGGCAGCGGCTGAGGACACGGACCCTGAGCCTGCACACGTGTGTGACCTCTCAGCCTCAGGGCCCTTGCCTGCAGAAGGGGAATATTCATCCTGCCTCACAGGTTGTTGGGAGGATTCAAGAACTTGGTTCAGGTAAGCACCTAGGACCAAAGAAGGCTGAGGAAGTGTCAGCTGGGCTCACCAGCATGGGAATGAAGGAGGGAAAGGTCTAGAATGATCCTAAGTCTCTAATCTGGGCAGATGACGGTTACTGGCATTGTGTTTATTAATTAACCATGTTCCTGACATTGTCAGAAACTCAGACTGACACTTCTGCTTCTCCCCACAGAACTGAACATTTAATCAGCCATGACATACTTTAAAATAGCCCCACCTAGAGAGAGTGGCATAGACATATATACACTGCCAAATGGGAAGTGGATAGCTGGTGGGATGCAGCCACATGGCACAGGGAGATCAGCTCGGTGCTTTGTGACCGCCTGGAGGGGTGGGATAGGGAGGGTGGGAGGGAGGGAGATGCGAGAGGGAAGAGATATGGGAACATATGTATAACTGATTCACTTTGTTATAAAGCAGAAACTAACACACCATTGTAAAGCAATTATACTCCAACAAAGATGTTAAAAAAAAAAAAAGCCCCACCTAGTTGATGACAGACTGAAATCATACGGAAGTAATCACAGCTCAGGAATACAAAACAGGGCAGGTGGCCATTGAGAATCTTGTCTCAGACACGTCCCTGCACCACTGAGAACTTCAACATTTTCTTAACTATATCAAACCAAGGACACCAGTTGTTTTTAAAACAACATCTGTGGTCTCAAGGTTGTTCCCCCTTCTAACTATACAATCACTTCAGACTCCAGCTGATCCTTACCTCCTGCCGGCTCCAATTATAATTCTTGATCAACAACTCGTAACTAACTGTGGCCTTGTGGGTTTTGCCTTTATAAGCGCTCTCCATTTTGTAGTCCAGCAGAACACAATTCAAGTGCTTCTTGAATCTGGCTCTCCTGGGCTGCAGTCCTAAAAAACCCCAAATAAATGCCTCTTTATTTCCATTAAGTCTTCATTCCCCAAATTTTGACTAACAGAGTAAACCAACTTTCAGTCCCTTGGGAAGGAAGCCATTTCTGCCAGAGCCCTCTGACCGCCAAGTGCAGGTCACTGTCATGGTCATGGTCATCTGACCAGACCCTTCAGTCCCTTAGTTGCCCAGGCATGAGTAGCCAGACCTAACAAGCTTCACTCCTCCCTCCTGGGGGCAGTGCTGGGAGGGGTCGGGGACATTCCAGATGAAGAACAGGAGGCTGGAGAGGCCAAGAGACTCACCTGAGCACCCAGTAAGTTAGCGCTGGAGCAGGCACGCAGCCTCAGGGCTCCTGGGCACCCTCCTCTGAATGCTGCCCCCCTTGTCTTCCTGCCCCTGCCACCCTCCTCTTTTTCCCTCCAGTTTTATTAAGATACAATTGTCATATAACATTGTAGAAGTTTAAGGTGTACAACACGATGATTTGATCTATGTATACATATACTGTGAAATGCTACAACTGGTTTAATTAACATCCATCACCTCACATAGCTGACACAACCTTTTCTCCTTGGGATGAGAACTTTTAAGATTTACTCTCTTAGCTACTTTCAAATATACAGAAGAGTGTTGTCACCTATTGTCATCATGCTGTACAAACATGCCCGGGACTTATTTATCTCTAACTGGAAGTCTGTACCTTTGACCATTTTCACCCAATTCTCCAATGCCCTAGCCCCACTTAGGCAACCACAAAACTGATCTGTTTCTATGAGGTAGTTTTTGTTTGTTTGTTTGTTTTAGATTCCATATGTGAGATCATACACTGTCTTTCTCTGACTTACTTCACTTAGCATAAGGTAATCACTATCCCAGAGAGACACCTGTACCCTCATGTTCACTGCAGCGTTATTTACAGTCGCCAAGACACAGAATCAATCGAAGTGTCCACTGACAGGAACTTGAGGGCGTTGTGTCTTCCTCTTTTAACATATCCCACCGCTTTCTGCCACTTGCACTGAGGCAGAACAGAGAGAGGGGCTAAATTAGCAACCTGCACTGACCACAGGGCAGGAGGTCAAAAAGAGCCATCCCTGTGAGTGTGGAGGTTCAGTGCCCGGGCTCTGGGGCCCACCAGCTGCCCTGAGGACTTCAGTTTCTGGGGTAAGAATGGATGACGACCTTGCGAATCACAGGACAGCATCCACCAGCGGCTCGGGAGGGGCACGGCCGTCCCTGAGAGTCATGCACAGATCACCCAGCCCACTCTTCGAACACTGTACCACGAACGTCTGTGACGATGCCGACGTGTCCCCACACCCAGCCTGCTCCCGGTGTCCTGCTCTCCACACCACCAGCCTCTGCTCTTTAACCCTACGAGCACCTCGCCCACCCCCACCTCCCAGGCAGATGCCCTGACTGGTTGCTTCTCTGCAGATGCTCGCCCTACCCACCCCCCAACAGGACACAGTGAGGCTAGAAGGACCGAGGGGCTCTCAACAGCTCCCAGGAGGAAGAAGTTCTTTGGTCCCAAGGGCCCCTCCTGGGACTCATTCCTATCGCCCAGGTCGGGAAGGGATGGCAGGCAGGGCAAGTGCAGGTGGACAGACAGCATATTTTTGCCAAGCCCTCACTTCTAAAAGTGGGGCAGGGGCCTCCAGTCTCGGCCTGTGCCCTGCCTTGAGCAAATAATGCCTGGAATGCACCCCGAGACAGCGTGCCTGGAGAGCTGGCCTCTTCCACCAGATGCTCTGATAGGGCTGCCCGCCCTTCGCCCCACTCTCCTAAGTCAGGTGTATTTCTGGCCTCTGATTCTAACAGGGGAAAGATCCTGGACCCTTTCGGGGGTCTCCCGACAGGGTGTCCTCCGTGGCCCGGCACAGCCCTCAGCGGTAATGGAAGGCGCAGGGGACTCTGGCCTCACCAGGCAGGGAGGTGGGGGAGGATTAGGGGGAGAAGAAGCTGCCACGTGGTCACCATAGGGCCCCATCCTGCCCCCCCACACCCGCTCAGCTCTGCTCCCTCCTGGGATCCACACGAGGGCCCCCAGTGGCTGGCGTGAACCCCCAGTGGGACGGAAGCTAAGAGCTCCCCACGTGTTCTGTGGCGTCACCTCACGGCAATCCTACCAGGCAGGTGTGATCACCGTTTCCACGGCGCAGCCTCGGATCACGCCCCGCTAAGGTCGCTGCTAAGAGGCTGAGCCCAGCCCTGAAGCAGGGAGGCTGAGCGGGCGCCCAGGCAGGGAAGGAGCCATCCCCGAAGAAGCATCGCATTCCCCACCTTCCCCGGTCCCCTCGAGCACCTGCCTCCCCCGCTCCCCCAACTCCATACAGGTTCTCAGCTGCCCCCGTTCGCCTTTGGGGCTTAAAAGGACTACGGCCCCCGAGGATGTTGCATTTTAGCAGGAGACTCTGAAAACCTGCAAGGAAGGATTTAACAGTGTTTGGCCACCAGGATCCCATCCTTCCCGGCCCCGAAACCTTTCTCTCAAGGAGACTCTTCTTCCCGCTGGGTGAGAGAACAGACCCCTCACACCCCCAACCCTGAGGAGCAGTAAGGAGCCCCAGCTGGACCCCGCGAGCTCCCGTCTCCTGGGCCCAGAGAAGTCATTTCCCAGAACAGCTGTGAACAGGAACAGACGCGGCTGCAGAAGCCGCCGGGGTCCGGAGTTGGCAGGAGGCAGGGAGAGGTGCCCGGGACAAGGCCAGCAAAGCGACATACAAGACGGCTCTCCTGTCACTTGCCCAGAGGGTGGGCACTAGCGTCACTGGCAAAGCTCATTAACAATTCCGAGTATATAAAAACAGAATCTGAATAATAAAGTCTAATCTCTTTTCCTCCTCTCTTTTCCTTTGTGCTCAGTCTGGTGTCACTTGGTCAAAGGGTGCCTCGAGCAGTGGCTTCGCACCCGGCACTTCAGACGGAGCTCCCACAGCCAGGGGCTGCGCCTGACACCTCAGCTCGGCGGGCCGTGTGCTGACGGTGCCCAAGACACTCAACCCGAGATGGCGGCGGCGGGCGGTGTGCAGAGACGTTGCCCCGCCCTTCAGTGTTAAGTGCAGTGAGCAATGCGCCTGCGCTGGACCTGCAGGAGCCCACCCGGCCCTCCATGGAAGAGAAGCTGATTGAGCAGCCCGGCCCGTAGCCTTTCGCGAAAAGCGTGTACTCTGAGGCCGCTCACACCTCTCCATTCTTTCATCAGAGAATAAAACTTCCCTTCGCTTCTGAATCGAACTCCCTCTCGTTCTACTGGCACAAGTGATGCCGGACAGAAGGACCTTTGTTGGGGCCTGAATCCAAAGTGTCGGTAACATGACTACTTTTCTTTTCCTTAAAATAATTTTATTTCCCATAGGGTTAATATCTGTGGTTTTTTGTTTTGTGTTTGTTTTTAAAGGGGAGGGATTTATTTTTTTCTATTATCATTAATTCAACCAAAATACTGTAGCAGTTTTCTAAATCTCTCAAGTTGTGAGATGTGTTGGATATTCCCTCAGTTTTTTTTGACGTTAATAAGTCTCTCCCAGAGCTCTGCAATCTGAATTGGTTGTCCTGTTGGGACCTTGTGCCCAGCTGTCCCCTCATCATCACTCTGCACGTTCCCTCACCTCCCTGCCACGTTGCTCTCTGGTTTCCTGTGGTCCATACAACCCTTGCTCCTTGTTTGGCTCACTCCTTCATTTGGGGGAGCACATGCTTTAGTTACTTCCTAGGAAATAGTTCAATGGGGACTGAGGTGGTTGCTTTTAGACTGCTTGTGTTTGAAAATATTTTATTCTACCTTTGCACTTGATTAATAGTTTAGCAGGGTATACAATTTGGGTTAAAAATAATTTCCCTCCAATCATCAAATAAATAACAGCTCTGAAATCTTGAATGCAACAGAGCAATGCTTCACATATACATAGCAGATATACATTTGATTATCATCATTCACAATAACTAGGTTCTATAAAGTCACCACAAACACTGGCTTGGTAAATACTGAACTACTGCTCCTAGGATAAATACAGCATCAGGTTCTATAAGCCTATGGTCACTACGTTTTCACCAGCTGGCAAATACATCACCTTGTTTTATCTGTGTTTCTGTTTAAAGACACCTTATTTAATGTATTTGGTTGATTCATTAACACCGAATTCATGACGAACAGCACTATAATTCATTCCTGAATGAAGCTTACCTAACACAGGTATTTTCCCCATAAGGCACATTACAGCCTTTTTGCGCTTAGGGACACTAGTCAGCACTAAGTGTGCTGCACTAACTGTGCACCATTTTAAAAAGTAAAATCACCAACAGAGAGCACAAAAATGCAAAACACATGGCGCTAAATAGACCGTGAAAAGGATACTTGGCTACAGGACAAGGGCTGAAACGTGAAAGCAGAGCACCACCTTGTTCAACCTCAGCCAGAATGTGCACATCAGGCAACTCAAATTCCCAAGTACTCTGCCCATGTCCACAAATGACCCAGAAGTACCATAAGGATCCACTTCAGGGGTAAAATGAATATGAGCAAGTTGGCAAATTCACAGTACAGAACAAATAATGAGAAGCAAGTGTACGTATTGTCAGAGGGATGCATGACCCAAGTTGGATACAAGTCCTTTGTCAGTTATATGCATTGTGAATATTTGCTCCCAATCTGTGGCTTGTCTTTTTGTTTTCTTCTTCTGCCTTTTGAGAAGCAGAACATTTATTTTTATGAAGACTGGTCTACCAATGTATCATTTTTATGATTTGTTTTTGTGTTTCTAAGACATCAGTTATTGCCTACCCGGAGGTCTTCAAGATTATCTTCTAGAAATTTTATTGATTTAACTTTTATATTTAGGTCTATGATCCATTTCGAGCTAACTTTTGTGTGTAGCCTAAAGTAAGGTCAAGCTTTTTTTTTCCATATGAATATCCAAGGGTTCCAGGCACTAAATGTTGAAAAGACTATTCTTTTCCTCCTTGAATTACCTTGGAGTCTGTCAAAAATCATTTGACAATATATGTGTAAGTCTGAAATTGCAGAAAATCAGAGAGTTCCATGATGGCCTAGTGATTAGGATTCCAGGCTTTCACTGCTGTGGCCCGGGTTCAACCCCTAGTTACAGAACTAACATCCCACAAGCCACGTGGCCAAAAAAAAAAGTACCCTCTGAAATTTCAGAAAATCAAAGGTAAAGAAAAGCCTTGAGAGAAGCCAAGGGAAAAAATATCTCACCCATAGAAAAGCAAAGATAAGAATTACATCCATCTTCTCCTCAGAAACCATGCAAGTAAGAAGCGAGTGGAATGAAATGTTTAAAGTATTGAGGGGAAAAAAATCTCACCAAACTTGAATTTTGTATCCTGTAAAATTATCTTTCAAAAGCAAGGGAGAAATAAAGACTTTCTCAGACAAACAACAATTAGGGAACTTGTCAAGTAGACTTGCCTTGCAAGAAATGTTAAAAGAAGCTGTTCAGAAAGATGGAAAATGATATAGGCCAGAAACTCGGGTCTGCATAAAGAAAGGAAGAGCATTAAAGAAGGAAGAAGTGAAGGAAAAATAAAAATTTTTTCTTAGTTATCTAACATACAACAGTTCCAAATAAAAATAGTCACAGTGTATCACTGGTTATAAATTATGTATAAGTGAAAAGAATGACATTAAGGGACGAGAGGGAGGAATTAGAAATACTTTATTATTATAAGGTACTTGCACTACCCATGAAGTGGTACAGTGTTATCTGAAAGTGGACTTGGATTAGTTGTAAGTTTATGTCGGAAACTCTAGGGCAGCCACTAAAAAAAAAAAGTATAATGACATGCTGAGAGACGATGAAATCATATAAAATGCTCAATTGTAACAACACACACGCAAAGCAGATAGGGGTGGAAGACAACAATAGGAACCGAGAACAAGGGCAACAAGAAAGGGCTCTCAGAACCCTTTGGTTGTAGCAGGCACCAGGGATCGGTCTCCCCATCTGAATAACAACTGTGCTGGCAGAATGTGATGTGACTGTTTGGAACTGTGGAGTCTACTGAAGGTTTCTGACGTTCAGGGAAATGCACGGATGGTGAATTGTGGCTAATTTTGGTCAGCTTCATCCCTCAGCACAGTAGCAGCTCCCCACCCCTGCTTTAAGCCACCTGGCAGGCAGCTGTGCCAGTGCCCTGGGAGCAGCCTGCACACAGCTTGCTGAAGCCAGGGTGAGCAAAAAGGACCCTGTCCCCCAAATACCAGGGATCTCTGCTCTGATCACTGATTGTTGCCTCTGATCAGAGAGGTGTAGACAAAAAGGCTGGTGGCTAATTTTGTTGCACCTCCCACAACTGTTCGAAGTCCCTCCACCTCCAGCTGAAGTGACTTTAAGGGGATTTAAAGGGATGATGCCCTTTTCCCCTTCTCTTTATTTTTCTCTTTTTCACCTTTTGGGGGTCACACATTAAAGAGTAGGAGGTTCAAAAGGAGCTGCATATACAAGGAACATTATAAAGTGACCATTCATACCCAGGGAAAGGCACAGACTCAGAAAAGACCTGAGAAGACCTTAAGTTTACATCTTGGCATATTCTTGACATAGAGGCAACCTACAACAATATAAATACATACATACATAAATTTAAAACATTTAAAAACATCAAACCCTGGGGAAGGAGGAGAATCTGATTTCTGGAGTTACCACATTATTAGATTAAAATGTCTACTTTTGAATCTGTCCCTGAGAAAGACCTAATGGCAGATCTAACAGACAAAGACATTAAAACAACTGTCTTAAAGACACTCAAAGAACTAAAGGAAGATGGGGACAAAACCAAAAAACACAATGTACGAACAAAATGGAAACACCAATAAAGATATCGAACACCTAGAACGAAGCAAACAAAAAAGTTCTGTAGCTATATTTTAATAACTGAAATGGAAATTTTTATTAAAGGGATTAAAAGGCAGGTTTGAGCAGGCAAAAGAAAGAGTCAATTAACTTAAAGAAATTATCAATCTGAGGAACAGAAAGAAAAAGATTGAAGAAAAATGAACAGCGCTAAGGGACCTGTGGGACAGCATCAAACAGATCAACACACAAATTGTGGGAGTCTCAGAAAAAAGAGAAAAGGGGAGAATAAAACACTTGAAGAAGTAATGGCTGAAAACTTCTCAAATTTGATGAAAGACATGAATATAAACATCTAAAATATAAATTCCAAGTAAGATAAACTCAAAGGGATCCACACCAAGACACATTACAATCAAATTTTCAAAGGACAAGCACAAAGAGACAATCTTCAAAGAGGCAAGAAGTAAATCATCACATACAAGGGATCCTCATTAAAACTACCAGCAGATCTCATCAGAAAATTTGGCTACATCATATGTTAGGCCAGAAACTGTCATACAGATTTTAAAAGATAACTATTATAAAAAGTAACTTATCCAACCACAACAAGAAGTCAGAAATCAATAACAAAAGGAAAACTTGGAAATTCACAAATTTGTAGATATCAAACAACACACTTTAAACAATCAATAAATCAAAAAAGTAATCACAAAGTGAATTAGAAATACTTAGAGATAAATAAAAAAGAAAATACAACATACCAAAGCTTATGGGACACAACAAAGCAGTGCAAAGGGTGAATTTCACAGCTATAAATGCTTACACTGAAAACCAAGAAAGATTTCAAATTGACAACCTAATTTATAAATTAAGGAACTAGAATAAACTAAACCCAAAACTTGCAGAAAGAAGGAAATAATAAAGATTAGAGCAGAGATAACAAAATAGAGAATAGAAAAATAATTGAAAAACATCAATGAAAGCAAGAGTTGGTTCTTTGAAAAGATCAACAGAATTGACAAACCTTTAGCTCGATGGACTAAGAACAAAAAGAAGACTCAAATTATTAAAAAATTAGAAATAAAACTAAGGTTGTTAATACTGACTCTATAGAAATAAAAAGGATTATAAGAGAGTATACTGGACAATTGTACACCCATAAATTGGGTCAGCTAGATGAAATGAACAAATTCATAAAAACACAAAACCTACCAAAACTAAATCACGAAGAAATAGAAAATATGAATAGACCTATAACTACTGAGGATATTAAGTAGGTAATCAAAAATCTTGTGACAAAGAAAACCCCTAGACCTGGTGGCTTCACTGTTGAATTCTATCAAACATTTAAAGATGAATTAATATTAATCTTTCTCAAACTTTCCCCCAAAAATTGAAGAGGGGGGAATACTTCCTAACTCATTCTATGAGACTACCATTACCCTGATAGAAAAGCCAAAGACACTACAAGAAAACTACAGACCAATATCCCTTATCAAATGGAAATTGCAAAAGCAATTTCATTTAAAATGGCATCAAAAAGAATAAAATACTTAGGAATTAATTTAACCAAGGAAGTGAAAGTACAATGAAAACTATAAAACATTGCTAAAAGAAATTAAAGAAGATGTAAATAAGTGAACACATACCCACGTTCATGGAATGGAAGACTTAATATTGTTAAGATGTCAATACTACCCAAAGTGATCTACAGAGTCAATGCAATCCCTATCAATATCCCAAAGATATTTTTTGCAGAAACAGAAATACCCATCCTAAAATTCATATGGAATTTCAAGGGACACCTGACCAGCCAAAACAATCTTGAAAAAGAAGAACAAAATGGAAAGACTCATACTTCCTGATTTCAAAATATCCAACAAAGGTATAGTCACCAAAACAGTGTGGTACCGGCATAAAGACAGACATGTTAACCAATGGGATAGAATAGAGAGCCCAGAAATAAACCTCTGTATATACGGTTGAATGATTTTTGACAAAGGTGCCAAGACCATTCAATGGGGAAAGGACAGTGTTTTCAACAAATGTTGCTGGGAAAACTGGATATCCACATGCAAAAGAATGAAGCTGATCTCTAACACCATACACAAAAACAAACTCAAAAGAAATCAAAGGCCTAAATGTAAGACCCAAAACTATAAAACTCTTAGAAGAAAACATAGGACAAAAGCTTCACGACACTGGATTTAGCAGTAATTACTTGTACAGAACACCGAAGATACAGGCAACAAAAGAAAAACAGACAAATTAGACTTCATGAAAATTTTAAAATTCTGTCTCTCTTCCATCTGGAAGTTCATCTGTATCCTTTATCATATCCTTTTATAATAAACTGGTAGGCGATAAATAAACTGTATTCCTAAATTCTGTAAGCCACTCTAGCAAATTATCAAACACAATGAGGGAGTCATGGGAACCTCTGATTTACAGCTGATGAGTCAGAAGCACAGGTGACAACCGGACTTGCAACTGGTGTGAAGTGGGGTGGGGGCAGTCTTGAGGGACTGAGCCTTTAACCAGTGGAATTTGATGTTACCTCCATGTAGACAGTGTCAGAATTGAGTTAAATTGTAGGACAAGTAGCTGGTATTGCAGAGGACTGCTTGGTGAGGGGAAACCCCCCACATCTGCTGTCAGAAGTGCTGGGAGTGTGGTAGTACTGTGAGAGTTAAGGAGACACACAGGAGGGGACCTTGGCTTTTCCCCACTCAAAATGACAAAAGGACTCTCGGAATATCAGGAAAGAAGAACGACTGAAAGAGCAAAAACATGGGTAAATAAAATAGGCTATTTTTTTTTCTTCTTTAGTTTTTTTGTTTTTGTTTTTTTTTTTTTGCGGTACACAGGCCTCTCACTGTTGTGGCCTCTCCCGTTGCGGAGCACAGGCTCCGGACGTGCAGGCTCAGCAGCCATGGCTCACGGGCCCAGCCGCTCCACGGCATGTGGGATCTTCCCAGACCGGGACACAAACCCATGTCCCCTGCATCAGCAGGCAGACTCTCAACCACTGCGCCACCAGGGAAGCCCTGCATATTATTTTTTATTAGGTCAGACTAGAAGCCCTGCCTCCCTAATTTGCTAGTTTAAATGAATATTTAAAGTAGTTTTAAACTAAGATATGTATGTAAAGTTCCTATCACAGTAATTGGTATATATGATGTGCTCAATAAATTAAATCTATAATTATTTGTTATTTGTAAATAAAGAAATGTAAGGTTGGCCTTTCCTTTAAAAAAAAAAAAAAAA